>NC_080783.1:207761402-208079527 GCF_028018385.1 Neofelis nebulosa | reverse complement strand
CTGGAGGGCTCAGTAGCTCTGACCTAGGCTGGGCTGGGGGTTTGGGATTGGGCTCCTTGAAGAAGTGATGTCTGAGCACAGATCCAGAGGTTGCGTACAAGTTAACTGGGCCAGTTTGGTGCGGGTGGTAGGGGTGGGTTAGGCAAGGACCTTTCAGGCAGAGGGAAAAGCATGTGCAAAGTCTCAGATCAGGCAGCTCAGAGTTGGCGGTGGGGAGGGGCTCAAGGTCAGGGGCAGAGAGGTCAGCTGGAGGCAGCCTGAGGGTCCTGCGGGGCCTTAGTAAGGAGTCTGAACTTTTCTTTAAGTGCACTGGGGAGCACTGAGGGGAATTTTAGGCAGGGGCAGGCCATGTTGGGTTTTCCCCTCAGGCCTCTGTGAGGGAATGGTAGGGAGGCGGCAGGACTGGGTGTGAGGAGACAGGTTGGGTGGGACCTGCAGGGGCTCACCCCCACCCCCAGTGGAGGGGCCCACAGAGCTAACTGGGGTATCTCGGGTGGGCTCAGGGATTCTGGGGTCTCTGGGATTGCTGGTCCCGTGAGGAATGTTGCCCTCGGGGCTTCCCTGCCAGCCCCGGGCCTTTGGAAATATGTCTTCCCTTCTCTCCTGCCCTCCCCAGGTGACCTTGGAGTGCCCCGGCCACGAGGAGGTGCCCAGGGTGGACAAGCTGGTGGAGAAGATCCTGCACTGTAGCTGCCAGGCATGTGGCAAGGAGCCTAGTCACGGGCTGAGTGTCTACGTGCAGGGCGAGGACGCGCCGGGCTCCCAGCCGGGCACCCGTCCCCACCCCCACCCTGGAGGGCAGACCCCTGAGCCCGAGGACCCGCCCGGGGCCCCCCATGTGGAGGAAGAGGGGGCTGAGGACTGAGGCCCCAACTCTTCCTCCCCTCTCGTCCCCTGCGGAATGTTGGGTGTCACCCTTGGGGGAAAGGTGGGGAGAAAGGCTGAAGCCCCCCTTTGGCACTGGACGGACTTGGATTCAGATTTGGACTTGGAATGCTCTCTGGTTGCCGTGGAGATCCGAGGGGAGGGGTCGGGGGCCAAGCTGCACAATTTAATATATTCACGAGTGAGGGGAGGGAGCAGTGGATCTTCAGGGTTCTTTTTCGGAGGGCGGGGGGTTCTCTTCCTTTCTGCCTCCTAGTGATGTGCCTTTGGGAGGGGGAGGAGGTTGGCCACGCTGCTGAGGTGGGTGCGCAGTCCTCACAGCCCCTAGTGGGGCCCTGAGCCCGGCGGGGGCGGGAGGGGGGGGCGCCTTGCCAGGAGCAGCCTTGAGGGAGGGGCTGGGTCCAGGCTGGGGGGACCACAGGAGAAGCTGGAGCCCCACAGGCTCCCCCAAAGGCCTCCCGTGCCCAGGGCAGCTGCTCCCAGGTGGCACCGAAGTGGCCCTCCCTCGATGGCGTGCTTGGGAGTCAGGTCTGGGCAGGACCCTGCTGACTCATGGCCCTGGAGCTGGGAGCCAGGCTCTCTGGGCCTCTCTGGCTTCCTTGGCTTTCCAGAGGGTGGAGGGAGGCAAGGAAGGAGCCTTCCTGGGCCAGGGAGAGGGGAGGGCTCCCAGACCATCACCAGAGTGTCCCTCCCTCTCCCTCTCCCACTCCCCCCCACCCCCCCAGTTCCGGGTCCCTCGGAGAGCTGGTGGAGCCAGCCTTTCCCCTCCTGGGGAGCGCTTTCTAAATATCTGACGGTGGGGAGGCTCCAAAGAGGGACCTGGGTGGGGTGGACTCTGGCTGAGCCTCAAGAAACTAGGGAGAGGAGGGGGTGGGTCCTTGGTGGCCAGTGTCCCCATAGCTCTCCAGCAGCTCTCCACCCATCACCTCCCTCCCAGCTGCACTTTAACCCAGAGGGGGAGTGGGGTCCTGGGGACAGAGCAGGCGGGCAGTGAGGAGTGCCCCTCGGGACCCCTTCCCGCCTGTGTCTGCTCCTCTGACCCCAGGGCGGCTGGTAGCTCCCCCAGCCCCCTGCCTGGGGGTGCCCCCGGCCCTCACGGCTGTTCCGACAAGAGCTTCTGGAGCTTGTAACCAGCAGATTGTTTCCCTGACGGACCCTGAGTTTTCTCATGAATAAATTCGTTCAATGCTTGTGTTCTCTTCCTTACTAGGGGTGGGGGGGGGGCTCTGCTGACCCAGGGTACCCCAAGGGGCCCTTGCTGAGGCCTAGGGGGAGGGGGTCAGGCTGCACAGTGAGCCCCCCCTCCCCCAGCACACCCTCCCTGCGGGCTAGTGACCCTCTCACTTTCCTGCCGCAGGAGCTGTGGCTCCTGCTTTCCTGGCTCCCACCTCTTTCCTTGGGCGCCCACTTCTGGCCTTGTATATGTCTTGGGTGGGCCTCCAGACCAGGCACTTCCAATCTTGACCTTGGTCCCTTGGGCTTGCCTCCCGTCAGCCCTCTTCACCCTCACAGTGAGCCAGCATCAGCCCTTTCCTGGACCCCAGCCTAGCCAGGCCCAGAAGAAGGGGACAGAAACAAAGCCAGTGGTTCTAAATGAATATACGAGGTGGGGTGTTGTACCTACTACGTGCCAGGCTGGGCACCTGACCGCCTCACAATGACCCTATGGGTTTGGTATCATTGCCCCCCATGCCATTTGGTCCCCCCACATTCTCCATTGAGACACCGCGGAGCTGGTGGTGTGGGTGAGGACTCTGACCCTTTCTTCCTCACACACATCGCTGTAAACACCATGTACCAGGCAGTTTACATATATTATTTCTAATCCATGGAAAATCCTCCTTTTGCAACTGAGCGCGTGCGTTCATGCCCCGGGAAGGCTGTGCCCAGGCTGGGAGGCAGCGGTGCCGGGAGTCTAACCTTGCGCCCTCTAGCGACAAGGGCTGTGTACTACACAGTGGTTTCCCCAGTGGACACAGCCTTCCCTTCTTGGCTGCTCTGCGCTGTTGTGTACTTCCCAGCTCCAGGACGTCGCTCCTTGCAGTTGTTTGGACATACCCATCCATGGGTATGACCTGGACTTGGATTGGAGAGAAGTATACCTCCTGTATGCAGACTTTAGTGACCCCTAGTCTGGTAGGGACAAGCCCTGGCCATCTTAGTAGCCATTCTTTACGGCTGGTGGTGAGGACTGACGGGAGGGCACAGAGAAGATGCTGCGGCGCTTCCAAGGACTCAGAGACCAGGTCCAAAAGAAGGACTTCCTGGGACCGTGTCCTTGGTGCTGGACCTCTGAGGCCCAAGGACCGTCTTGGCAGGATGAATCTTGGTCAGGAGCCGCCTCCATCCTGTGCGTGGAACAAGGCAGTGTAGACATACAAAGAGATTAAGAGGCTGGTTGGAAAGAAAGCAGGAAGGTGGGTTGGCGCGGCTGGTGGCAGGTCTGGAATGCGAGCCAGAGTTCAGACTTCATTCCCTTTGCAGTAAGCGCCCCGGAGGCGTCTGCACAGAGCTGGGTTTCTGGGAGAGCGGAGACCCGCGGCGGTGACTGCAGTGGTCCAGGCAGGAGAGGGCGGACGCCAGAATTGGGCGGGGGCAAAGGCGCGCTGGGGAGGCGGGGCGAGGAGGAGAGGCGCCGATGATTGGATGCGGGAGCAGCAAATGGGAGGAGCCAGACTTGATTGCAGGCAAACCCTTGAGAAGCGGCGCTAGCGGTGCCAGCCTGCCCCTGGGAGTGAGGTGCACGGAGCAGTGACTTCGATTTTCCTCCTGGCCAACCTCAAGCTGAACCACCCAGAGAGCCCCCCGCCCCACAGCGATGGTGGAAGGACCTAAAATCTTTACAAGGGATTAACGCTGACAGCACAGGCCCCTCTCCGCAAGGGCGGGCGAGTAATTAGCTCCAGCTTCCTCACCTCGTTGGCTTACGTGGAACCTACAACTCCCAGTTAGCTAGTTTTCTTCCCCTGCTGCATGCCTCTGGGAATATCCAGTCGCCCTGGGTTCAAATCCTGGTCGGGCCACTTCTTAGCTGTGTAATCTTGAGGAGGTCGGTTAAACTCTGAGGCTCAGTTTCCCCATCTGTAACATGGGGACTAATGATCACACCTCTCTTAACTCCCAGGGTCGTGGTGAGCTTTACATAAATTGATGTACAAATGGAGCTTGGAACGGTGCCTGGAAAGTAGGAAGACCTTGAAAAACGAGCTGTTGGTGCAGCTGGCTGGCTCAGCCGGTAGAGGATGTGACTTTCCATCTCAGGGTCCTGAGTTCAAGCCCCACATTGGGTGTAGAGTTTATATTAAAAAACAAAACACACATACACGAGAAAAATGCCAGCTGTCGTTCTAATTATCGAGAATGAGTGATTGGGTCACAACTGCTGGTGGATGCGCTGATAGTTTTGTTCATTCATTCATTCATTCATTCACTGAACAGATGTTTACTGAAGAGCTTAATATATGCTGAGCCTACAGCAGTGAAGGAAACTGACCACGAACACAAGGAAGTTATCCAGTTAATCAGCATCTTCTGCAAAAGCAGCTTTGGGCAGACCTCACAGCCTCCCTGGACCTCAGTTTCTCCCTCCCTGTAATGCAGAACTCTGGCAGGCATAATAGAGGTGGCACCAGCCTTCTCCTCCAGAGAGGGAGCTCCCCATGGCTAGAAGTAATCAAGAAGAGACTGAGCATCCCTGAAGGCCCCTCTCTACCCTGAGACATTAAGGGTGTTTAGGACTTTATTATTCCATGACAGAGATGATAAACTTTAAGAGCACACACATGGAGCTTTAAGAAAGTTCTTACATTCAAGATAATAACAGCGTGGCCACAAGGTGGCACCACTACCCAGCCCAATCTAGACAAAAAAAAATTTTTTTTTTTTTTTTTAAATTATAGTTAAGTACAGATCACAATATAACAAAAATCTTGGGGGGTGCCTGGAGGGCTCAGTCAGTTAAGCGTCCGACTCTTTATTTCAACTCAGGTCATGATCTCCCAGTTCGGGAATTGAGCCCCACATCAGGCTCTGCCCTGACAGCTTGGAGCCTACTTGGGATTCTCTCTCCCCACCCCCTACCCCCACACCCCTCCCCAGTTCACGTGTGCACGCTCTCTTCCTCCCTCTCTCTCTCAAAATAAATAAATAAACATGAAAAAATCCTCAAACATTTGTGAATCTGTCACCCAGAATGAACAAATAATAAAGTTGTCATGTTTTCTTTAGACTTATAAATGAATGAATGAATGAATGAATGAAGGCCTCCTCCTCCTCCTCCTCCTCCTCCACAGCCCCATCTGTGGGCAAGACTGGGACTCTGAGCACCCAATAGTGACTTGAGGGTGGATGGGGTGCTGCAGGGTCTTGAGGTTTTTCTGTCTTGGGCGTTGGACGGTCCTGAGTTTCAGTTCCACTAGACTTGCTGACCTTGGGTGAGTCCCAGCTTAACACCCACATATCAGCATTATTGTAGCGGTAGGAATAATGGAGTAAAGCCTCTGGAACATGGCGCGAATCGTGTACATGGGAGGTACTCCTTTTCAGTTTCTGTGGAGGGAAAAAGACCCCCTCCCCCCTCAGATTCCCTCAGGTTGCTTGCTCTCCGTGTTTTCTTTTTTCCCCCCATAGCAGTGATCCCTTTACGGCGACTTTAAAAGTTTATTATGCTTATTGTTTACTGTCTGACTCCTTCGACTAGAATGTAAACTCCGTGAAGCTGGATGTCGGTTGTGGTTACTCTCGTGTCCTGATTGGTCAGAATAGTGCCTAACACCTAGTAGGTGCTCAATAAATGTTTGTTGAATGAATGAGTGGAAGCCCCAGTATTGATCTGTGAAGTTTCTGGTAGAGATTCTTCTTAGCTAGGGGAAGAGACACACAGAGGGGTTGCCTTCCGGGCGTGTTACACCCAACCTCTCTACCTGCGGTGTCTCCACCGCATCTGGCCTAAGGATTCCCGAATCGGAGACTTCACCCTCAGTGAGGCTGTCGGGAATGTAGGTTTCTGCTCAAAGGAACCCAAGGAGGAGGTAACCTGCTGTTTAAAGGTTTGAAGGACTACATATACTATTCTATACGCACATATGTGCACATATGCGTGTGTGTACACACTGGAGGGCAAGCGAGCTCCCCAGTAGCTCCCAACGGGCTCCCCCTGCTAGCGCGACGACCCCCGCTGCGGGTGGGCAGCCCCCCGTTGGGGAGCAGTCCTAGGTAGCCGCGGCCACAGCCTCTCCTTTGAGTTCCTCCTGCGCCGCCGCCGCGAGAGGGTCGGAGAGGGGTGTGCGGGGTGGAGGAGGCCGAGGCTGGGGCGGCGACCTGGGGGTGCGGAGGGCCCCGCGCGCGGCGGGGCGGGGGCTCGGCTGTCCCCGCCCACCGCGGGGCGGGGCGGGGCGCAGGCTCCGCGGCGCGGGGGACCGCGCGCTCCTGGAAGCGCCACCGGCTCCTTCGCGCGCGCCTGCCCCTCGCGGCGCCTCCCGGGCTCCCTGGGCGCCTGCCCGGCCCGCGGCCGCCTCTTCCTCCCCCAGCCCCGCGGCGCCTGCCGCAGTCGCCGGCAGCGGAGCAGCGCCGAGCGCCCAGGTACCGAGCGCGGGCGGGAGCGGGGCCGGGGACCCGGCGGCGGCGCGGCCGCCGCTGCTCCTGTCCCCGCGGGTCGGTCCGGTGTCCTCCCGCACGCCGCAGGGGGCCGTGGCCGCCCAAGCCCGGGCTGCCTCTGCGCCGGCTCGGAGACCTGCCTTCCCCACCGGGGGCTTGGCCGGGGCTCGCGCGCGGCCCCTCCCCCCCGCCCCCCATCCGCCGCCACCCGAGTCACCGCGGTACGCCCACCTGCCACGGAGGGGGTGCCCCGGGTTGAGCGCGTCCCCCGCTCCCGGCTCCCCGGGTCCCCGCCCCAGGCAGGCGTCCGCGCCCCGATCTTCCCGCCCGCCCCCTCTAGGGGGCTCTGCTCCCACCCGTCCAACCGTCCAGTCACTTGGCGTCTCGTCCTCCCGACTTCCCGCCCGCTCTCCACTTGGCGCCTCATCGTGTGCCCCCTCCCGAACTCCCCACCAGTTTGCTCCGTAGCCCCACCTCACACCATATAACCCCTCTCCACCTTCCTGGGCCGTTGCCCGTTCACCTGGTGTGCCTGTCCCTGTCTTCCCGCCTGATCCCTGGTGGCGGTCTATTCTCACCGACGACGCCCATCCAGTCTCCGCTCCTCCAGGCCCCTTGCCGAGTCCTCCCGCCCACCGTACCTCGTCCTCCGGACCCCTCTCGGGCCTGTCGTCCTCGCTCTCCAACCCCTCGCCCCCATGGTCCCAGAGCCCGGCCCCGCCAACAACAGCACCCCGGACTGGGGGTCGCGGCCGCCTTCGGACCCCGCAGGCAGCGGCTGGGTGGCGGCCGCGCTGTGTGTCGTCATCGCGCTGACGGCGGCGGCCAACTCGTTGCTCATCGCGCTCATCTGCACGCAGCCCGCGCTGCGCAACACGTCCAACTTCTTCCTGGTGTCGCTCTTCACCTCGGACCTGATGGTGGGGCTGGTGGTGATGCCGCCGGCCATGCTGAACGCGCTGTACGGGCGCTGGGTGCTGGCACGCGGCCTCTGCCTGCTCTGGGCCGCCTTCGACGTGATGTGCTGCAGCGCCTCTATCCTCAACCTCTGCCTCATCAGCCTGGACCGCTACCTGCTCATCCTCTCGCCACTGAGCTACAAGCTGCGCATGACGCCCCCGCGCGCCTTGGCGCTGGTCCTGGGCGCCTGGAGCCTGGCCGCGCTCGCTTCGTTCCTGCCCCTGCTGCTGGGCTGGCACCAGCTGGGCCGCGCGCGGGCCCCTGCCCCGGGCCAGTGCCGCCTGCTGGCCAGCCTGCCCTTCGTCCTCGTGGCCTCGGGCCTCACCTTCTTCCTGCCCTCGGGCGCCATCTGCTTCACCTACTGCAGGATCTTGCTGGCCGCCCGCAAGCAGGCGGTGCAGGTGGCCTCCCTCACCACCGGCATGGCCGGCCAGGCCTTGGCGACGCTGCAGGTACCCGGGGTGTGCGGGGAGAGCTGGGCTTGGGGGGATGGAGGGGAATGAGCAGCCACTGGGTACCCACCGGGCAGCGTGCACTTAATATGTGCACTTGGTGGTGACCTCCGAGGGGCCATTTCCAGCTCCCACCCCTCTTCTGTGCTCTAGACTCAATGCTGTCTCTAGGACAGCTCCATCAGCATGTGGGGCAGGCTTCTCGAAGGTTCCATGTGCAAAAAGGGAATTCAGGGGGTGCCAGCCCTCCCTCCCTACTCCTCTCCCGTCTTTCCCATCATGGCAAATGGCAACATCGTGGCATCACCCGACAGAAAGTTAGGAATAATTTTTCTTCCTCATGCCCATGGGATTCATTCGCAAGGCCTGTTGGTGCTGCCCTCCTAAAGCTGTGCCACCTGTAATGCCACCCTCCCCATCTAGGCCACCAGCGCTTCTTACCTGGAGGCCTTTTCTGGTCTCCCACTGGCTTCCCCTGCCTCCACTCCAGGCCCACTCTTGTCTCTTCCCTGCATAGGAGCCACAACAATTTACAGAACGAAAGTGATCCCATCATTCCTTTTTTTTTTATTGTTTATTTATTTATTTTGAGAGAGAGAGAGAGAGAGAGAGAGAGCGCACACACACTAGGGGACGAGGCAGAGAGAGTGGAGAAAGAGAGGAAAGAGAGAGAGAATCCGAGGCAGGCTCCGCTCTGTTGGCACAGAGCCTGACGCGGGGTTTCGATCCTACGAACCATGAGGTTATGACCTGAGCCGAAACCAAGAATCAGAGGCTTAACTGACTGAGCCACTCAGGCGCCCCATCACTCTTAAGAGAAAAGAGGACACCCATGTCAAGATCTGGCCTCGGAATCTGGTGCTGACAACCTCTCTCGCTTCACCTCCTCCCCTTGCCCTCTCTCTGCACCAGCACATTGGCCTTCCCATGCTCCTGGAAGGCACCAGATGGACTTCTGTGTCCAGGACTTTGCACTGCTCTTCCCCCTGCCTGGAACGCTCTTCCCCTGGGGCTGCCCTACCCGACTGCTTTTCAGCTCACAGGTCACCTCTTCCCAGAGTCCGTCCCTGCCCACCCTGTCTTCAGACCCGTCTGTGCTCCCTCACTCTGTTATTCTCTATCCTGACCACAGGTTTATCTGTTGACTTGTTCATTGTCAATCTCCTCTACTACAATGTAAGCTCCATGAGGGCTGGGAACATCTGGGTAGGTTTTGATCCCCACTGTACATAGTAGGTGCTTACTAATTACTCGTGAGTGGTAAGGGCCTGCAGTGTCTGGAGTAGACTGGCCACTCTTGTCACTCAGGCCAGTTGGCACTGGAGTCTCAGTGCCTATTGTCCTAAACCCCTGACGAATGGGGGTTTAGGTTGACTAGGCCTGAACCCCAGAGAATTAGGTCACAGGCTCTGAGGAAAGTCCTGACTGGGCCCTCCAATCTTTTTTTTTTTTTTTTTAATTTATTTTGAGGGTAGGGGGGAGCGGGGCAGAGAGAGAGAGAGGGAGAGAGAGAGAATGCCAAGCAGGCTCTGCATTGTCAGTGCAGAGCCCGATGTGGGGCTCGAACTCACCAACTGTGAGATCATGACCTGAGCTGAACCGACTGAGCCACCCAGGCACCCCATCAGCTCTCCAATCTTGATCTATCTCCAGGTGCAGGAGGCTCCTGCAGGATCGAGGGGTGGTGCCTGGAGGTTTGGGTGGTTGGGGGCTGAAAGGCAGTTCCACAGAACAGCTTGCCCGTCCCACGCCAGCAGTGTGGCTGGCCCATAAACCGGGGGAACAGGCCTTGGGTGGACAGGAGGTCCTGGCAAAGCAGTCCTACTCCCTCCCTCTATCTGTGCTTGGAGAACATTCTTGAATCTCAGGTGGCTGTGACCCTGACTTGGTTCTCCAGTGGTAGGACGGCTGCCTTGGGCCATCCACACTCTCTCCCTGCGTTCTTGTAAAGGAGCGTTTCCCAAACCTCAGGCATCTGGAACCACCTTGGAATATCTACCTTCCTTCTTTCCACCCACCCGCACGCCTCAAGTGGCTGCCTCCCTATGTACTTAGCATTTTCTCTAGATCATTTCACTTACCTTTTTACTTCCATGCACTTGTTTAGAAAGGAAACTTCTTATCTCTTCTGGAAATGGAAACTCAGTACCTTTGCCATAAACGGAAGGAAGGCAATCACAAAGACAGCTTCAGTGAGCGGCAGGAACCCCAGCAGTGTTATTGAAGTCCAGCTTGGCGTGATTGGAGTGGCCGAGCCCCCAGGCCCGCTTTCTCTCGGGTGTTAGCGGGATGTTAAAGGCACAGCGGCACGAACACGAGACTTTCTCTGGACGTGACCAGAAGAGCTGGGAGGATGCTGGACAAGCCTCATGTTCTCACTCTGTGATTCAGTTATTTTATGGGTCCATTTACCATCTAAGGTCATCTTCCACTTTTGTGCTTTGGGAGGTTCTGCTCTAGTGGTGACTAAGGATGTGACGAGCTGGCTGGTCTTGATGAGCTTGGGGTGGGACTGGGCTGGATTCTCCATTCCGACGGTGCTTATGACCCATTTTTCTTTCCATGAAGCCAATCGGCTGGTACCAGGATTGCACCTGAGACTGTGGCCTCAGGACCTGGGCAGGAATCCCCCCGGGGTGCTGACAGCTGCAGCCCCACAGTCTTTGAGCACTCACTATGTGCCAGGCACCGAGCTAAGCTCATCCCCCAAACACCCACCCGGGCAAGGACCACCATCATCCCGTTGGACAGATGGGGAGACTGAGGTTCAGAGAGAGAGGAGGTGTCAGACCCCACCACTGACCTTGCTTCCAGAACCACTCAGCTCCTCGGCAAGCCTCCTCCATGCCTGTTTTCCTCATTTCCCGGACACTTGCCTGCATTTGGGGAATTTGTTTCTGGACTATTGCCTCTAGTCCGTCTTTCTGGGTCACCACCCCTTTCCTCCCACCCAAGCTGACCTGCCTCAGAGACCGAGCTTTCAGCGGGCAGTGGGGGGCTCTCAGTGCCAGCAGGAGCTGATGAGAATGAACAAAACTTGGGGTGCACTGGACCCCTTTCCTCCTGTCCTCAGCCCCGCTTAGCCCTTAGCTCCCTCCCTTCCCCAGTCCAGCTGCTAGCTTCCCCACGAGGGAGGGGTGGGGGACATGCGTTTCTGAGGCCCCAGCTCCTCTGGGGTTGAGGACATGGTACCTGAGCGGGCTTGAGCATTTTACTCTCTCCCGCTACCTCCCACCTCTACCTAGTTATTTGAACGGGGTTTTCCGAAGCCACTGGTTAGCTCGGTGGTTTCAGCCGCTGTCCCTGCGGCCGTGAGGAAGGGGTCCCACTTACAGCTGAGGCAGGGATTGGGCTGGGGGTGAAGAGAGGGGCGTGGGAGGAGTGGTGTCAGAGTGAGTGAGATGCTTGGAGGGCAGGGGGAGAGAGAGAGAGAGATCTGTGCCAGGGTGGGCTGGTGCCCATCCTCGGGAGGGACCCGCGTGGGAGCTCAGCGATGGAGAGCAGCCGGAGAGAAGGAGGTCTGCCTGAGACTTCGCCTTCCCAGCTGTCTCAGCGCCAGGACCTGTGCCTCTGGTCTGGAGCCCTCTCCCCTCTGTCTTCCTCGGCACCTCATCTTTCTCCCCTTCTCCCACCCCTCTCTCCAGATCCACCTCGCCCCCTTCTCTGCCTTCCTTCTACATCTCCCCATCTTCCTCTCCCCCGTCTCTCCCATCGGCTTCTCCCCCTCTCCTCCTCCGCCCTCACCCAACTCTGCACCACTTTGTCTCAGTGATCTGCCTTCCCTTCCATCGCTGTCCTTCCTCCTCCTCAGAAGAGGCTGTGATCACAGAAATATCTCGGGGGCGGAGGAGGGGGCTGAGCTGGGGAAGGGTTGCAGAGGAGCAGTGCTGAGCACGGCAGCCTCGGCTGCTGCTGGGAACAAGGTGGCCCGGAGCCGCCAGAGCTGGTGCAGGTGCTTGTACATCGGGCTGGTCAGGGGTTCGGGTCCTGCCTCCTTCCCATCGCTGCTGATGACTTTGGACCAGGTCGTTCACCTCCGTCTACCCCAGAGTGATGCCATGTATCACATGAGGCTGTTTGAAGAATCGGTGAGATAATATATATAAACCTTGCACATACTGGGTGCTCAACCAGTGGCAGTTTCCCCCCTTTCCTCTTGGTGGTAAGATATATGGTTCCGGAGAAGTTATCCCTTCAAGCCTTTCTAGGGGAAATCCCCACGATTGCCATCAATAGCAGCCACATCACCAGAATCAGAGCGTTGAGCTGGACTCTAATAACAGAGAAGATAGCTGACTCTTACATGGTGCTTACTATGTGCCAGGTGCTGTTCAAGGGACTTTATGCATATTATCTCAGTTAATCCTGACTACAATCCTACGAAGTAGATGCCATTACAATTGCCATTTTACAGATGAGAAAGCTGAGGCTCAGAGCGGTGAAATACCTTGCTTGAGGCCACACGGCCAGTGAGTAACAGAGCCATGATTTGAATCCAGACGATTCTGGCTCCACAGTCTGTCTGAGAACCCTTATGCCAGGAGTAGGTGATTGTGGACAATTTAAATCACACAAGGGAATACATCAGTACACTTTAAAATAAAAATTCAGGAGGTGCCTGGCTGGCTCAGTGGGTAGAGCATGCGACTCTTGATCTTGGGGTCACTAGTTCAAGCCCCACATTGGGGGTAGAGGTTACTTTAAAAAAAATAAATAAAAGTCTGGCCATAGGGAGAAAATGAAAGACCCTCTCAAGTTCCACCCAATCACCTTCCATTCCCAGGTACACTTTTATCAATTTAAGATCTGTCTTTCCACTCCTTTTTCTTTGTGCGTCCATGTTTGTTGATGCACCCAAAGAGACTTAGTGCTTTGTTTTGTGTATTTCTTCAGCAATGGAATCACGTCATCCCTATTATTTTGCAACTTGCTGTTATCACTTAATATCGATATTACGTCTTGGAGATCTTTTCATTTGATCGATTATGTTCTTTTAATCATCTGTGTCATAGTCCATAGTGGGGATGTACCATGGTTTACTTAACCACTCTCTTTCCACGCATGTTTAGGCTGTTTCCAGTTTTTTTCCTGTGTTGTGATACACATTTCTGTATATGCAACGTGTACAGACATGTATTTAGGTATTTTTTTTAGTGTTAACTTATTTTTGAGAGAGAGAGAGAGAGAGAGAGAGAGTGGGGGAGGGCAGAGAGGGAGACAGAGAATTCAAAGCAGGCTCCACACTGTCAGTGCAGAGCCCAATGCGGGGCTCGAACCCACAAAACATGAGATCATGACCTGAGCCAAAATCAAGAGTCAGACCTCCACCAACTGAGCCACCCAGGCGCATTTATTGAACACAGGAGCCTGTAGGTGGAATTGCCTCCTGGCAGCCTGCGCTCTGGCGGTGACACGCATATCCGAGGGGCAGGCAAACAACAGATCACGGCCATGAGGGGCCATGAGGTGGTTACAGGGCAGAGAAGTGGGCAGGGTGAAGCTGGCATCAGCTAGACCTCAGGGCGAGGCTGGTGGTTGCCACTGGCTTCTGCTTCATGAGGGCTTCTGGCTGACACTGGTGGGGGTTTCTGGAAGCCCCCAAATGGAGGCAGTGTGGGGAGTGGAAGAAGTGAAATTTCTGGAGGTAGAAAGGACTTTGAATCCCTGACGCAACACTTATCTGCTGTGTGACTTCCGGCAAGTTGTTTTGCCTCTCTGGACGTCACCTGCAAAATGGGGATAATAATGCCTACCTTGTGTAAAGATTAAATGGCATGATGAATATCAGATGCCGACACATAGTAAGTGGGTTGTAGTGTGGGCTATAAATGTGGGTTATAGTGCTGACTGGGGGTCACTTGGAGTGCTTCGCTTTGAGACCTTGTACTGGGACAATGTGACCTGGGAAAGGTCCCCTGTCCTCTCTGAGCCTTGCCCTTTTGTCTGTGTTTTTGGGTCAACTCTTTGGAGAGAAGAAAAGAAAGAAAAACCCAGGGTTTCCCCAGGAAGATTCCTAGAGAGGGAATCTGAGGCCGTCTTTAATTCCTTTTCTGGAGCTCCCTCTCTGATGATTGCCCCCAAATATCTCCCCATTGTCTCGGTTCCCCAGTGCCATAGAGCTCTGACAAGATCAAGGCTGTCTCTTGCTCCGTCCAGGTCACCAGAGGTCAGGGGGGATACTTGTATGAGTGGTCCCTCTGAGAATGGTGGCTCCCTCCTCCCCTATTGGCTATCCCCACTGTTGGAAGCAATTTGAAGGCAAGGCAGATCTTTGGGGGAAGCAGGAGTCTCTCCTCCAAGTTGACCATGGTGGGTCCATAGAAGCCATATAGAGTCTACTCTGGAGGGGAGAAAATGAGAAGAGGAAAGAGAAAAGCAGATCCTTTTTTCCTCCCTTGCTACATACAGCATGGTGAGTCAGAGCATTTGTCCTGACATCTGTGCTGCTTCGGGGAGCCTGAGTTGCTGGCAGAAGGACAGGGTTTCTGAGGGTGCTCAAGATTTCCCCAGCCTCCAACACATGCCACTGAACCAACATCAGGGCTACCGTGTATTTAGCACTTACTCTATGTCAGGCACTGTGCATGCATTTATTATCCACAGCCTCACAATGACTCCACAGCTGAGTATTGTTTTTCCCATTTTACAGATGTGGAAACAGAGACTGTCTCAAGATCACAGAGCGAGTAAGTGGTAGAGGCATGACTTGAAGCCAGATCACTTGTCTTTACAAACCCAGCTCTTGCCTCCGCACAGTGCTGCCCCACCAAGACAGAGGGGAGAGATCAAGTGCTTCTCATAGGCTGCTCCTTGTGAATTTGTCTCTGGTGGTCCTATAACCAGATTTCACCTGGATAAACATACTGATAAGCTCCCTGGTGGGAGTTACAGTGTGCTTCATCTCCGACTTCCTGCCCACTGTCATTCTAGAATAGGACTCCTTGATTCTATAGAAAGAGAATATATACCTGGGGTTTCAGCACCATGGACAGGACCCCAAGTCTGGATACCCTGAGGAGGCTGGGAGAGAAGACACGGATGGAAGAGGGCCCCTGTGCCTGAGAGCGGGGTGGGGGGTTGGCTTTGGTGCTCCCCAGGACTGACATGTCTTCTTGGCTTTGCCTCCTCCGCCCCCTTTCCATCTGTGGAGGTTGCCTGGGAATCTGGTTCCCTTCCTGCCTCCTTCTGACTCTTTCATCACCCCATACCCAACCCACCTCTTGCTGCCTCAAGAGCTAAGCTGAGCTCTCATGCAGTTTAGGAAATGTTAGAGGAATCCCTGGCTTCCAAAGGCCAGGCGTGTTCCCAGGCAGCACATGCAAACTTTGCACAGTTCAATTAATTGTGCACACCTCGGCACACTGGCATTTACTTAAATTGCAAATCTCGGTGGGTCTCACTTTGTGTAAAACTGGTGTATGAAAATCCAAATTGACTCTAACATGCAGTTCAGAGGGGGGCTCCGTCTCCCAGCTTTCATGGGCCCCAGGGGTTTCATGGATGAACCTCAAGGTGGTCTCTGAACCCACTGGAAATGTGGGATGTTTTTTTTCCTTCTCTGTGTATGCATGTGTAAGAATTTATAAGCTTTTCGTTTTCTGGGAAAAGGTTTTGTAGATTTCATTGGATTCTCAATGAGCTCAGGAGGTTGAAAAAGTTAAGGGAATAGCTGGGCTAAAGGATCATCCAGTTCAAGGCTTTTAGTATTTTGGGACTACTGGTCTCCAGTTTCCAAAGTCAAATTCTAACCTCCTCACGCCTGTGTCCCCTTCGATGGTTGCTGTGGGGCAGCTCCTTTTTCCTCCTTTTCTCCCCAAAGTCCAGCTCTTAAGTCAATGTTTGGGAATGAAGATGTCTGTCTGCCAGTCCACATTGTAATTTGGGTTATAAAATGCCAAGGTTAGTGGCATCCCTAGTAGTCTAAATTGATTTTATTGCAAACATTGCTCTGTGCACACGTTTTCAGAAAAGCACGTTAGCATGAGGGTAATGGTGCAGGCAAGAGCATTACTCCCAAATATGAGGAGAATCTGTATATGAAGAAAGTGCCAGACCTGGACAGCATCAGAACTTCTTTTGTCAAGTACTGTTCATTTTTCTTTTCAAAAAATTTATTAATTAAAAAAAATTTACATCTAGGTTTGTTAGCACATAGTGCAATAATGATTTCAGGAGTAGATTCCAGTGATTCACCCCCTACATATAACACCCGGTACTCATCCCAACAAGTGTCCTCCTTAACGCCCCTTGCCCAATTAGTCCATTCCCCCACCCAAAACCCCTCCAGCAACCCTCAGTTTGTTCTCTGTATTTGAGAGTCTCTTATGGTTTGTCCCCTTCCCCGTTTTTATATTATTTTTGCTTCCCTTCCCCTATGTTCATCTGTTTTGTTTCTTAAATTCCATGTATGAGTGAAGTCATAGGATATTTGTCTTTCTCTAATTTCACGTGGGATAACACACTCTAGTTCCGTCCATGTTGTTGCAGATGGCAAGATTTCATTCTTTTTGATCGTTGAGCAATATTCCATGGTATATATATACCATATCTTCTTTATCCATTCATCTGTTGATGGACGTTTGGGCTCCTTCCATACTTTGGCTATTGTTGATAGTGCTGCTATAAACATGGGGGTGCATGTGCCCCTTCGAAACAGCACACCTGCATCCCTTGGATAATTACCTAGTAGGGCAATTGCTGGGTCATAGGGCAGTTCTATTTTTAGCTTTTTGAGGATCCTCCATACTGTTTTTCAGAGTGGCAGTACCAGTTTGCATTCCCACCAGCAATGCGAAAGGGTTCCTCTTTTGTCGCATCCTTGTCAGCATCTGTTGTTGCCTGATTGTTAATTTTAGCTATTCTCCCAGGTGTGAGGTGGTATCTCATTGTGGTTTTAATTTGTATTTTCCTGATGATGGGTGATATTGAGCATTTTCTCATGTGTCTGTTAGCCATCTGGATGTCTTCTTAGGAAAAAGTGTCTATTCATGTCTTTTGTCCATTTCTTCACTGGATTATTTGCTTTTTGGGTGTTGAGTTTGCTAAGTTCTTTATAGATTTGAATGCTAACTCTTTATCTGATATCATTTGCAAATATCTTTTCCCATTCCGTTGGCTGCCTTTTAGCTTTGCTGATTGTTTCCTTCGCTGTGCAGAAGCTTTTTATTTTGATGAGGTCCCAGTAGTTCATTTTTGCTTTTGTTTCCCTTGCCTCCAGAGACGTGTTGAGTAAGAACTTGCTGCGATCAAGATCAAAGAGGTTTTTGCCTGCTTTCTCCTCGAGGATGTTGATGGCTTCCTGTCTTACATTTAGGTCTCTCATCCATTTTGAGTTTATTTTTGTGTCTGGTGTAAGAAAGTGGTCCAGGTTCATTCTTCTGCATGTTGCTGTCCAGTTTTCCCAACACCACTTGCTGAAGACACTGTCTTTATTCCATTGGATGTTCTTTCCTGCTTTGTCAAAGATTAGTTGGCCATATGTTTGCAGGTCCATTTCTGGGTTCTCTATTCTGTTCCATTGATCTGAGTGTCTGTTCTAGTGCCAGTACCATACTGTCTTGATGATTACAGCTTTGTAGTATAGCTTGAAGTCTGAAATTGTGAGGCCTCCAGCTTTGGTTTTCTTTCTCAGGATTGCTTTGGCTATTTGGGGGTCTTTTCTGGTTCCATACAAATTTTAGGATTGTTTGTTCTAGCTCTGTGAAGAATGCTGGTGTTATTTTGATAGGGATTGCCATCAAGTACTGTTTAATTGGAACTAATTCTTGTAGGCCAAAGGCTTTGTGTGGTGCTGGGGCTCACAGTCATGTGTGTCAACTGAGTGTTGTCCTTTGTGGGGTGAGCAGGGTGGTCTTCTGAACTGCCTGATTTGTGTTTGGGGCAGTGTTGCTCTGTTTACTGTGCTTCCTAGAGGTCCTTGTGTCAGGGTCAGGGCAGGGCCAGGATCAGGGCTCAGTCTATTGCTGAGCTCAGGCCACAGCCTGGGGCTAAGGTTGGGCTCAAGTCCAGTCCAGAGATGAGGCTCAGTTTGGGACCTTGGTTATGTAGGTCTCAATCTATAGTAGTTATCAGGGCTCAGCCTGGGACCAGGAGCAGGGCTTGGTTTACTGCTGATGTCAGGGCTTGGTCTAGAGCCGGGATCAAGGTTCACTCTGGAGTCAGGGTAAGGTCTACAACTGGGGAATCTAGGACCACAGGGCTCATTCAAGGATCAGGAGGGCTCCGTGTATCGCTCGTACTAGGGCTCAGTCTAGAATTAGGATCGAAGCTTCATCTGTGGCTGGGGTCAGCGTCGAACTGGAGCTCTTCTCTCAGGTATCTTATGTATGTGGCCTTCTGTTTCACAGGTGCCCAGGACCCCACGCCCAGGGATGGAGTTGGCTGATAGCAGGCGTCTGACCACCAAGCACAGCAGGAAGGCCTTAAAGGCCAGTCTGACACTGGGCATCCTGCTGGGCATGTTCTTTGTGACCTGGCTGCCCTTCTTTGTGGCCAACATAGCCCAGGTAATGCCACCACAGGGCGCAGGTGAGTCCAGGCCTTGCTGGGGAGGCCCCGAACCACACCCCAGCCCAGACATGGGGATGGAGGAGGGTGGGCTGCCTCTCATGGCATTTGTGTTTGTGTGTGCCTGTCCCATCCACGCTGGGTGGGGTGGTCCGTGAGCCTGCTCCGGGACCAAGCATGACATACCCCATCTCTCCAGGCTGTGTGTGACTGCGTCTCCCCAGGCCTCTTCGATGCCCTCACGTGGCTGGGTTACTGTAACAGCACCATGAACCCCATCATCTACCCACTCTTCATGCGGGACTTCAAGCGGGCCCTGAGTAGGTTCCTGCCGTGTCCCCGCTGCCCCCAGGAACGCCGGGCCAGCCTGGCCTCACCCTCCATGCGTACCTCTCACAGCGGCCCCCGGCCGGGCCTGAGCCTGCAGCACGTGTTGCCACTGTCCTTGCCACCTGACTCCAATTCTGACTCGGGCTCAGGCTCCGGTGCTTCATCGGGCCTGCAGCACACGGCCCAGCTGCTGCTGCGTAGAGAGGTCCCCCGGGACCCCCTGCCCTCTGCCAGGGTTGCTGCTGTGGTCAATTTCTTCGACATCGATCCGGTGGAACCCCAGCTGCAGCTGCATCCACTTGGCGCTCCCACGAACTGACCTGGGCTTGGAGCTGGTCAGTGGGGAGCTGAACCGGATGGGACCGAGTCCCCAAGGCCTTGGACTGGCTCTGGGCTAAGGCCGGAGGCTGCAGGTCTCCTGGGAGCCCTCTGAATTCTGGTGGGGTGCATCGAGCCAGCCCCCATTGCCCACTCCCTGGGATAAAAACTGGCTCAGATACTGTTTTCTCCAGGATGCTCCATTGCTGAGTGTTACCGTGGATGTGTGTGGAGGTGGCTAGGGGACTCTGGCAGAGGGGAAAAGGACCTCTTGGTTCAGGTTGGGGGGAAGACAGCCATCTCCTTTGACATTCTAGGAGACTGTAGGGAAGGGATGCCTCTCTGTCTGCAGAGGTAGATTAGTGCTGAGCTGAATCCCTCACTCCTCAAAAAGTGTAATCCGTGGGCCACCAGCATTAGCGTCACCTCCCTGCCATTTGTTACAAATGCACACCTGTACCCACGCCCCCACCCAAGACCTGCTGAGTCAGAATCTGCATGCTAGCGAGAGCCGAGGGGTGAACTGTGTGCACATTACAGTCTGAGACGTGCTGGCTTGGATGATCGTTAGCCCTGAGGATGATTTGCCGGTTTTCATTCTGGCCACTGCCTTCAGGATGCACAGAAAAACACCTGCCCCGGGTGTCAGGAAGGCATACGTTTGAATCTGAGCCTGATGTTCCGTGTGCAAAGTGGGGTAACAATGCCTGCCTCCTAGGGTGTCATGAGAATTAGGACAGCATGTGTGGAACAGAACCCGCAGAACCCGCCGGTGGTGCTGCTGTAGGTGGTACCTGCTGTTGTTAGAACTCCTGGCCCAGATCCCACCACCTGACTATGGCTCCCCGACTTCTAGCTCTGGATGCTGAGTGGGGCTCCCGTGTCCACTCCCAGGCTGCGGCCCTGCCTCTCCTGGGGGCCAAGTGGGGGCAGGTGGTTCCTTGCTCAACACCAGGAATAGGTTTCCCTTCATCTTGGACTTCCTTGGACCTAGAAGGGAGCCAACTGATGGGGGACAGGCCAGCCCATTGCCCCACCTCCTTCTGGCATTCCCTGGGTCAGTGAGGGAAACAGTGGTGGCCCCTCAGTTCAGCAGAGTGGAAGAGCCATCGCTGGTGTGGGTTACTGCCCTCGGGCAGGTAGGTGGACCCTGGCACAGGAGCCTGGGTTACCTTTGAGGCGGGGGGACTCTTGGTCTCCACAGTTCACCTGCCGTTAAGTTCTTTTTCAGTCAGAGGCCTCCCCAGTTTCCACCGACCCAAATTCCCAGGGGGCCCTCCATGGCGGCCGGGCGCTCTCCTTGGTGCTGATTAGAGTCAACTCTGGCCCTGGCCACCAGCCACAGAGGGGTCACGGTGCTTGTTGGGGCTTCCCCTCAGCCCCCCGGCCTGCCTGAGTGGACTCCCAATAAACACTACCTGAGGCAGTGACCATGGTGTGGACTGGATTTGCTTGAGGGGCCCCTTGGGATGGAGAAGCAGCTGGTGAAGTAGGTTGAGACCCTGGGCGAAATGGGCTGTTTGGACTCAGAGCAGCAGGAGTTCTGTAAATATCTGTTGAATGAACAAGCAAACGCATACGTGAGGATCCATTCGGCGCTAATGTTCTAGTTCCTTCTGCCGTCCTCCTCCTGGCAGCCTGCCCCAGAGCTTGTCAATACTTACTCTGCCTGGACCTCGGTTTTCCCCTCTGCACAATGGAGGATGACCTTCTCTGGCCCTGTCATTCAGGAACACTGGGAGGAGCAAAGGAGATACAGATACAGTGGCCAAGAGTCTGGAATCTGGACTGGAGTTTGAGACTGACCAGCTGTGTGATGTTGAGCAGGTTACCTAACCTCTCTGGATCTCAATAACCTTCAGTAACATGAAGGTAATAGCAGTAGCTACCTCATAGCTATTGGTAGGGTCAGCTGAGACAACTCATGAAAGCACTCCGTCCATGGTAAATTCTCAACAAGTGGTAGCTATTGTTACTTTTATTATGATAATCATGATCACCTCTTCCTGTTCTAGGAAATCCTTCCCCACCATAGTGCATGCTGATTCAGCATATATTCACCACACTGTGACAGTTAGATCCAGGGCCACCATAGCACAACTGGGGGAGTGTGCCCGTTATATGACGTTCATGTGATTGACGCTCCTGTGGTTCTGCAGTGCACAGCCTGGGTAGCTGTACAAGGCAAATCTGATCAGATCTCCCAAGAGCAGAGAGTAGACTGCTGGCTCCCCATCTGTGCCTGCTCTGCCTGTGGGCTGCTGGGCAGCCCTGGAGTATGGGCATTCACCTGGATTTACTGGGGCTTTGGGGGGGGGGGATGGTGCCTTGGAAGCCTTGGGCCCCAGAGAGCCCCCCAGGCCCCCAGATGGTCAGCCAGACCCCACAACTGTGACCTGAAATATAGGAAGCCCAAGGCTGGTTGAGTCCTGGGGCTCTAAACTGTGCTTGGTCGTCTCTGCAGGGCTCTGGCCTTGCTTGCTCACAGAGGGAACGCTGTCTCTCTGCGAATCCCCCGCCTTCCAATTCCTTTCTTTTCAATTCCAACGCCTTCGACTTAGGAAAGGCACCGGTGGACATTCAGACTCGTGGGGGGCACCTGGTGGAGGGGTAAGAGAGCGCTGCATGTAGGAGCCTGGGAAGACAGCTCCAGTCCCCTTCTGCGGTCAGTCCAGCCCTGCGCAGGGCCCCTGGGTCTCGCTGGCACAATCGGGGCAGCCCAGTGGGTTGGGGCCCATGCCGTGGCCGCAGATCTGGGGACTCTCGGCAGGGTCCAGCCCTGCTGGCACCGGGGCTCGGCTAGGGTCAGTGGCTGTGGCCACTTTGGGGCTGTCTCCAGGTGTGGTCTTGTCTGATGAGGAGGCGGCTGCTGTCTGGTGAGGCTCCTCCTGGGGCAGGCTGCCTGGGGCCAGCAGGAGCCCCTTTTCGTCCCAGCCTGGCTTGGTGTGGATGCCCACAGTCTTCAGGATGACGTCCATCTGCTTGGCATAGTCCAGATGGCCGCTGACCTGCAGAGGGGGAGCAGTGAGTGACCCGTGGTGGGTGGTCAGAGCCCTGCCCTCCCCAGGGCCCCAAGCTACACTCCTGGGCCTCACCCTCTCCTCCCTCAGCAGCCTCAGCAACCTGATCCCTGACACCAGGAGTCTAGCTCTCAAGGACTCTCAAATCCAGAGTGGGTTGGGAAGCCTCTGGGTTCAAGGCCACTCCGGAATTCACTAAATATTTTTTTAAGTTTATTTTTTTTTTTGAGAGAGAGATAGAGGGAGGGAGCGGGGTTGGATAGGGGCAGAGAGAGAGAGAGAGGCAGAGAATCTGGAAGCAGGCTCCGAGCTGTCAGCACAGAGCCCGACGCAGGGCTTGAACTCACGAACCCATGAGATCATGACCTGAGCCAAAGTCGGACACTCAACCGACTGAGCCACCCCAGGCGCCCCTAGAGTTTATTAAATAAAGATGAAGGATGTTTCTCTACATAGTCTGGGTCTGTTGGGGGCAGGAAGGAATCTCCTGATAGAAAGTTGGGGTGGAAGTTCTCATTCTCTGCCAGCAGCTTTCAGGCACGGCAGAAGCTCTCTGCTGCTCACAGCTGTGGGACCGCGAGCGAGCCTCTCTAGACCTCGGACCTCCACTTGCCTCAGCTGTAAAACGGGAACAGTAAGAGTAGCTACATCAGAGCGTGGCTGGGAGGATTCCTTCGGGAAAAGCCCCCAAACTGAAAACAGCTGCGGCGCAGACTGCTAGGTACGTCCTGCAATTCTCGCTCCCCGTTTCTCTGTCATGAGAACTCAGAGCTGAGTACATTCTCCCCCGTCCCTTGTAGCTGAGTGTAGTGTTGTGACAAGGGTTGGCCAAGGGAAGCAGCAGTAGTGTTACGTGGCACCCTTTGGGTGCCTCTTTATTTTTATTTTTTATTTTTTGGGGGGTCTGCTTGGCTTAGTCAGTGGAGAATGCGACTCTTGATCTCAGGGTCGTGAGTTCAAGTCCCGTACTGGGAATAGAGCTTATTTTTTTTTAAAGGCAGAGGGAGTGCCCTTCTCTCCTCCACGTCCTCTTTCCTGCTTGCTGGAATTCAGACGCGATGGCCAGAGCCTGAGCGGCAATCTTGGGCCAGAGTTGGCCCTCTACAAGCAAGAGGGAATTTTGACCCCTGAAGCCTGCACAGCTACCATACCAGCCCTGGACTGCCTATTCTGGCCTTTCCTTCCCTGACAGCAGCAACTCTTGTGTGTTCAAGCTACCTCAACTGGGCCTCTGTTCCTTGGGCCTGAATCTTTACTATGACAAAGGTTGAGGACTCAGAAGTGCCCACCTTCTTCCTCGGAGAATAGGGACACCCCCACTTTTGTGTTGGCTTCAGGGGTGGCTGAGAATGCCCGATGCCTCACCGTGATAACGGACAATGCCCCGTACGGAGTAGGTCCATAATACACCGCAGGAGACGAACTTAATGGATACCGTCCTGTGACAGGTGTCGGCTGCTAACTGTAGATGAAGAAATTGAGCCCTGCAGAGGTAAGGTGAGTTGCCCAGGGTCATCTAGCTAGGAAGTGTCCGAGTCGGGATTGGCATCTGGGGCCTGGTCTCTTCGTAGAGAACCGGCTGCAGTGGGGAACGCTGAAAATCATTGGTCATTTTACTGAAGAGGAAAGCAAAGTCCAGAGAGGGGTGGTGGTTTGCTTCACGACACACAGCACGTTTGAAGGCCAAGCCGTGTGGTGCTGTTTTCGAGATGCTGCAGTGGGGGCTGTTCAGCTCGGATCTGCTCCCTGAAATGCAGCCTCCCGCTCTCCCCGCCAGTTCTGGGGGGGTCTGCTTAGTGCCCAAGGTGAGCGCAACCCAGAACATTCCTTGTTGTTTAGAAAGAAGACAGGAAAAACGCCAGGGACGCTTAGGAAACCGCACGAAGGCTCTGCTGATAACATTCACCGGAACCACACATCACACGCTACTCAAATGATTTCTCAAGAACACGAAGACACAATTTCCTGTACAGCCCGGTGGTTTGCTCATGACCAGAACCTTTCTCTACAAACACTTTTTAACAGTGTTCAGCGAACACACACGCACGCACACCCAGACGGGGGGCTTTTCGGATCCCTGCGTTCTGGGCGGAGGGCAGGGTGGGGCAGCGTCTTTCCACAGAGGGTGGACCTTAGTGGCTGCAAAGCACTAGAGAGGACCTAACTTCGGGCTCAGAGAAACGGGGGTTCCAGCTCCTTCTTTTACGAGGAACTGGGGTGAGTCTCAACGATGTTCCGACCTCCAGCTTCTCCACCTGTCAAATGAGGATCATGATACCTACCTTGAAAGTCTACGACAAGAGTGCAAGGGCCTGGCACTTTGTAGGAATCAGCATACATTACCTCTAACTAGGACGTGTCTTGTGTTATGGCTCAAAACACTTTCACAGGGACATTACCCAGTTAGAGTTAGTGATGCCTACCTCACGGGGTGCAGGGGAAGAAATAATACGTACAAGCCACGAGGTACATGGCACATGGCTGGTGCTGCGTGAGCATGAGTGAGTTCCCTTGCCTTAATTTCCCTGGAAGGGACAATAGGGGGTAGAGGGTAGGGAGTTGGCTGGGCTGATCCACCTGGGAACCCAAGATGGCTGACCGGGCTCTAGCCATCACATCTCAGTGTCCGGCCAGCAGAAACCTAGACCCACAGGGACAAACAAGTGAAGGGCCGGTGCTGGGCTGGGTGGAGGCAGGCAGGCAGGAAGGGAGGGGTTTGTGGCCCCCGGCTGCCGCTGACTGCAGGTGGAAATCCCACCACATGGCTCTTCTAGAATGCACAGCTCTGGCCTTCCCTGGCTAGGGACTGTCCCCGGGGGCTCCTCTGTGACCGTGTCCGCCACACCCCACTGTCTTCGTCTGCTTGCTCATTTGTATCCTCCGATGGACTGTGAGCCTAGGGAGCGCAGGGGCCCCTTCTAACTCACCGCACTGCCCACGGCTGGCCCGGCGCCCGGTGACCCGCGCTGCCTGGACTGGCCTCAGCACTGCCTGGTTGCTGCCTCGTGAGGCATCTTGGGACCCGCCTCGACTGGGCCGTGGCTGCCCGCCTCTGCCCGCCAGTAACTCCTTCCAAGCCCATTGGGCCCCTTCGGGTTCCTTTACCCCTTGGGGCTCAGTTTCCACATCTGTCAAGCGGGGCTAGGGAAGGCACCCGCGTCACGTGCGCTGGTGGGAGGAGTCCGTGAGCTAACACGCGAGGCAGACTCCTTGACCCGGAGGTAGAGGTCCCCGGCGGGACACCACAGAGACGTGTGGGCGCGGGCAGCACGAGTCCAATGGCAAAGAGCCCGGGCCCTGCCCGCTGCCCCCAGGTTCACCTGGCTCGACCGCTCACATGCAGCCTCGGTTTCCACACCTGTACAATGGGCTGCCATCCCTGCCTCATGGGACCGCTATGGGGACGGACGACATAAGGTCTGCAAAGCAGGTACAGCGGCACCTGGCACGCGCTGGCTTTCTTACTGCTGCCGTTGGAGCCCAGCCCTGCGCTAAGTTCTACAAGTCGGCTGGCATTTCCTTAGGGCCGTGAAGAGCGGAAACCCCGTGACACCTCGGCAGTTGGCCCTGCCCGGGCCAGACGCCCCCAGCCGCTGCGCCCCGGTCCCCACACGGCACAGGCCGAAGGGCAGGAGGGCTGCCTGGCCTTCGTCGGCTTCGTTCACCCCAACGGGGGCTGCCTGCCTGCGACGGGGCCAGCCCCTCACTCCCTGCTGGCTCAGGCTTGTCCGCCACCAGGAGCCACCGCGGACCACGTCTGGGTGGGTGGCTGACGCCGGGCTGGTGCGCAAGGGCTCTGCCTGGAGCACCCGGGCAGCAGCGAAGGGAACTCACTGGCCAGCGGCCTCTCCTCCAGCAAGGATTTTCAGCACCAAAGCAATGCTAACTACCTCCAATTACCCAGAAGGTGTTCCTGAAGTGATAAAGAGCTGCAATCAGGTAAGATAAGAGCCGAAGCCGCCTCAAAGACAGTCTGAGGAGGGAGAGGGGTCTGAGGGGCAAAAGAGCTGAAGACGGTGGCAGGGGTAGGACAGGAGGGAACTAGTATTAAATGAAGGCCTACGAGGCAGCAAGCATCTTACTTTGCTGCCCCGGAAGGCAGGGGACTCCCCCCATCTCGTGTATGAGAAAACTGAGGCACAGAGAGGCTGAGTCACTAGCCTGAGGTCACACAGCCAGTATACCAGTGGCAGAGCCTGGCCTCTCTGGTGCCAAAGGCTGCTGTGCTCTTGTCACTGGATCCCACTCAGGGGATCCCCAGGGCAGAAAGCGGGTCTTGCCAGGGCTCTGTGGTGTTTAAAGGGAATTTCACGCATGAGGACGTTTCTTCTGACCCTTTGCACCTTTGATTCTTCTGGCAGAGGGAGACTGGGCACGGTGAGGCACAAAGTCACTTCTGTCCTTCACCCCTTCAGGGAACAGCGACCCTTAAATAGGACGGCGACCCCTGGACACGGTCAGGAGGCCTCGCTGTGGTCCTGTGGTTTCCCGGTCTTGTCACTCAGCCTACCTCACCCCACAGGGAAGTGGACAGCACAGCCCTGGGCCTGGTTTCAGGGCCCGGATCCACGACCTCTGGCTCCATGAGCCCATTCTGTCAGGTCTCAGTTTTCCAACCTGTGATTGGGGATGCCCAGTACCGACTACACAGGCTGCCATGAGGTTCGCATCATGTGAAGCTGGTCTATCAGGGAGACAGATGACCCAAGGAGCCTCCTGTGGCGCTGGGGGTAGAAGCTCTTATCTGTCCCGGGAAGACCGTCTCTCTAACCAGGAACCATCAGTCTTGCGTGTGTGTGAGTCTAGAAGGTCCTTTTTCTCGGGCCAAACGCCAGCCTCTGAAGCTACCAGTTAGGAAGGCAGGGGGTTGGGGCGCCTGGGTGGCTCGGTCGGTTAAGGGTCCGACTTCGGCTCAGGTCATGATCTCACGGTTTGTGAGTTTGAGCCCCGTGTTGGGCTCTGTGCTGACAGCTCAGAGCCTGGGGCCTGCTTCGGATTCTGGGTCTCCCTTTCCCTCTGCCCTTTCCCCGCTCGTGCTCTGTCTCTCTCTCAAAAAAAACCCAAAACATTAAAAAATATATATATTTTAGGAAGGCAGGGGGCTGCTCCATCCGTGTTCTTCTGGGGGGTTAGGACTTGTGTGTGAGCGTCCTGGGTACTTGGGGAGCAACGATGTAAGCGAGGAGAAAGTGGCCCAGCAGCACGGCAGCAGGCTGAGCGAGAGGCTCAGGCAAAGGACACGGCCCATGGGCTTCAGTGGCGGCAGTGCCTGAGAAAGTTCTGGCCTTAAGTGTTTTGTGCAAGAATATTCTCCTGTGCTGCTTTCAGAACTCGGGCAGGTTTCAGCAACCACGCGGCCCTGAGTGAGCTGTGCGCGAGGGCAGGGTCCGAGGTGCCCAGCTCCATCCACCATCCAGGTGAGGCGTGGGTGTCGCTGGGGAAGCTGGAGTCTTCCAGAGCGCCCCTCCCCCCAGGGGCTTTCAGATGCCCCCCCAGGGGTCTGCTTTGTCTGCTTTCGGGTGCCTGGTGTGGAACCTGGGAAGCCTGGGCCACGCCTGGGAAGTGCTTGGCACCTGACGCCTGGGGCCAACCATGTAACAAGAATCAGATGCTCGTTCTTGTTCTCAGGGGCCCCTTGCATCACAAGGATTTTCCCTGGCTGGAGGCAGCCTGTGGATGTCGCTGCAGCTCAGTGCCCTCGCCTTCCTGGTAGCGGGCCCCTGTCCCACTGCCGGCCACAGCTCCCCGAGCAGGGGCGATGCCCACTGGCTTCAGACTTGGGGTTGAGTCCTGCTTGGCCATGTTCCCACTGTGTGACCCTGGGCAAGTCCCTTAGCCTCTCTGAGCCTCGGTGTCCTCATCTGTACGATGGGGACACTGGTACCTGCAAAGGCTGAGTCCAGCTCAGAGCTGGACGGCAAGTGCCCCACAGACAGCTCCCTGTGACAGGCATGCGCAGGTGGATGAGGCTCCTTCAAGCCCGGCAGGTGGATCCAGAACCTCAAGTTAGGTTCATCCCACCCCGTCTCCAGCAAGAATTCTTTCGAGCCATCTGCGCTCTCCATCGAAGCCTAGTCTTAGATGCCCAGAACCACTGGGGAGGGAGGGGTCTGTTCAACCGTAGACTGGCAGGCTACTGGCAGGCTCTACCCCGAGGGACTGATCTAAAGGTCTGCATTTTATTTCTTTCCTTATTTATTTATATTATTTTTCCTGGTGTCCTGTGTGTGTGTGCGGGGGGGTGTCCTACATTTTAAATAACCTCCCCCCCGATGATTCCAAGGTGGGTGGTCCTTGGAACACACTTTCCCTGCCCTGCATTCCACAGTGTCACAGCCTGGCAGTCGGGGACGTCTGCTGTGGTCAAGCCCCAGTCCCCCCACCTGCGCCCTCTGGTTGCTCTCCTTACTTCTGGGGGGAACAGTCTGTCCTGACTAGTAACTGGGGGTGGGAAATAGGGGGAGGGCGCCAACGTAGGGCCGAGAGCATGGCTCTGGAGGGGCACATCCAGGCTACCGATTGCCAGTTGTATGACAAGAACTTTTCTAAGCCTCACTTTTCCTCATCTGTGAAATGGGCCTAACCATGGCGGCCCCTGGGGCCGTGTAAGGATTAGAGACAATGTGTGTAAAGGAGCTGGTGGCAAAGCTCTGGCACAGAGACGGCGCCCGTAAACAGGCGCGATGACCTCTTCGCAAGCAAATTCTTATGACCTCCCTCCTCTGGGGTGAAATGGGCCAGTGGCCCTGGGGCTGGCGGTGGCTGGGCTGGAGTCCCAAAGCACCCCCACTGGCCGACGCAGGGCCCTAGGCGGGACGGGCGATACTCACGACAGAGGACAGGTCCACATTCTCCACCCTCCTGTCCTGCAGCAGCACGGGCTGTAGGCCGGCGACGCGGAGCTGCACCGAGGACGTGCGGTACACGAAGCTCAGCAACCAGTCCCCCCTGCGGGCAGAGAAGTGGGGGCCGTCAGCCTGGGAGCCCCAGCTGGCCCTGGACAGCCTGGCGGGACCGGCACGTTTGTGGGAAACCGGGGCCCTGGCCGCACACGGCGGTGGAGCAGTGGCCGCCTCTTTGGGGGTGCTGCCCGCTCTGTTCATGCTGGGTCCCCACCGCCGACAACTGTGCCTGGTGCGCAGTGGTGGGGTGTGTGCTGGGTGAGTGAATGAGGGAGCCAGATGAGGTTCTCACAAGTCAGCATGTGGCTTTGGAGGGGGCTCCGGCTTCCAGGGTGGCTGGTCTGGGGCTCCACGAGAGAGAGGCAGCAGGGATCCTCCTGGTGTGAATGGGCTGCGGGGGGGAGCTGGGGGTCTACCCTGCTCCGTGGCATGGAGCTCTGAGGTCTGGGTTCCTGTCTGTCCAGCTCGCCCTCTGAGTCAGGCCCGGCCCAGCCCGCAGGCCTCCCTGCCCTCACTCATCTTGGAAGAGGCGAAGGTGTTTGTCCAGGCAGGTCACGCCCTGGGAACTGTGCTCCACCTTCAGGGGTGCGGTGAACCCTGCTCCCGGCACCCGCATCCCCAGCCACACACACAGTCCTGAGGGAAAAGAACCCTGGACCCCATGCTGCCTGTTTCTTCAGGTGCAAGGGGCACCATCTGTGGGGGACATGGTCTGAGGGGCCCACGAGACAGCCTTCCCCTCGAACCCCTGCCTTTGTGCGGCTGAAGCTGGGCCAACCGAGAGCCGTGCCCTTGGCCTCGGTGCTCAGCAGGGCTGTGCAAGTGGACACTCCTCGCCTCCCCTCTGCATCCAGGACTTGCATCTAACTTAGCAGACCTGGTTGTCTTTTATTTAGACTGATTCTGACTCTGGTTCGTGTGGCGACTTGAGTCCGTTAGTTTTGCGTTCTTACGTGGAAGAAGGGCCCCCGTGCAGCGCGAGGGAAGAAGGGGTCAGAGTCAGGGGTCCCTGCCCTGTCTCTGTGACTGCTGTCCGGGGCCCAGGGTTTGGGGGAGCTCCCCAGGCTCCCTCGTAGGTGCTCTCTGACCGCATGGGCGCTTGTGTGCTTACCACCCCGGAGACCCCTGGACGGACCGGGGCCCAGAGTCGAGGGGCCCCCTACAGACCTTCCTGATGTGCCCCACACCCGAGCTCACCGGCCCGGATTCCCTCTCCACTGCCACCCTCCTGGTCCCTCAGGCAGAAACCAGCAGGGCAAGGTCCTAGGCCCCCTTTTCCCCAACGACCAAGTCACCACAGGGTCCTGCTGATTCTTATTACCTGCCCCTGCACCCACCCCGTGTGCCCCAGCCCTGAGATCAGGCACTCCAGTCCCCAGGAACCAATGCAACAGCCTTCTCCCCGCTCTCCCTGCTCCTGGCCTCACCTCCCATGTGCCACTGCGGCCTTCCTTAAACCCTCATCTGACCACTGCTCTTCTCTCTGAGAAGCCGACTGTGCCTCCCCGTGGCCTCTGGGCCTTCTCTTCTAGAAAATTCCTTTTCTCTCTCCAGAGAGCAATCCTTGCAAGTCCCAGGGATTATCTTTTTTTTTTTTTTTTTTCCAACGTTTTTTTTTAAATTTATTTTTGGGACAGAGAGAGACAGAGCATGAACGGGGGAGGGGCAGAGAGAGAGGGAGACACAGAATCGGAAACAGGCTCCAGGCTCCGAGCCATCAGCCCAGAGCCTGACGCGGGGCTCGAACTCACGGACCGCGAGATCGTGACCTGGCTGAAGTCGGAGGCTTAACCGACTGCGCCACCCAGGCGCCCCTCCCAGGGATTATCTTAATATTGAGGGCCCGAGAAGCACTGTCTCTAAGCACGGATGACTAAGGGGAGAAGAAAGATGAACTCAAGTTGTCGTTTTGCATTGATCACGACTTCCGAGCATCAGATACTGGGTAGGAGGGTGGTCTGTAAATATTTCTGCTGTAGACAGTTTTAAATGAGTAGAGTCAGCCTTAGTCCTTGCAAACTGTTTCTGTCTTAATGATCACAACACTCTACGTAGAACGTTGACTGCACTTACTTGTTGGTACACATTTAGGGACAGAACAGGAACATATGTTGGAAGGTTCTGTATCTTCTAAATTGTGCTGAGCAAACCATAGGGTCTTCACTGGCATTCGGGACTCTTCTGCATCTGGCAGCTGCCTCTCTCGCCCAGGGCGGGCCGTGATCCTATGCACGGGACCACACAGAGCCAGGCTCAGTTCCCACCTTGTTACTCGCTGTGTGACCTTGGGCGAGTTGCTTGCCTCCTCTGAGCCTCAGTCTCCTCACTGCATCTTACTTCCCAGGGTGGGCAGGAGCATACGCTGAGGTGGCACATCACATAGGTGGCGCCCACACACGTGAATCTTCTGGAAGCATCTGGTCTGATTACGCCTCCTGCTGTGGGCCTTCTTGCTTGGCCTTGTCTTCCAGCGTCTGATGGGCTCTTGTCCATCCTTTCAAAATTCAGCTTGGATATCACCTCCCCTAGGGAGTGCTCCTGAGGCACCCCCCCCTCCCCCCCGGTATTATTAATCCTTTGTGCCTCACGTGCCTGGTATATATGTTCCTTTGGGGACGTTAGTCCCATGCCTTCTGTGTGTCCGTTCTTGGGTCTTTTTCCTTTTCTAGGCAAAGAGCTTGCTGCTGGCAAAACTGTGCCTTAGTCCTGTATTCTGAGCTGGATCAGTGCTCCCTGGTGGGGGCCCGGCGGGCCAGGCTTCAGTGGCCCTCCAGGCCCTGCCGATGCGCCAATCATGACCGAACTCTTGATGCGCCACCACAAGGCCTGTGGGAGGGCTGCCTTGGTTGCTCCCTGGCCTGGAGGCCACGTGCAGGCAGGCGTCCTCACTGCCTCTTTTCCCATCATCCCCTCCTCACGGGGTACTCGAAGCGGCGACCGCAAGAAGTGCCCCGGGAGGCTCAGAATGAAACCCTCTCACCGTGGAGTGAGACAGGCCTGCCTGAGTTCATATCCTGGCTCTGCTGTGTGACCTTGGCAAGGCACCTGACCCTCTCTGAGCTTCGGTTTCCTCACGGTACAACAGGGAGCATTACCACTCGCCCCGGCTAGCTTCCGGGCGATTCACGAAAGCCCAGCCAAGCGAACAGATTTGCAAAGAGCTTTATTAATGCATATGATAAAATTATAAATGTATGCTGTTTGGTAGTGTTGCCCTGAAGCTTCCCCCACCCTTTCCCTCCACCCATCATATTTAAGTAGGTTCAATGCAAGTAAAACACCTTTGGGGGCCAAGAATGTAAAATCCTGGTCGGTGCTCAGTTTAACCAAGAAACCACAGTTATTGTTTTGTCTGTGTTTCGCCCCCTTCTTTCCTGGATTTCCTCCTCCTCTTCCTTTCTCTAGAGAGATGGCTCAGGATCCCACAAAATAATTGAAAACCAAGCTTATTAGCCTCAGGTTTGCAGCAGAACAGATGAATTTAATACGTTTTTGCTGCTTTCATATTGCACCCATGCAATTTTCATTCTTTCCCTTTGCTGTTTATGAAAAACCCCCAAAAATCATGCGCCGTGTGAACAGGCCCCGTTATTATAACCGCTATGGTTTATTGGGCACCTACTAAGAGCCAGTGTGTTTCCTAAATAACGTCGTTTGATCTCCCCAGAACCTCTGTGCAGGAGGGACTGTTATCACCACTTCACAGGTGGGAATACTGAGATTCAGAGTTGTTTGTCCAAAGCCACCCAATAGGTAGGTAACTGGCAGAACCAAGATTTTAACTGAAGGCTGCTTGACCCCCAATTGAAGCTCTGTCCATTCATTTTCTTCTCTTGTTTTTAAAACTATCCTTACTTAAAAAAAATCAAATTAAAGTCTCTTTTATGCCCGACTTCCAATCTTTAGGGGTGGCCACCGTTACCAGTTTCCTATGGGCCTTCTGGACCTTCCTGTGTATGTACAGACATATAGATACGCATATGCACACACAGAAGCTTCTTCCCTCAGAAGTGGACTCACGATATGTGAGCTGTGCTTGCTTCCCCCCCTTAACTGTTCTCCAATTCGTGGTCATTTAGATTGTTTTAAATTTTTAATTAGAAACGAAGCTGCAATGTCTCTCTTTGCACATCTGTTTCTGTGTGTGTGTGTGTGTGTGTGTGTGTGTGTGTCCCTGTCCAGTAGAGCAGGATCACAGAAGTCAGAATGTGTGGGATCAGAACATCGGCACATTAAAAATTTTGATGGATATGGGCAACTGTTCTCCATAAAGTATTTACTAAGTTCAACTGTGGCCAACAGTGTATGGCAATGCCCATTTCTCTACATCTTTACTGACACTGAATGTTATTCATGTTGATAAATGGTATCTTACTGATTTTATCTGCATGTATTTCATTAATGATGAGGTTGGCATCTTTTAAAAAATTTATCGACTGTATTTATTCTGTGAGTTTCTGTGTAGATCTCCTTTGACTATTTTCTTATTAGGTTTTTTTTAATTGATTTGCATGAGCTCTTTATATATTATGGCTCTGTCTTTTGTTTCTTTGTTCTTCCTACAGTATCCTGATTCTTTTTTTTTTTTTTACATTTATTTAGTTTTGAGAGACAGAGAGAGACAGAGCACAGGGGGGAGGGGCAGAGAGAGAAGGAGACAGAGACTACAAGGCAGGCTCCAGGCTCTGAGCTGTCAGCACAGAGCCTGACGCAGGGCTTGAACCCACAGCACGTGATCATGACCTGAGCCGAAGTCCGACGCTTAACCGACGGAGCCACCCAGGTGCCCCTACCGTATCCTAATTCTAAGAACTCAGCTTACAGTACGAGTGATAGAGCCAAACTGATTGTCAGAACTCCTGTGTCCTGACTAATGCCCTCTATCTGTGCCTGAAAATCGTATTTATCTTTAGCTCTGAACTACCAGTCATTGTTGCAGCCTCAATCATCAAAATGATGAAGACTTTTCGAATCTGTTCCATTTAGGTTTGGGTCCTACTTACGATGGTTGGGCTTAGGTCAAAATTAAAGTTAACTGGCTTCACGACTTAACCTGAGCTTCAGTTTTCTCATGTGTAAAATGGATGAACGTACTAATACCACAGGGTTCTGGGTAAGAGTCTAATACTTGTTATATCCTTCCCCCTCATATTGTATCTTTTTAGTTTTGACTTGTCTCATAACTGTCTATTTCCACATGCATCCTTTCCACCGGACGTGAGCCTCTCTCCTCTCGCCCGTCTTTGTGTTCCCATGCCCAGCTACGGTCTCGGGCACCGAATGCCAGATGATCCCGAGTTGCCCCAACCTCAGCTTGGAACCTCTTCCTCCCTGAAACATATTACTTAGAATTGGGAATCCAGCGCTCTTCTCTCTCTACACTTTGCCTTGCCAGTGATCTCTGCTGTCCCCTGGCTTCAGTGGCAGCTGGTGACCCCAGCTCTGACTTCTCTGAGCTCCATGCTCTGTTTCCAGCTGGCTGGTGGAATGGTCATGTCCAAAACCCAGGGATCAGTTGCTTCCCTGAGGCCTATCTCCTTGTTTTCTAAACGGCTGTATGTTAAGTTGTGTTCACGGAGCCCACAACTAGTCGGCCAACCTTCCTGTTTCCTATACTCCAAACCTGTTCTTCTGGGCTCAGAATGTCACCTTCTGATCAATACCCTGTGCTTTGTATCAGGACCATAAAATGCAGGTCCCTTGTCGAAAATCCTTGGAGGACCGCGTTTCAGAATTCAGGGTAATGGTTTGGATTTTAGGGAGGTGATCCAGCTTGTAGCCCGTGTGTCACATGATCTCCCTGTGAGGTTTGGGGGGGGGGGGTGGGGTGGCCCAAAGTCACCCAGCCCAGAAGCCCAGCAGGAGGAGTCAAGCCTAGCAATCCCTCTCGGCAGCTCAGGCCGCACAGAACCTGGGGGAAAGCCCTTGATTTTACGGCTTCTGGAGTTTGGTGTCGCAGATGAGCTTCCAGATGCCTGATCGGAGCTGCCCGCTTTCCTATTTTCCTTGCTGGACGCTGGTTCCACGGGGCTGGGGCGTGTTCCTTATTGCACGTGGCGCGAGGCTGATGCTCACAAGTCTGTCGAATGAATATCCCAAGGCTGGTGGTCCCGGGGATAAATAGTGACACCCTCTGTCAATCACAGAGCATGTGCGCACCGCGTGCAACTCTGTGGATCACTTAACTATCGTCACACCCTGGGGGGAGTTACTGCTATTACCCACCGCCCCCTTTTTCCGATGGAGAAACTGAGGCCAGCATGAAGACCCAGGTCCGTGCGATTCCAAACCACCGCTCTTCAGTACTGTCAGCCCGTCCTTGGCTTCATTTGGCTGATGGGCCTGGGACCTTGTCAGGCTCACCTCCTGCGGTCTCCTCTTCCCTGGAGGCTGGGGCATAGCCTTGGCTGAAGCCCTCGAGTCCTTCTTCTCCAAGCTCCAACAAGTAGGGGGGGGGGGGGTCCCTGGCAACCTCACGGCGGCCAGCCTTCACGGGCCCCCGCGTCCTGCCGAGGGTCGCGGCACGGTGTGGGGACTGGCTCCTGCACTGTCGCCCTGCCCCGCCTGGAACGGTGCTCTGAGAGCTCGGCCCCCCCGCACTCGCCCACCCCTTCCCGCACAGCACACCTGCAGTAGCCGTTGATGATCCTCCCAGACACCACCTTCCGGAAAGGCTCCCAGTGCTTGGCTTCTCCTTCCACGGGCGCACCCAGCAGGACGACGTCCTCAATGATCCCTTGGCAGTCTGGGAAGAGACCCCAGAAAAGGCTGTCAGTGTCCCTGGCCACAGTGGGGCCCGGAAGGGGCTCTTCAAAGTGGCGGAAGAGGGGGATGTCTCTCTCTCTCTCACACACACACACACACACACACACACACGCAGTAGTGGGGGCTTCCAGAGTGTGGCCCAGGCCATGGGCTTGATCTAGTCCTGCAAAGCACCATTACCGCTATCTTATTTATTTTTTGAAAAAGATACTCTTTTATTTAAAACGTTTATTTATTTATTTATTTTAATGCTTGCTTATTTTTGAGAGAGACAGAGACAGCGTGGGAGTGGGGGAGGGGCAGAGAGAAAGGGAGACAAAACCCGCAGCAGGTTCCAGGCTCCGAGCCGTCAGCACAGAGCCTGACGCGGGGCTCGAACTCACAAACTGTGAGATCATGACCTGAGCTGAAGTCGGACGCTTAACCGACGGAGCCACCCAGGTGCCCGTTTATTTATTTTTTTTTGAGAGAGAGAGAAAGTGGGGGAAGGGCAGAGAGGGAGAGACAGAATCCCAAGCAGGCTCCTCACTGTTAGCACAGAGCCCGATGTGGGGCTTGAGCTCACGAACCGTGAGATCATGATCTGAGTTGAAACCAAGAGTTGGACGCCTAACTGCCTGAGCCACCCCGGTGCCCATTAATGTTTGTTTTTGAGAAAGAGAGAGAGAGGGAGAGAGCTGGGGAGGCACAGAAAGAGAGGGAGACAGAGGATCCAAAGAAGGCTCTGCTCGGTTAGCGCAGAGCCCAACGTGGGGCTTAAACTCCTGAACCACAAGATCATGACCTGAGCCAAAGTTGGATGCTTAACCGAATGAACCACCCAGGTGCCCCCCATTATCCCTATTTTTTTTTAACGTTTATTTTTGAGACAGAGAGAGAGCATGAATGGGGGAGGGTCAGAGAGAGAGGGAGACACAGAATCCGAAACAGGCTCCAGGCTCTGAGCGTTCAGCACAGAGCCTGACGCGGGGCCCGAACTCACGGACCGCGAGATCATGACCTGAGCTGAAGCCGGCCGCTTAACCGACTGAGCCACCCAGGCGCCCCCCATTATCCCTATTTTAGAGTTAAGGAAAACTGCATTTTTAAGATCACATGGCTGGCAAGTGACACAGCCTGTGTTGGGACCCAGATCTATTTCCATCACCCACGAAGCTCCCAGCTGGCCAGGAACTCGGAGGGGACGTCTTCCTTTAGAAGGGACGTCTGAGCCCTGGATCATCACACACACCAGGGGGGAGATGCCCACGCAATAGTTCCCTGGGGCCTGTGCAGCGTGACGGGAAGGCAGGAGGGAAGGGAAGACGGGGCGACTGGGTCCCCAGGACACGGGGTACATTCACCAGCTGCACTGACCAAATGGTTCAGAAATATTTTAGGCAGGGTTATTCCAAGTGCGATTCAACACACCAGGGCTGGCCCATGGACTGTTTGTCCCATAAATACAGAAAGAGGGAAGAAGCATCTCTGCCCACCCCCGCACCTAGCAGACTAGAACCCGTCAGTTCAGAGCCAGCACACCTTGAGCAGCAGGGCTCCTGACCAATGAGAGGTGCACATGCGCCACCCCACCCCCAAGGGCTCTGTCACTCTCCGTCCCTTACTCTGCTGTGGTCTTCTGGTCACGTACCACCTGTTGATGTCTGTCTGGGTTCAGTGAGGCTGGTGCTCTGACCGCCTCGTTCTCAGCTGTACGGCAGGGTCTGGAACAGTGCCTGGCATACGCCTGGTGCTCAGTAAAGATCAGTAAAGATCAGAGTGAATGAACGAAGAGTAAATAAAATGCCGTCCCTCAGGAAGGCCAGTATGTGCACTTTGTAGTTGCAAAGCCCTGGGTTAAAATCACGTCTGAGTTTGGGACTTGGGCCAGGTCACTTTTCTGAGCCTACAAGTGGGTAATGACAGTGGCCTTGAGGGTCATTATAAGGGTAAGTCACAACGTGGGGAAAACCCAGCACAGGGGATGCACAGTGGAAATTAGAGTGCCCTCCGCCTGCCTTGCGCTCCCGCCTCCCCACATTCAGCTCTTACGATTCTGAGTTTCCGCATGTCCCGGGAAGCTATGCGCTCAGTGTCACTCCTGGGGCGTGTGCCCAAGAGGGACAGCTCTGCCCAGGGTGCCACTCTCCTGATGAGTGATGCTGGACTGGTGGCTTCCTCTCTCTGGGCTCCAGTTTCTTTCTTTCTTTTTTTAATGTTCATCCATTATTTAGAGAGAGAGACAGAGAGACAGAGTGTGAGTGGAGGAGGGCAGAGAGAGAGGGAGGCACAGAATTGGAAGCGGGCTCCAGGCTCCCAGCTGTCAGCACAGAGCCTGATGCGGGGATTGAACCCATGAACCATGAAATCACGACCTGAGCCAGAGTTGGACACTCAACCGACTGAGCCACCCCGGTGCCCCTGGGCTCCAGTTTCTAACCAGAGTGCTTCCAACTGTCTTCTGTTTGGGATTCCACATCGGCGTTGGTCTGAATAAAGGGTTCCAGGCTAACAGGTGTCTGGGAACCCCTGTAGTACCAAGTGCTCTTCTGGTTCTGACGTTAAAAGTTGCCATGGCACAGAATTCTCATTTCACTCCTTCTGCTTCCAGGGAGATGACAATCTGGCAGAAGGACTTAAAACTTCAGTGAGCTGGGTAAGCATGTGCTGGGCAGGAAGCAGGCACCCCTCGAGAGAAGGGCTATTTTGGGTACTTACGTTGCTGGCAAGGCTGTGGAGAACGGGACTTTATTCTAACCCCTTCCCTTGGCAGATGAGGAAACTGAGTCTCAGAGGGGATGGGATGCGCCCAAGGTCATGCAGGTAGCGAGAATAAAGCTGGGACCAGAACCCAGACTGCGCGGGTCCCTGGGGCCGCGCTCTGTGCTGTTTGCACTAACAACGCGAAGCACAGTGATCGCACGTGGGTTATCGCTGCTCCCACAGTGCCACACGGTTGTGGACCCAGGGCCGGAGCTCTGCAGCTCTCTCTGGGGGCTGGCCGCTCAAGGCACCTGCTCCGCCCTACAGAATGTCTCCTTCCCCGGAGGGCTGGGACCCCTTGTGGCCAGCAGCGGTAAGGCGGCATTCCTGATGGGCGGCCGATCCTGGAAGTGGCTGCAAGAGAACTGTTAGGAAAAGCCAAAAAAGCTAGTTCCCCGTGACCTTGAACTGAGACCGGTAGTTGAACTTCATAAGACAATCGTGGATGCGGCCAAATCAAGTCAGGGTGGGCAGTGAGCTGGAAACACATTTACTTCGTCCTCAGACTGATGCCACATCCAGGCACGCTCCCTTCCTTCTTTAAAGAGGGTTTGCTCGCGTTTCAACAATAGCCAAATTATGGGATGGGCCCAAATGTCCATCAACTGATGAATGGGTAAAGAAGGTGTGGTTTGGGGCGCCTGGGTGGCGCAGTCGGTTAAGCGTCCGACTTCAGCCAGGTCACGATCTCGCGGTCCGTGAGTTCGAGCCCCGCGTCAGGCTCTGGGCTGATGGCTCGGAGCCTGGACCCTGTTTCCGATTCTGTGTCTCCCTCTCTCTCTGCCCCTCCCCCGTTCATGCTCTGTCTCTCTCTGTCCCCCCCAAAAAAAAAAAAAAAAAAAAAGGTGTGGTTTATATACACAATGGAGTACCACTTGGCAATGAGAAAGAATGAAAACATGCCATTTGCAGCAACGTGGCTGGAACTGGGGGGTATTATGCTAAGTGAAATAAGTCAGTCAGAGAAGGACAGATATCCTATGTTTCCACCCATATGTGGATCTCGAGAAACTTAACGGAGGCCGCGGGGGAAGGGAAGGGGGAAAAAAAAGTTACAAGCAGAGAGGGAGGGAGGCAAACCATAAGAGACTCTTAAATACAGCGAACAAACCGAGGGTGGTTGGCGGGTGGGGGACAGGGGAAAGGGGGTGATGGGCAGGGAGGAGGGCACCTGTTGGGATGAGCACTGGGTGTTGTTTGGAAGCCAATTTGACAATACATTATATTCACAAAAAATAAAAAATAAATAAAGAAGTTTGAGAAGCAAAAAAATAATAAGTAAATAAAGAGGGTTTGCTCTCTGCGGGGCTGCAAACTTGGTGACAAGCCGTGTGGCATGGCAGGCCCCCGGTAAGGCGCAGGCGTTAGCTAAGGGAAGTCGGCAGGGATAACTTCAGACCCACCCGAGGTAAACCCTCTACGCCAGGCCCTCACCACCTGCCCGGCCTGGGAACGGGGACGGTCCAGGAGGGAAACCTGGGGCGAGGAGAAAGAGGCCGCTGGCTGCTACAGGAAATGCTGCACAGGAAAACCTGTCAAATGTCACTGCTCAGCCCCAAAGCCTGTAACACCAGCAGATTTCATGCTTCCAGGTAAAACAGAGAAAATCCTCACTCAGGAACTATTCGAGGGTCAAGTCGTGTCTTCACTGCCTTTTTGCTGCAGGGACAATGAATGTTTGCTGAAACACGTTTGGATTTACTCCTCTTGCTATCATCTGCTTCTCTTGCGAATTTTTACGGTATGAAGATCTCTGGCTTTACAAATAGACTTCTGGGGCGCCTGGGTGGCTCAGTCGGTTGAACATCCGACTTCGGCTCCGTGATCTCATCGTTCGTGAGTTCGAGCCCCACCTCGGGCTCACTGCCGTCAGCACGGAGCCTGCTTCAGATCCTCTGTCCCTCTGTCTCTGCCCCTCCCCTTTTGTGCGCACATGCTCTCTCACTCAAAAATAAAATAAAAAACCCCCAGGGGCGCCTGGGTGGCTCAGTCGGCGGAGCGTCCGACTTCGGCTCAGGTCATGATCTCGCGGTCTGTGGGTTTGAGCCCCGCGTCGGGCTCTGTGCTGACAGCTCAGAGCCTGGAGCCTGCTTCGGATTCTGTGTTTCCCTCTCTCTCTGTCCCTCCCCTGCTCATGCTTTGTCTCTCTCTCTGTCAAAAATAAATAAACATTAGAAAAAAGAAAAAAAAAACCCAAATAGTCAGACTTTTAATATAAAGGAGGGCAGGGATCCAACGTGCGTTCAGTGACTCTCCAGTCAGGGGACGCAGGCTTTCTAACGTTTAAAGTTTTCTGTTTGATACTAATATCCTGCTTTGTTAAAGCTGGAGGCCCTCCACCCAGTTATAACTCTGGCGAGAAGGAGGCTCTGAGCCTCCAGGAGTTCAGAAAGAAGAGCTTTGCCAGTCATGTCTTACCTCCCTGCTTCTAGTCCTTTCTGTCACTCGCAGGTGCGGCAAAAAACATTTCCTTCCCACACTTTCTTCGTTTCCACCTCTTCTGTTTATTCTTAACACAGGAGCCCAAGTGATCCCTTTAAAAGCAAGTCTTAGGCACAAGGCGTCTTTCGGGGGTGATGGAAATGTTCTAGAATCGGGTGGCAGTGATGGCTGCACGACTCTGTACATTGACTAAAAATCACTGAGTCGTATACTCAGAATGGGGGATTCTGTGGTAGGTAAATTATACTGCAGGAAAGTCAGATCATTTCACTCCTGTGCTCAAAACTGTCCTGTGGGACCCATGTCCCCTGGAGCCACAATGACTTGACCTGGAGCCAAGTCATTGTGACAGCTCCCAAAGGCCCAAGTGACCTTCCCCATGCTTCCCCCTTGCTGACTCCCCTCCAGCCACACTGGCCTTGCTGTTCCCTCTTCCCGAATGCTCTTCCCTCTAATATCTGTGCCTCCCTACTTCCCTCCCCTCTTCACTTAACTGCCACCCTCTCAGAGTAGACAAATGCACCTCACCACCCCATGGGCCCCACCTCCCTTCTCCGATTTCTTTTTCTCCATTGCACTTAAGACTACCTGACTTCCGGGGCGCCTGGGTGGCGCAGTCGGTTAAGCGTCCGACTTCAGCCAGGTCACGATCTCGCGGTCCGTGAGTTCGAGCCCCGCGTCAGGCTCTGGGCTGATGGCTCGGAGCCTGGAGCCTGTTTCCGATTCTGTGTCTCCCTCTCTCTCTGCCCCTCCCCCGTTCATGCTCTGTCTCTGTCTGTCCCAAAAATAAAAAAAAAAAAAAACAAAAAAAAAACAACAAAAAAAAACGTTGAAAAAAAAAAAAAAGACTACCTGACTTCCTACCTGCTTTACTTTTTAAAAAAATTTTTTTTTTCAACATTTATTTTTGGGACAGAGAGAGACAGAGCATGAACAGGGGAGGGGCAGAAAGAGAGGGAGACACAGAATCGGAAACAGGCTCCAGGCTCTGAGCCATCAGCCCAGAGCCTGACGCGGGGCTCGAACCCACGGACCGCGAGATCGTGACCTGGCTGAAGTCGGACGCCCAACCGACTGCGCCACCCAGGCGCCCCACCTACCTGCTTTACTTTTAAAAACCTCATTTCTTGGGGCGCCTGGGTGGTTCGGCCGGTTAAGCGTCCGACTTCAGCTCAGGTCATGATCTCACAGTTTGTGGGTTCAAGCCCCGCATCAGGCTCTGTGCTGACAGCTCGGAGCCTGGAGACTGCTTCACATTCTGTGTCTCCCTCTTTCTCTGCCCCTTTCCCACTCCCACTCTGACTCTCTCTGTTTCTCTCTCACTTTCTTTTTTCTCGCTTACTTATTCTAAGTACACAAACTTTAAAAATAAAAAATAAAAGTAAGTAAGAATAAAAACCTCACTTCTAGTCTGTCTCTCATTAGCACACGGGCTCCCCAAGGGCTGAGATTGGCTCTTTGTGCTCTCTCGTGAGCCCCCAGTGCCTGGAACAGTGCCTGGCACAGAAGCTGTGCTCAACAGATATTTGCGGAACGAATGAAAGTGAGCAGCGCAACTCAGCAGTATGAACCCTTCGTGTTGAGGATACAGGCACAGAGGGTATTTCCTCTTTTCCTTTTCTTTGTTCTCTCCTGGCACTATTTCTTCCCGGCAGCTACGGTTGGGGATCTCTGAAGACTGGATAAAAGCAAACGAAGAGTGCTAACCGAGGTGAAAGCAAACGGAAATGTCTTTACTGTTCTCAGCTTTTCAGTGGCTCATTTCTAGAGCTGTGTTCTGGGGGACGGATGCTACTGAGCATGACTGCAGGCTGCAACGGGGCAGAATAGTGAGTGGTCCTTCTAAAGCTAACGCTGCCTCAGTCTCCCTCCCCTGGCCTCAGCACGATCCACAGGCTCAGAGTAACCCGCCTCCCCGCCTAAGAAGAACCTGACGTCGGCTGTATTTAGAAACTCCCTTGTGTCTGGCCTACAAAAGACTCAGGGTGTCCAGCCCCTTCATCTAATTCCTGGTGCAGCTCAGGGGTGCCCAATCTCTGGGGGCAAAGGTCCAGAGCGACTCTGAGGGCCTAAGACACTGCACAAGCACCAACCACCGTTGGCCAATTAAATACCTCACATGAGGGCGCCTGGGTGGCTCAGTCAGTTAAGCGTCTGATGCTTGACTTCAGCTCAGCCCATGACCTCACAGTCATGGGATCGAGCCCCATGCCAGGCTCGAGCATGGAGCCTGCTTAACATTTCTGTCTCTCTCCCTCTGTCCCTCCTCCCACCTCTAAAATTAAAAGAGAGAGAGAGAGAGAGAGACAGCCTCACACAACACACACATCAGGTGTCGTCATTTTAAGACTGTAGGCAGATGCTGCGGTGACTCACAGAATTCCTGGTGATGACAGCTCTTGGCCATTCCGTATCTCCTCAGCCAGGAGACACTGAAGATACGACCGCTGCTGTGGGCGGGTCTGTGAAGACGTGCACCATTAGAAAGGGCCCCTGGGCTCAAGAGGGTTGGGAATCACCTGCCCGGGGAGAGCCGCCTGGCTTGCGGCGTGAGAGAAACCCATGTTCGAATCCTGGCCTCACCGCTGCCTGAACGGAGGCCAGTTATTTAATAATGTGGATTCTCAGCTGCCTCATCTGTCAGAGGGAGATAGAGAAGGTAGTAATACTGATAATTGATAATATTGATAATAATATTGATTTCCCAGCGCTGGTGTCAGGCCTTGTGTTCGGGGCGCGCGGCTCGGTTCGTGGGGTCAACTCCGCGTTCTCCCCACATGGTCAGTTTGGTAATCGGGGCGGGGGGGTGGGGGGAATGGGGTGTGCGAGGCCCTGTCTGTGCAGACGGCCCGGCCGTGTATAGAAACACTAGCGGCAGGCACTGCTGTGGCTCAGCAGCGTGGGTCAGATGGTGGCAGGAAACAGCAGCACCGGCCCCTTGGAGCAGAGCCTCTGCAGGAAGCGGCTGAAGGGCCGTGAGCTATGGTCAACCGCTTCCTCGGTTACTTTTCTTTGAACAGAGTTTTTCATGGTGATAAGACACGTGGAACATAAACTTCACCATCTACTCATCTTTAAGCGTATGGTTCAACAGAGTCAAGTATATTCCCTTTGTCATGAACTATCCTCACTTTTATCAACCGGAAATTAGGTCAATCAGTGTATATCCTGTCAATTACTCTTCTCACGCTTCTGGCAGGTCGCACTGGACTCCTGATGGGAGGCTTTCTACGGGACGCTTTTGTTTAAAAAAAAAGTTCACTTATTTCTTTTGGGGGGGTGGGGAAAGCAGGGGAAGGGCAGAGAGAGAGAATCCCAAGCAGGCTCCGTGTTGTCAGCACAGAGCCCGACACGGGGCTGGAACTCACGAACCGTGAGATCATGACCTGAGCCCAGGTCAGACGCTTAACCGACTGAGCCCCCCAGGTGCCCCCACACAGCGGGCTTTCTCCAAGGGAGGCAGGCCTCTGCAGGGCTCTCCAGGTATTTCCAAACAGCCCCCCCCAAGAGTTCGCAGAAATCTCATCAAGCGGCTGGAAAGGCGACATCACACGCTCCCCCATGCCTCTCACGTTGTCAATAATGAGATTCTCCTGGGCTGCAAAGACCAAAGGATCTCAAACCTGAGAGGCAAAAAAAGAAGCATTTTCTCCCTCCTGGCAGGGGGTCCATGTGTGCAGGGAGAGATAAGGCGGGAAACGAAGGAGGAAATTATCTCCCTACCACGGGTCCAGAAAACAGACCTTGAAGGAAATGATATGAACTGCCTCAAACACGAACAAAATCCATTCCGAAGATATACACACACGCACACTATAAACACACAGATGGAAGCAGCCAAATGGACAGGGAGGGAGATGGGTGGCTGGGCAGGAAGGGACTAGAAAAGGGAAGCTCTGACCGTCCCCAGGAATGAGGTTCACACTGGAAAGAATCGCTTCGGGGAGCCCGTCTGGATACACTGTAAGGATCCAGGATGAATTCTTTAGAGAAGGAGTAAACCTGCATCCCGCCTTTGACTTGGCTGTGCAAAGTGATAAGGCTGGCACGAGCATCCCGGGGCCCTGGAAATGAACCTGCCCGAACTCTCTCCGCTCTCGACCAGGGAACTAAAGTGTGGTCCATCTGAGGATAAAGCAACTGGTGGGTGCGGTTCCATGTGAGGGAAATAGATCACATCACATGTGATGTCTGCTATCGTGAAGACAGAAGAGCCAGCTGACCGAATGACAGTCCGTTCTGCATGTCAGCTGGTGACAGCTCAGAAACAGTTTTCAGCCAACTGGGAGCTTAGGGACTCACAGGCCAGGATGCTGAGATGTATCTGTGTGAGCTTATTTTATTAAAAAATTTTTTTAAATATTTTTGAGAGAAAGAGGGAGAGAGAGCGTGAGCGGGGGAGGGGCAGAGAGAGCCGGAGACACAGAATCCGAAGCAGGCTCCAGGCTCCCAGCTGTCAACACAGAGCCCGACGCAGGGCTTGAACTCACGGACTGTGAGCCGAAGTCGGATGCTTAACTGACTGATCCACCCAGGGGCCCCTGTTTGTTTTTGAATAATTAATTTTTATATAAGCTCTGAACTCAATGTGGGGCTTGAACTCAACCCTGAGATCGAGAGTCGCATGTTCTACAGACTGAGCCAGCCAAGTGCCCCATTCACTGCTTTCTGAAGTAGATCATTGAGTGGTTATTGCAGCAAAAGTCTGTTACAGGTAAAAGTGCTCAGTTTGAAAATATCTGTGCTCTTTTCTCTTGAATGATACGACCGTTCTTTGTCTTTCTTCTCTGGCTTCTATTGTTGTTTTGTGAGGTCTCCACAGTCTAGTCGCTCTTTCTTTGTAAGCAATCTTTTTCTTCTTCCCTTTTAAAGTCTTCTCTTCATCCTGGCAGTTCTACAATCTGACTATGGTGGGTGTGGGTGAGATAGTTATCCTGCTCAAACATGCTTCTTGAATCTCAGGAATCAATTCTGGAAAATTATCAGCCAACAAACTGCATCTCTCCCCTTTTCTCTTCTCTTGGAGCTGGTATTAGGCAACTGGTAAGCTCTTAACTTCCCTCTCCATCTCTTGGCTCCTAACCTCTCCATGGTGCACTGTCGGTAATTTCTTCACATCAAAATTTCCAATTCACGATCTCTCTCTCCAGCTTTATCTAATCTGCTATTTAACTCATCCAACTAAGGTCATCCCAATGACCTTGGTTTTTCACTTCTAGAAGTTTCATTTGATTTATTGTCAAATTTCCCTGTCTTTCCCCACCCCCACCAGTGTCGTCTTCTTTTGCCTTATTTATAATGTTTTAATTTAGGTCTTTAATAATTGTAAACCTACTTATTTTTTCAGAGGGTGCTCCTTCAAACCATTCTGTCAAAGACTGAGGGTCTATTCCTGGTGTTTGTTGTTTCTGTGACTTTCCCACATGGTTGGGCTTTTCCTTGTGCGTTTCAGAAGTCTGGATTATGGGCTCATCTTTAAGCCGGTCTCACATGTGGCCTGGATTGAGGACCTATTTTCTCCAGAGTAGTCTGGTGTCAGGTTTTTGACTTGGGGGTTCCTGGATCCTGCAGGTAGTATAATTATGACCCCTAAATCCCAGTGATACCTTATCCCGTGTCTCTGAATTCCCCAAAGAAACTTTTTTTTTTCTCTCTCCAGCCAGGGCACATGCTTACTCTTCCTCCCTGTTTCTGCTTCCTCCTTGTTTCTCATCTCTGGAAATTTCCTTTATTTTTAGGAGTGCTGCTTTACAACTCTTTGTTCCATTTCGAAATGAACAGCACAATGACTGCTGGTGAGGAAGAGTCAGGGCAGACAGCGTTGATCAACCTGCTGGTGGCAATAATTCTGTGTGACAAACCCCGCCATCTCTTTGAATGAGTGGCCTGCCAAACAGCAGAGCCCCGGACTGTGGAACGGCCAAGACCCAGCCGCAGTCTGCGTCTTTGAACATCTCTGTGAGCATGAGTGTGCATCCACGGACCTCTTAGGCCAAGCCCAGTTCACAGGTAACGACACATCATGAGCTTGGTCTTCCTCCTCTCTGCCAATGATCTCTCCATATGAGTCTGCCACGTGGCAGGGGCCTCTCAGTGTCCTCTGGGATGCCGTGGAATTCTCAGAAACAACCCCATCTGAGTTCCCTTGCATTTTTTTTTTTAATTTTTTTTTTCAACGTTTTTAATTTATTTTTGGGACAGAGAGAGACAGAGCATGAACGGGGGAGGGGCAGAGAGAGAGGGAGACACAGAATCGGAAACAGGCTCCAGGCTCCGAGCCATCAGCCCAGAGCCCGATGCGGGGCTCGAACTCACGGACCGTGAGATCGTGACCTGGCTGAAGTCGGACGCTCAACCGACGGCGCCACCCAGGCGCCCCCCCTTGCATTTTTAAAATGCGCCACACCACCCTGCTTGTGTATAGTTTTGGTCATTTTCAAAAAAGGGGACTTGTCCCTGACGGGATCCAATTTTTCTTTCTTTCTCTTTTCTTACAAGAAATTCTTCATCAGACCATTTCCTCCTGATTTTCATCTGAAAAGCACAAGGTCACTGAAATAGTAGCCCATTTCTGGCAGCTGCTGCCAGAAAGTCCAGTCGTGCCTGGATGAGCAGAGCTTTTGCTCGGATAGCGTGTAAGCAGGGGTCTGAGGCTGGCCCTGTGCTGTCTGGCTGTGGGGGTCGGGACTAGAGAGCACCTCTCCATGTGCCCATGTCCTCATCTGGAAAGTGGCCCGAGAATCCCTCACTTGCAGGGCTGTTGGGAAGGTTCCATGGGATGGGGTCTGGAAACCCCTGTTACACTAGGTATTCACTGTTTGGCAGTTCCTTCCCTTTGTATCTTCGGTACCTAATAAATGCCAACAAAAAGGATGTAACTGGGCGGCATGCGAATTTCTCGCGAAGCAGGAGCAACCGTTCGGCTTTGCACCAGCCCTCAGTGGAAGGCAGACTGTAGACCCTCCTGGGCCAGCATTTGCTGGAACCCACCCATCACTGGGCATGGAGGAGCCCTTTCCCTGTGAAATGTGTGGCCCCTCTGAAAGTCACCACAAGATGGTACTGTGGTGCCCACAATGTATCTCCAGGACCCGGCACTACTCCAGGGTCTTCCTGGGTTGCTATTCAGGTTAGAGGCGGTGGCAATGCCCTGCCAGGGGGTGCGCTGACCACACTGCGGGGCACCTGCTCCCCCGGGTGAGAGAAGCCATAAGAAGAGGGGTCTGGCACTGGCCCTGCCTTTACCAGCTGTGCAGTCTGGGCCGGCTGGGTAAATGCTCAGCTGAAAAATTAAAGGGACGAGTCGAGGGTCCCTGTGGGCGGTAGAGAGAGGACCGCTGGGGGAGTCTTCACTTACATCTGTGTGACTGTGGATAAGTTCCCTGGGCTCTCTGATCCTGTTCTCTTGAGCACCAGCAATAACACGTCTCCCTCTCCCAGGCTGGCTGGGATGGTTGGTGACACTACATGGGAAGGGTCTGGCATGAAGGGCACTCGGTCAGCTGGCTCCACGTGGTGCAGTTCACCCGGCCCCAGGCCTGGGGAAGCAGAGGAAAGAGGCCTCCAGGCCACGCAGAGGGGCGGGTCGGTGCAGCCACAGGCGGGGATGCTGAAGGACGGGGAGGGAGTGTGGTTGGGAGGGAGGTCCTGTCTCATGTAAGATCTCGCCGGGTGGGGCTGCAGTCTGGCTGACCTCGGTCCCTGAGGCCTGTGCAGGTCATGGCACATGGGGGGTCCTCAGCAGGTCTCTGCTGACCGACGGACACAAAAACGCAGCAAGGGAAGAAGCACCAATACCAAAGCCTCAAGGCAGAGCCTGCATCCGGGTCCCTGTCGTTCCATTCGACAGGTCAGGTCCCTGAGTTCTGGACCCTGCTCACCTCTCCAGCCTTACTTCTCCCAACTTCCCAGAGAAACCCGGGATCCGGCGGCCTGCCCTCCCCTGACCGTTCAGCTTCCTACCTTGGGATCTTCGCTATTGCCAGTCCTGGGATCTGAGGCATCCTGTCTTCCTCACAGCCTTTCAAGGCTCATTTTTTTCTCTGAGGCCCACCACCTGCTCCCTGAAGCCGTCCCTGCCATCTGGAAGGAAAGGCTCTCTGCTCTGAACTGCTTCATGCTTAGGCCCTTGCGATGTGGCATCTGGTTTTAAGGCTGGCATCTATTCTCTTAGCCAGACTATCGGGCAACTTGAGGGCGGCAAGCTTATCATCAGAAGCAGCATAAGAGACACGTTCACGGGAAAAGGTTTAGAGTAGGATTCACCTGTGTTAGCATCCCAGCTTTGCTGGGTGTAATCCCAGATCACTAGCTGTGGGCCCTTGGACAAGTCACTTAACCTCTCTGGGCTTCTGGCTCCCCATCCTTAAAAAGAGAAAATGCAATACCTGCATTTCCAGGTGTAGTAATGCCCACACCTTAACACTGAGATGGGTTCTGTTCCCACCTGGCACACAGTAGGTACTCAACGCGCCTCAGCTCCCTTCCCGGCTCCCCATCTTGGAAAGATGCTTTCTTGTTTTCGAGATGAAACTGTTCTCTATCAAACTTCAGCAGAAGAATGTGGACGGCCGAACCAAAAACCATGTTTTCCACTGCTCTGTAAGCCGGTGATCCAGGCTCAACAACAGTCCCTGAAGCCTCAGTCTCCGGCAAGTGCCAGATGACAAACGGAAATGCAGCTGGGGACGTGTCGCCTGATTAACAGTCTCCCAAGTACCCAGCTGCTCAGGAAAGCTCAAGAGATCATGATCTCCAGACCGAGTTTCCGAAGAAGCCCCTGCTCCAACCCTCCCCATCACCAGGAGGCACCTTGGGAAGATTATTCCCAACCACGACATTGCCCTCATGGTTCCGGTTTGTAACTTCCAGTCGTGACCTTCCTAGCGAAGCAAAGGTAGAGACGTTTGAGGCTCGGAACCTGTGCGCCCAGCTCCCCAAAGGCGAAGATAAGCTGCTCTCAGACAGAGGAAGTGAGGGTGAAACAGAGGGTCTCGTTACCTGTGCAGCTGGCATCTTCACGTCCCCCCACGGAAGTGAGAAACAGGCAGTTGTGGCCTTATTCACAGCTCAGTTACCGCAACTGGGTCATCACAGGAGAACTTATAACAGTAACAGTGACAAAACTCGTGGTTACCGAATGCCAACTACTGGCCAGCCATTCCGCTAAGTGCTTTACGTATATCACTCCCCTTAATCTAGTCCTACTAGACCCGTTTCACAGGCGAGGGGACCGAGGCACAGGGACTAAGTGCACACGCCTCTTTGCTGAGCTAGTATTCAGATCCAGGCCTGGCGGCAGGGTCTGAGCCTCCTCCGGCGCCGGGCCCTGCTCCCCTGCATCCGAACTTCCGGATTGGCTCAGGCCCCTATTCACAGGTGCCGGGTTTTGTGCTCCCGATGTTTTACATTTAACCCTGAGTTGCTGCGTTTGAGGCTGTATTTGCCGAGAAGTCCTGCAAGTCCTTTGAGGAAGGAGATGTGGATTTGCGTAAATTAATAAATGGATGTCTGAGAAAATGAGTCAACAAAAGATGGAAGAAATAAAGAATAATGGAGAACCCTCGAGAGACCTGAAAGGTCAGAGTTCACACGGGGACATGCTGTGTTGGGGGGGGGGCAGGGACAGGGGCCTCAAATCTCAGACCCTGTCATTAAATCGCCAAGTATGGGGGACACACTGACCCCACAGGTAGGAACGTTTTAATCTTCTGCTGCAAAGCAGGCCTGGCTGTTTTCTAAAAGACAGCAGTTTGAGGATACTGGCTAAGCAGCCTTGATGATCACGGACATCTTAGATACAGGGGAAAACCCCAAGAGTTTCCATTACAGAGTGCTGTGAACCGAGATGGTCAATTAATATGTAAATCAGTGGGACTTGGGGTGTTTTCTTCCTTGGATGGAATCCACCCCCCCCTCCCCCCCAGGAGTGCTCCCTCACTGCACATCATCTGGATTCTTCCATTGTTATTAAGCAGGACTCATACACAGGACCTATTTATACAAAATTCTGAGTGTGGGGAGGCCTGGGGTGGCAGAGGTGGGGGAAGGAAACTGGGAATGGCCACTAGAGGGCCAATCTGTCCATGAGATTGGGATGGTCATCAGGGCTGATCATGGCCAGGAAAAGGAACATTCCCAGAGTCCGTCCCCTCCCCATCCCTGTGCTCACCATAGAAATTCTGGCAGAGAATCTGTTTTCCCAGGAGACTGGGCAGCGAGCAGGGACAGCTGCTCCATCTGCTTGAGGGTGACAATTATTGGTGAGCCTAATGAATCAGCATTCAGTTCCCAGCGCTGTCTCTTGTGAGTTGGCTTAATGGGACTCTGATCAGCTCTGGGTGCAAAACGGACACAATCATGTTTCTGAAAAGCCTAGGAACCGACCTGGGGATGTGCTGGCCGCCCAGGTGCTGCTGCAGCGCTCGGGGCTTCATCGTGGTGCCAGCGGCCACTCTGGATGACATCTGAGCACAAGCAGCCTGAACAGATGCCCTGGGGCAGAGCCCGATGTCCCGCTGCCCACAAGCCATGGATGCGCAGATGAAGTCAAGCCATTCCTAAGTTCCTAACCACTCCTGGGCAGAGTAGTAAGCTTCCTGTCACCAGAAGCAAGTAAGCAGAGGCTGGAAGGCACCTCTGACGGATGATGCCAAGGAGATCCCGTTTGTGTAGAGGTCTGAACCAGGCGATTCCAAACAATCCCTCGGAACCTGCGCGTAGGAGTCTGTACTTTCTGGTGTTCATGGGATGGAAGAATGAAGGCCTTGCTGACCGACCCCAAGAGGACGCTGTGAAATGCCCCTGGATCGTCCAACTATGATGGCCTGGAGTGTTAAGTGCCCCTTACGATGTTTTAATGCTTTCGAGGCTCAAACCACCGACCGTACCATAGCCAGTTAGCAAGCATTTACTATGTGCCAGGCTCGTGCTAGGTGCCTCCTGTGTGCTGTTTTCTCGATACATCACCATGAGGTGGGTAGCATTAGCTCTTACTCACAAGGAAGGCTTGAAGGATTTATGTACTCTGCACAGGGTCACAGAGTTGGTAGCGGAGGCAGAATCTGAACCCAGGGCTTTCTGACCCTGAGCCCCTGATCTTAACCTGGTGGTGTGGAGAACAGTGGCCTGCTGGGTAGTTGTTAGCAGACCCTTCCATGGCTTTTCATAAAGCTTACCCCTCCTCATTCCCCACACAGGGAGGAGGAGGAAAGCAAGTCTACAAATGGCTAGACCAGGCGGTAGGAAAGCCAGGCTGGGGAGACGGGTTGGTTTCTGGAGGCCCTGGAAAGGTAAGAGGACTCATCTCGTAGGGGCTGGTGGCCAGTCTGTGGGAGGAGCTGGGTCAGCTGGTGGCTCTGCCCCGTGGGTTGACGGTGGAGCAGGGAGGCCGGGCCCCAAGCGAGAGCAAGCCCTCCAATCCTTGCCTTCTTCACACAACCATGACAACCCAGGTTCTGTGTGTGAATAAATGCATTTTAGCAGGTGGCAACCACCAAAGTTAAGGGTGTCTGCATCCCCGGGAGGATGCGAATGCCTTTCCAAGGGAGCCAGGGGCCTAATCTGCAGCCGAGCCTGGCAGGAAGACCCCACTCGTTTGGACGAAGGCAGCAAACAATCCCACGTTCTGCTGAATCATTCCTCCCCTGGGAGCTGCCATCCGAAGACGTTACTGTCCTAGAGCGAGGTCAGAAGCAGCGTGTGTTACAGCCTTGGAAAAATCCACGTGGATAAACTAATGGAAAGAGGGAGAAAGGAGTTCTTACTTCCTAAGGGCCCACCGTGTGCCAAGCACTGTGTGGTCACATCTGCTATATCAAAAGGCCAGCAGTGGGGTAGAGTTGAGCCCCGGGGCGGCCATATGCACATGACTGTACCCCTTCCCTGCGCCGAGTCGTGGGCCAGGTGCTGGTGACACAGGAGAGGAGGACATGACACAGTCCCTGCCTTCAACCTCTTCACAGGCAAAACACAGCACTAATAGCTTAGTGCCACTCATACGTGAAAGGAGAGAGAACATGCCAAGTGCTTTTAGCATCGTAAGTGTTCAATAAATAGGAGCCATTAAGGGTGCCTGGGTGGCTCAGTCGGTTAAGCTTCTGACTTCGGCTCAGGTCAGGATGTCATGGCTCGTGAGTTCGAGCCCCGCGTCGGGCTCTGTGCTGACAGCTCAGAGCTTGGGGCCTGCTTCCGATTCTGTGTCACCCGCCCTCTCTGCCCCTCCCCCACCCACGCTCTCTCTCTGAAAAATAAACATTAAAAAAAAGATTAAAGATAAATAAATAAATAAATAAATAAATAGTAGTTATTAAATCCCAGGACCAGCCCGAGAGGCCTTGGTACCCTGCTCCGAGGTGGGTGACTAGCCTCAAGCAGAGCCTGGATTTGAACTCCGGCTTCCAGACTCCAGGTCCAGTGCTCCTTCTTTCTGTCATCCGCCTTGGCTGCCACGATCCCTTGCGTCTTGGAGATACAGGAAAGGTGAATGAATGGAGCCAGCTTACAGATGGAGCGTGGATGGGGGAGCCAGGCCGAGTGGATGCACGCACCCCAGGACCCAGAGCGCGGCACGCCTGGCAGGCTTCCGTGTACGGACTGAATACGCCGACAGGTGGGCTGGCTCATCTCAGATGTCTCGCTGACTACCTGCCCGGAGCCACGGGGCAGAGATAATATGGAATGCCTCTAATTAATTCCCCTCAAATCCTTTCGGAACGAAGAGGAGAATAAATGCAGAAATAAACTGAAACAGAACTGATTTTCTTGCTTCATGAGGCCATTTCCTGGCTCAGCCTGCTGCCATGAGTCAGTCTGAATTGAGCTCGCTCTCCAACTACTTAATTTTTGAAAGCTTTTGATGCAAATGCAGAGAAAAACGAACAGTCTATCATGATCTGGGGCCCAGAGGCTCTCAGTGAGTGCTTGCATGGTGGTTCTTCTTGGCAACGGGCACCGCTATAGTCCCCCTGCCACCTGCCGGGGCCAGAAATACCCTTGGTTTGGACGGTCAGCCACTCCCAAAGCACTTCCATCCCGTGGGCTGGCAGATGGACCGCCGGAAGTGGACAGTTCGTCTCTGGGAATTCTGGCTACGTTCCTTTCCTGCCCAAAGGCACAAACACTTGTTGGCAGGTGCCCATTGTCTCAGTTTTGAGTTGGCAGGATCGGTGCATGGGGGTGTGGGGGTGCTGGCCGATCGTGCCTGCTGGGCACGTGCCGGCTGGAAGCGGAGCGGTGGGGAGGCTGGCCCAGGTCTTGGGGGCTGTCGTCACGTTCTGTAGGCAGCACTCACAGCAAACTTCCCGGCTACTGTCGTGTGCCTCATCAACGAATTGGCTACTAACACCTCCTATGTGCCAAGTCCTGGGTCAGAGGTGAACCTGAAAGACAGGTCCTCCCTGAGGCTGACCGCCCTCTAGTCCGGGAGAAAGACCAGTAAGCAGCTGCACAGCACAGTGTGGTGTGTGCGGGGACAGCCGGCTGGGGAAAGAGCGGGGGGAGAGGCAGCAGAGCGGTGGCTCCCCAAACAGAATGGCTCACACTTCGGACTTGGGTGCTGGGCATGAATCTGAGCTCTGCCGCCTCCCGGCTCTGCCTCTGGGCAAATCCCTTCGGCTCTCTGGGTCTCAGCCTCCTTCTCCGCAATTCTGTAAAATGCGACGAGGAATACTGCCTCGTGAGGAAGCTGTGAGGATCAGTTAATAAAACTGTGCCATCAGGCCAAAGCACGGACGTCCCACCCTGTTGTGGCCCAAACCCCAAAGACAAGCAAACGCCCACTTTATCCTCTGAGAGAAAGCAAAAACAGGAGGGCCCCCTTGTCACATCTAGTTCCCCAAATGAACGAGCACCTCCTTCAAGCTGCTGACTCCATGAGAATAGCTCTGTTCGCAGCATCTGGAACACGGATGGCCGAAGATCCTGACACCCCGTGTGGCTTCCATAATCTCATGAGAACATGGCAGTTTTCCCACCGTGTGATAAACACGGGGTAACCCTGGGACTCAGGAGTGTGAGTGTGTGTGTGTGTGTGTGTGTGTGTGTAATTTGACAAGCCTGGCCTTCTGAAGTCTGACTAGTTTACACCTTTTTGCAAGAAACACCTTTTCCTTCCTAACTGCCTCCGAGTCTGAGACTTCTCCCTTCACGGGGAGTACGGGGGAGGGGATCTCTGAGCCAGATCTCGAAGGATGTGTCTGAGCTGGCGCCATGCCTGGGGCTGGGGGAAGGCGGAGAGCCTTCTGGGCAGCAAGAACGGCTGTAAAGCACAGGATGCTCTGAGCCAGACAGACAGGAGCCGCCCTGAACTTGCAGTTGTCTTTCCCGGGCAGGGGGGAGCTCTGAGGGAAGGGCAGCTGATGGGAACCCAAGGCCTTGCAACCAAAAAACCCTACCGGATGCACCTGGAAACGTGGCTTTGCCTCACACTGAGCCTTCCCGCAAAATGGAGAGAATCATCCTGATCTCAGGTTGCTGTCAGGGTTAGCGACGAAAATCACGAATACGAGCACGGGTCGGCCACTGCCATCGGGAGCCCTGTCACCGTGGCCCAGTCGCTTCACCTCTGTAAGGCGTGGTCTCCTCATCTGTACAACGGGGTTAATTAGAACCTCACAGGATTATCGCTGAGGATTAAATACGGTACGTGCAATATGGAGCTGTGGTGGGCACAGAGCAAGTGCCGATGTCTGTTAGCTAGCGAGGTGAGGATGAAGAGATGATGACTGGAGTGAGTCAAACAGGGAGCAGCCATCAGCACACCCCGGCGCCATCTGGGTCTGTCTATTTCTGTCTGAAGACGACGAGCTTCCTTGGCCACACGACGCGTTCGAAACGCTCATCCAGAAGACAAGGGATTCCCAAGGGGGGAGTCAGTCCTTCCCGCTGAATACGCCGCCAGGCTGCTCTGAGAATCCGAATGACAGATGGAGAAAGCTGCATGGGCAGAGCATGGTCCAGCCCCCACGCACCGCTGCGAACTCCGAGCCACCTGCCTGGAGCCCCGGGAGGAGCAGAGCAGCCCTGGAAGTCTCGCTAAGCATCCGACTGCGTCCCGGGGGGCTGTGTTTCCTTCTATGTTCTAAGCCAACTCCTTACGGGAGATGGTGGTCTCCCCGTGAGGGCGGGACACTCAGGTTAAGGATGTCAGCCCCCACCAGGCTACTCTGTGCCAGGTGCCTTTCAGGTGACTGACACACTTCATCGGCAACCTCCGTGGCCATTCTGCAAGGCCCCACCTCCTGTCTCGGGTGGCAGGTTCTTTCAACAGACTGGGCTCTTTGCTCTGTGGGCGGGGAGGGGCTGTACTGGCTTCCTCACTGCCACCTTCCCCAAAGCCCAGCACAGTGCCTGGCACACGGCAGGTGCTTAATGCGTGTGGACAGGTGGAGCAAATTTCTTTTCTTTTCTTTTCTTCTTTATTTTTTGTTTTTGGAGCGAACTGAATTTAGAGTAGTTCTGTTTAGCAGGTCTGAGGTGAGCTACTGCTTTGAGTGAATATATCCAACCAGAAGGGGACCCAGATACTAATGTAAATAAAAGTTCTGGAGTCAGAGAAAGGTTTCAAGATCTTGGTTCTAGGGCAAGATACTTAGGGTTCCTTTTACGGAACCATGAGGCCCCCATCGAGAATATACAGGAATGGCAACATCGGCCCGGGTCTCTGAGCGACGACGAGGATCGGAGCCCCTGCCCGCCCACAGTGGACAGAGAGCAGGGGTGAGAAGGGAACCTTTGTTGTGTTTCGCCTCTAACATTTGGGGAATGTTTGTCACTGTGGCATAACCTAACCTATCCTGACTGATACAGTGTGAAGGTTTATAACTCTACACTTGAAGTTCAATTCGCTTAAACAGCATGCACTCTCTGTGGGCTTCATCCCAGGTGCAGGCAGCACAGAGGTTAGTCAGACGCAGTCCCTGCCCTCGATGGGCTTGTAGCCTAGGCGCCTCTGTGAAAGGATGCTGAGCCTAAGACAAGGGCAGGTGCGGCTGGGAGGGGCACCTTGTGAACACCGGCATGTCCCCCAAGCAGTAACCCCCTGCTGTTTGCAACATCACCCAAGAGAGGAGATAACGCTGTGAAAATGGTTAATTCTACAAGCGGCTTTTCTTGGGGGCGAGGGAAGGGAGAATGAGTGGCAGCTAGGAGGCAGTGGGGAGGGGGAGGCTGGCAGAAGTGACTCTGGGATTTCCTGGTACATTTCATTACTGGGCACCAAGGGACTGCAGAAAACAATTAGTGGATTCGGACGCATTACAGCAGTTCCTTTTTTACACCCCCTAACTCAGATAATGACAGCTTTCCTGCAATTAGGAGAGGGTCTCCTTCGTGCACAGATTAACTGGGTGTTACAGCTGAGCTGGAATGAACTAGCTGTGAGGCCTCAGCTCCAAGAAAAGGGTGACACAGCCAGCTGCGGACTCGAAGATACCCACCCCCCCCCCCACCCCCACCCCCCCCCCCCCCCCCCGTCAGTAACACAAGGCGGCGGTTGGAAGGGGCCGTGGAGGAACCCGGGAGAAGGTGGGTGCAGGGGCGAGGTCACGGTTTCTCCACCGGGTCCATTTTCCAGGCACCACGTGCGTGGGGTGCCCTGATACAAAGTGCCGGCTCCCTTTCATAAAGCTTAAGACAGTCCCTCGCATAACAGAAATGCTCAGTGAGTGAGTGTCACGGGGTGCATACATGCTGGCCTTTAGGCATACTCTCGCGCTTAATCCCTGCAAGCACCTCGATGAGCGACTGTCCTTTTCTGCCGTGTTTCGCACGAGCCAGGGCAGCTGAGAGAGGTTGCTAGGTGACTTGCAGCGTGGTGGGTCTGGGGTTCCAACCAGACGCCCTGACTGCGGAGCGCGTACGCGTGCAGCCCCTAAGCCCGCGCAGCTTCTCAGCTGCAACCCCCCCCCCCCCCCATGACCACCCACCGCAGCTCCTGCTGTGCCGGGCCTGCGGGAACCGGATGGCGGGTTGTGGAGCCCTGGAAGGCCAGAGGCTTGCTGGGATGCTGCTAAGTGAGCAGGTGCAGGAGGAATTTGAGGGCCTGAGTGGAGGGTGGATGCATAACCGTGCACGTGTGCGAGCGTACTTTTGTGGGCGCGTGTGTCCGCGTTTTCGTTTGTTTTATTTTCTGGTGTGGGTTAAAGAACTGTGGCCTGCAAGGCGCTGCTGGAGTCCCAGCCCTGGGCCCCCTGACCCCCTCCTTCCCCCCAGGGGCTGCTGGCGGGGGGGCGTCACGCTCTCGGGATTCAGGACCTTTCAGCTCCCTTTTGCAGGTTGGTATGTTTTGTGTTCAACTTCCCATTTGTGGGAGCCATCAGGAGTTCCCTCACCCTCCAGAAAGAGAAAGGGAAACGGGTGGGGTGGGGGTGGGGTGGCGTAAATGGCTCGGAGGCCTAGCTTTGGCAAGCGCCCCTCTATGTGGAGTCACCGAGAAGGCCAAGGGGGTTCAGTGGGTTAAACTGAGTGTGGCCTGCACAACCCTGGCACAGGAGCCAGCTGGGCCTAGGTTGGGAATCAGCCAAGACTAACCAAGGGACGGACCTGCCGGAGTGTTCGGGACCGGGGTCAAGGCAGAGGGTTCCTAGAGCTCTCTCACCTCCCGTCCAGACACAGGATGGGACAGGACGTTAGGAACCTGAGGGGGAAACTATCAGAACTACCAAGAATGAAGACTTGTTCATGGGGCGCCTGGGTGGCTCAGTCAGTTAAGCATCTGACTCTTGGTTCCAGCTCAGGTCGTGATCTCACGGTTCGTGAGTTCAAGCCCTGTGTCGGGTTCTGCGCTGACGGCACGGAGCCTGCTTGGGATTCTCTGTTTCTCTCTCTGCCTCTCCCCCGCTCACGCTGTCTCTGTCTCTCTCAAAAAAAAAGAAAAAAAAAAAAAAAGAAAGAAAGAAAAAAGAATGAAGGCTTGTTCAGAGTCTTCTGGCCGTGAGTTCTCCCTTCTGAGCAGAGGCGAGATCAGACCAGGTGCACTTTGGACCGATGGGTTTCTGTTCCGATTCCTCCCGAACTCTCGTTACTCGGAGGGCTTCCCATCCTAGTGGCTCCCGCTTCTTTTTATTATTATTATTATTATTATTATTTTATTTTATTTTGTTTTATTTTTGAGAGGCAGAGAGAGACAGAGTGCCTGTGGGGAAGGGTCAGAGAGAGAGGGAGACACAGAATCCGAAGCGGGCTCCAGGCCCCAAGCCGTCAGCACAGAGCCCGACGCGGGGCTCGAACTCACGGACCACGAGATCACGACCTGAGCTGAAGTGGGACGCTTAACCGACTGAGCCACCCAGGCAACCCTCGCTTCTTCTTTTAAAAGGCAGAGGTTTTCTAAAGAGAACGTGGACGACTCTTCGCTGCCAGCATAAAAAGGCCTCCCTTTTTCCTGCAGAAATCTGTGAGCGTCCACGGTCGGCCCTGGCAGTGCAGAGTTGAGCGCGACACGGTTCTTCCCCGCAAGGCGGGGGAGGCCGGCATGCAGACCCCCGCCCCTGACCCATGGTGGGGCTCATTCCTTCGCTTGGTCCACTTGTCGCGTGTCCCTTTACGTGCCAGACGTAGGCTGGCCACAGGCTCGGGACGCAGTGACGGGGAAGACGAGGAAGCGGCATGCCCTGCCCCCGCCTGCACTATGGTTCCTGGCCAGGGGACCGGCTTCCACCACAGGGGGTGACTGACCCCCGCCGTGTAGGGTCCCGGCACGTATACTTTGGGGAAAGAATTGCCCAGGTCGTTGTGCTATGCGCCCCTAGCTCATAGTGACCATCGGACCGGCAGGACAGAGGAGTCGACAGGCCGTTGTTAACGGTGACGCCAGTGCTGGGAAAGATGCTCGGCTAAGAACGGAATGGTGGCCTGGAGAGGTGGTCTGGCTTTGGGTCGAGGTCATGCAACCCGTGGCTGGACCGCCTGCTCTGCCGTGAGCTGGCTGTGTGGTTGGGGCACGTTACCTGAGGTCCGTATTTCAGTTTGTTCATCTGCCAAATGGGTACCGTAACAGCATCGACCTGATGGGGCTGCTACGGAGGATCACGTGAGATAAGAGACGGGAAGAGCCTCAAAACCGCGGCCGGCAGACGGAAACACGGAGCGTGTTAGGGGAGCGCACTACGCGGCAGTCACTACGAGTGCTGTTATTACCGATGGAGGAGCTTTCACCCTTGCCCGAGACACAGCCCGGAGAACACCACGTAAGGACGTCAGGTGAGCCTCCGGGAGGATGCGCAGTCCGCCAGGAGGGACGACGGTGTGGGGGGCCGGGTCCCGGCGCCGGGCTGAGACCGGGTCGAGCAACGTTCCCTGTTGACTCAAGCCAACCCGGTGGTCCCCCCTCCCATTCCCCCACTCTCAAGGGCATACGAAAGCCTCGTCAGGGCTGAGAAAGTTAATTCCTGAAGCCTGTGGTCTGCAGGTGTCGGCAGTAATGCTACCTCCCTTTTTCTACCCCGAGTCAGATAGAAACAAACATGGGAATTGGGTTTTGCTAGCAATCTTATCAACAAGGTCTTGTGACCCGTCTAGAAAATGCACAAGAAACACAGAACTAAATGTTTTGGTGGGCAGCGATTATGTGAAACCTGATTATTCTTAGAATGACCTGATCCAGAAGAGTCTTATATTATAAAAGATTGTGTACAGCAACAATAAAGCCGTCACTTGGGCCATCAGCCCAGGGGACCCTCCTGTTCCCAAACTTTCTCTTCTCTCTTTTTTCTTGCATTCCCCTACCTTCAGGACCCTGACCTAGGTGTTTGTCGCGCCGGCCGCGACAAGTGGCGCCCGAACAGGGACCTGAGACAACAAGGAGGAAAGCGAAAGCGGACCGCGCGGCGTCTAATTCAGGTAGGGGAACTGTGCCAGCAGCACAGACGACGGGAGTAAAACTATGGGACAGAAACAGTCTATGGAACAGGGGATATTTTATAACTGCCTTGCAGGCTCTTATGAAGGAGAAGGGAATTAAGGTTTCTCAGTCAGCCCTTAGGGAATTTTTTGACATAGTGCGTGATTATTGCCCATGGTTTCCAGACGGGGGTACAGTTGATTTAAAGGATTGGCAGCGAGTTGGTCAGGAACTTAAAAAATCAAATGAAGATTCGTGGAGCTGCAGTTCTAGGGACTTTGTGGTCTACTTGGACCTGTATTAAGGAGGTCCTTGATCCGCAGGATTCTATGGAAATAGTTTCTCTTAGCTCGGAAGTAGCCCAACCTTTAGTGACTTCAGATGCTCCTCTCCCTCCAGAAACTACTTTCAATGCCCTTTCGGGACAGTCACGGGTGCCTTCACCTTTACCTCCTCTCCCCCTCCTAGAACAGTTATCTGTGCAAGATCCAGAAAATAATGATGACTCTCCTTTTGGGGATCAGGGAGATGATGGGCCGTATTTGGAAGATCAGAGGAAGCCTGCCTTCTTGGCCCCTCTGGTCCAGAAGGTACCTTTAAAACGACCTTCTTTTCAGGCACAAGATAGAGGCTTACCTCGGCTGGCTTTCCCTATTACTCAGAATCAACAGTCCACTGAACCTTACCCCGTTATGGGAACTACTCCTTTGCAGCGGACTCTGTATCAAGCAACACAGTATGGGGAAGACACCTCTGCTTTTCACGCTTACCCTGTTATTCAGCAGGGGGGACAGAGAGCGTACTCCGCCCTAAGTTTTAAATTGCTGAAAGATTTGAAATCCTCTACAGCCCAGTATGGTCCAACAGCTCCCTTTACCCTGTCTATGCTTGATAATTTGAGCAGGGAGGCATTATGCCCAGGAGATTGGAAGGTCATTGCTCAGGCTTGTTTGAGTGTGGGAGGTAACCTCTTGTGGAAAGCAGAATTTGCAGAGAATGCTGAAAAACAGGCTATGCATAATAAAAGAACTAACATACCAGTGGATTTTAACATGCTCACAGGTACAGGACAATATTATGATGTGGGCCTCCAGCTAAATTATCCTGAAATTGCGTATAATCAAATTAATACCTGTGCCATTACAGCTTGGAAAAAACTCCCCTCCACAGGGGGCAGAACTGAGGAATTGTCTAAAATTAGGCAAGGGCCAGAGGAGAAGTACCAGGATTTCGTTGGGCGCCTTTTGACTGCAGTCAGTCGTATCGTTACTGATGGGGAGGCAGGTACCATTATTGTAAAACAACTGGCTTATAAAAATGCTAATTCTGCATGTCAGGCAGCCATTCGTCCTTGGAAAAATCAGGGTACCTTGGAGGATTATATCAGGCTATGTGCTGAGATTGGACCATCTTATATTCAGGGCATTACCTTGGCAGCTGCCTTAAAGGGAATAGACCCCTTACAGGTCCATGCCCAGCTTCAGGGTAAAAATGTAAGAACTAATCCAAGGAAGTTGGGTGGAACAGTGTGTTTCAAATGTGGCCAAAAGGGCCATATGAAGGCCCAATGTCATAGTAAAGAAATAATTCCAACCACCCCCGGTTTGCCAAGTGGCCCTAACATTAATAATAAGCCGGCAATTATTTGTCCCAGACGTAGACGGGGGTGTCACTGGGTCAATGAATGCCGCTCTAAAACTGATTGTAATGGCAAACCTCTTCAGGGAAACTGGGAGCGGGGCCAGCCGCAGGCCCCTCAAACAATTGCGGCAATGTTCCCACAGGCACCTTCCCACCCATTGTGTCCAACACTGGAGACCTCCCAGGTATTAACCAACTACACCGCGGTACCCCCGCCAGTGCAGGACTAGATCTTACCCCAGCTCAGTCCGTTTACCTAGAAGGAGGACAGCCCCCTAAAGCCATCCCCACAGGGATATGGGGGCCTCTGCCCAGGAATACTTGGGGGTTATTATTGGGAAGATCCAGCTGGACTCTTAAGGGATTGATGATCTATCCTGGAGTTATTGATGAAGATTACACTGGAGAAATAAAAATTTTGGCCAGCTTAACTATGGGCACTTTGGTGCTTGAGCCCAAGACTCCCATAGCACAATTGATCTTGATACCCCGGATATCCTCCAATAATAAGGCTGTTAAACCTTACCGGGGAAATCAAGGGTTCGGCTCCACAGATCTTTATTGGGCTAAAGTGATCTCTGTAGAAAAGCCCATGCTTACATTGCATATCCAAGGAGTCCCTTTTGAGGGACTAGTGGATACAGGTGCAGATGTCTCAGTTACTGCTCAAAAAAATTGGCCTGTCACATGGCCTACTCAAGTGACTAATATTCCAATTAAAGGTGTTGGTTATGCCTCTGCTCCGTTGCAAAGCTCTGATTATTTACATCAGAGACTGCCTGATGGTATGACTGGAACTTTTCAGCCTTTTGTTTTGAATATAGATCTTAATCTCTGGGGCAGGGACATATTAACTGCAATGGATTTGACTCTGGAGACTAAGGCAGTCCCGATTCAAAAATAGACTAATCTTGCTATGCACCTTATGAAGGAAATGGGCTATATTGAGGGGAAAGGCTTAGGGAAGGAGTTGCAAGGGAATCCTGAGCCATATGTCCCCGAGCCTAAAAGAGACCATTTCGGATTGGGTTTTTCCTAGGGCCATTGGAAATTCCCCACGCTATGCCTCTCCGGTGGATGACTTCCACTCTAGTGTGGGTTGACCAATGGCCCTTACCTACTGTTAAGAGGGAGGCTGCTGCTCACCTCATAGAGGAACAACTGCAATTAGGTCATTTGGTTCCCTCCACCAGTCCCTGGAACACCCCAATCTTTGTGATGAGAAAAAAGTCAAATAAATGGAGGTTGCTGCAAGATTTGAGAGCAATTAATGCTGTCATGAAGCCCATGGGGGCTTTGCAACCCGGCCTCCCTTCCCCATCGGCCATTCCTTTAGAATATCGATTACTAGTTTTGGACTTAAAAGATTGTTTTTTGTTTTTTTTTACCATTCCGTTGGCCCCTGGTGACGGAGAACATTTTGCATTCTCCCTGCCTTCCACTAACTTACAGGAACCTGCTAAGCGGTTATCAGTGGAAGGTCTTACCGCAAGGCATGGCTAACAGTCCGACTTTATGTCAAGTGTTTGTGGCCAAAGCAATTACCCCTTTTAGACAGAGTTTTCCCCATGTATATTGTATCCATTACAATGGATACAATGGATGACTTACTTTTGGCTGCTGAAACTGAGGAATTATTACAGGAGGCTTTTATTTCTCTTCAAAGATGCCTTAAAGCATATAATTTGATTGTTGCCCCTGAGAAAGTTCAAAGGGAAGCACCTTTTGAATACCTAGGGTATCTCATCTCCGAATCAACTGTCCGACCTCAGAAAGTATCAATTAGAACCGGACATTTGACTACTTTAAATGATTTTCAGAAATTATTAGGAGATATAAACTGGATTAGAAATACACTAGGGGTCACCACAGAACAATTACTGCCTTTGTTTAACATTCTAAAAGGAGATAGTTCTCCAGCGTCCCCGCGAAGTCTCACTCAAGAAGCTAAAGAAGCTATAAGACATATAGAACCGGCCATTCAGCAGGCCCAAGCCACTAGAATTGACCCTTCTCAGCCTTTGTATTCAATAATATTAAAACCTCAGGTCATCCTCTTTGCAATTCTGTGGCAATCTCATGGTCCACTTGAATGGCTACATTTAGCCTTACACTCTCTGCATGTCCTTAATCCTTTGCTATCTATGGTTTGTCTTCTCATCATTAGAGGAAGATCCCGAGCTGTTCAGCTCTTTGGACACGATCCAGAATTTATTGCATGTGCCTTTCTGGCACAGAAGCTGGTGGACGCTGCTTTTGCCCAGTCCATCGAATGGCAACTTGCCTTGGCTAACTTTACAGGTCAAATTAAATTTCATTTACCTTCTGATTCTTTAATACAAGGTTTCAGTCTTATAGATATTTTGCCCTATAATCCTATTGTTTGTCAGCCGATTGAAGATGCTGCTTCCATTTTGGTGGATGCTAGTAAAGAGGGTAAAATTGCAGTGTATTATGTCACTTCCCAACATAAAAATTTGATCGCTTTAAATTATACGACTAACTCTGTCCAAAGGGCCGAGCTTTATGCTGTACAGGTAGCCCTAAAAACTTACCCAGAGTCTATAAATGTCTATTCTGACAGTCAATACGTTGTCAAAGCCGTGTTGCAGCTTCCCACTGCCTTTATACTGACAGCAGATGAGGAACTTTATCATCTATTTCACGCTATACAAAAACTTCTTAATTTAGGGCACAGTCCAATTTATATTTCCCACATTCGAGCTCACACCGATCTGCCTGGTCCCCTAGGTGCTGGGAATCGGATAGCCGATGCCGCAACCCGTTTATTGCAAGTTCTGCCCATTACCACTCCTTTGGAAACAGCCAAAAGGAGTCATGATAATTTTCATCAGAATGCGGCAGCCCTTCGACGAGAATTCAAAATATCTCGTGAAGCGGCCAAATTGTTAAACAGTGCGGCATCTGTCCGCAATTCTTCCCACAGCCGGTCTGTGCCATTAATCCCCGAGGTCTTCGGCCCAATGACTTGTGGCAAATGGACGTCACCCAATATTTACCTTTTGGGAAATTGCAATATATACATGTGTCTGTAGATACTTGCTCAGGCCATATACATGCTTCAGCCCACTCAGGAGAAGCATTTGTTGATGTTCAAAATCACCTATTTTCTGCCCTTGCAGCAATGGGCAAACCTCATAAAATAAAAACTGACAATGGTAGTGCTTATACTTCTAAATCTTTTACAGAATTTTGCCGCCGATTCCGAATTGAGCATACAACTGGCATTGCTTATAATTCCACAGGACAGGCTATTGTTGAGCGAGCTCATCTGACTCTAAAACAGTATCTGCAAAAACTTAGGGGGAGATATTAAAGGGAAAGATAAAGTATTCCCCACATGTGCATCTCACTCTTGTGTTGTATGTTTTAAATTTTTTAAATGTCAATGAAGCAGGGATGACTGCCGCAGAGCGTCGCTGGGGAAAGAGTCAAGAACCTCTCTTGATGGCTAGATGGAAAGATATGCCGGAAGGCATTTGGCGAGGCCCAGACCCAGTCCTTCGAAAAGGGCGAGGGTGTGCTTGTGTTTTTCCACGGGATGAGGAAGCGCCACGCTGGGTCCCGCTTCGGCTCCTCAGAGACATTACGGTTGCGCCGAAAAATGGCCAAATTGACAGTGACGGAGCCCCCCCGGAAGCGACAACGGCGGAGTCATAAGGCGGGTACACCCACCTGGGGACAGATAAAGAACCTGCTGACCCAGGCCACTGATGTAGTGATGGCCTCAGGTAGAGAGGTAACGGCCACACATGTCTTCTTGGCATGCCTGTGCATTCTCACTACAATCGGAGAGTCTGCCCTTTATTGGGCATACACGGTAGGTCCTCCTACAGTACAACCTGTAACATGGAGAGACCCCACACCCAAAGTATACACTAATCTCACCTTTATGGGAGAGGAAGATGCAGGGTTTTTGCCCACTGTGTCGGCCTCTATAAATTGGACGGCACTCTCCGCAGGAGTACCCATCTGCCTGCAAAGGGAGCCTACGCCGTACAAACTTGCTTATGGGTGTTTGGGTACGAAACCAGTAGGGCGGTCTATTACTTATACATTGTGGCAAAATGGCAAGCGTCCTTCTGAACGGGTACCCCGCTCTGTTGCCGCTTCTTGGCAAAAGAGAGAATTACTAGGAGAATGGATGTTTTTTGGACCGCGTGATACCCCTCAGAATCTTCCTATATGTCCCTCAGCTGGTCAAGGCCTTACTGGGGACTCACCTTGGGGTATATGTGCCCAATCCTCTTCATTGAGGATGACTCCTAAAGACATAAACTATACCATAACAGATTATTCCCGAAAGGCCCGGCTAGCTCAGTCGGTAGAGCATGAGACTCTTGATCCCAGGGTCGTGGATCCACCTCCTAACGAGGTACAGGTACACCATAAGATTATCCCACAAACCATTTTGCAATCCCCTGAAGGAAGAATTCATTCTGATCTTTGGAAATTATATGCTACCTTTGATAAAATATATACTAATGACAGCTTTAGTTTTCCAGAATATTATGTTTCTCCAGTTCTGCAATTGCGTGCCTGTGTTCCTCCACCCTACTATCTGATTGTTGGGGATGGGACCATCACTCCAGTGAAAGAAGATGGTCATCAGTTATACCGGCTGACGTGTCCTGCTTGTGTTTTGACCAATTGTCTACCAGTAGATGGACCCTCTAGAAGTGGAATGAAGGTTTATCTGGTCTTACAACCTCCCTATTGGATGTTGCCAGTAAATGTTACAGGACCTTGGTATCCTAATTATGGGATGCAATTGGCTTTAGAAATCAGTAAACGGCTGTGCAGGACCAAACGGTTTCTTGGACTCTTAATTGCTGGACTCATAGCAGCAGTGACTGTAATTGCCTCTGCAACTGTATCTGTAATATCCTTACATGAAAGTGCCCAAACGGCATCCCCTGTAAATGAATTGGCTCATAATGTATCCAAAGTGTTTGTCACTCAAGAACGAATAGATTGTAAATTGGAAGCCCAATTAGAGGCACTACAAGAAGCATTAATGTATCTTGGTGATCAGTTTGCTGTTTTGCGTACCAGACTTTCTTTAATTTGTCATGATGCATATAAGCATATCTGTGTTACCCCTTTAGAGTATACCAATATGACATGGGGACAAGTGCGTCATTTACAAGGGGTTTGGCATGATGCTAACACTAGCTTAGACCTCTTACAGCTACAAGAAGAGATAAATGCTGTTGCAAGTAGCTCACTCAGTTTCCCTGACCCTGGAGATCTCGTTGAAACCATACTGCACCAACTTAATGGGTTTAATCCATTTAATATTCTTCAGCATTCCTTTTGGATCTTTATCGGAATTGTTTCCGTAATATCTGTTATACTTGTCTTGCTGTGTTATTTCTGGAGATGGGGTCTTACTGCCTTTACCACATACCAAGCCAGGATGCACATGTTGCAATTACAAACAATAGGGGGACATGTGGGGGGCCGGGCCCCGGCGCCAGGCTGAGACCGGGTCGAGCAACGTTCCCTGTTGACTCAAGCCAACCCGGTGGTCCCCCCTCCCATTCATGTGGGGGGCCGGGCCCCGGCGCCAGGCTGAGACTGGGTCGAGCAACGTTCCCTGTTGACTCAAGCCAACCCGGTGGTCCCCCCTCCCATCCATGTGGGGGGCCGGGCCCCGGCGCCAGGCTGAGACCGGGTCGAGCAACGTTCCCTGTTGACTCAAGCCAACCCGGAGGTCCCCCCTCCCATTCCCCCACTCTCAAGGGCATACGAAAGCCTCGTCAGGGCTGAGAAAGTTAATTCCTGAAGCCTGTGGTCTGCAGGTGTCGGCAGTAATGCTACCTCCCTTTTTCTACCCCGAGTCAGATAGAAACAAACATGGGAACTGTGTTTTGCTAGCAATCTATCAACAAGGCCTGGTGACCCGTTCAGAAAGTTCACAAGGTACACAGAACTAAATGTTTTGGCTGGCAGTGATCATGTGAAACCTGTCTGTTCTTAGAATGACCTGATCCAGAAGAGTCTTATATTATAAAAGATTGTGTACAGCAACAATAAAGCCGTCACTTGGGCCATCAGCCCAGGGGACCCTCCTGTCCCCAAACTTTCTCTCTTCTCTCTTTTTTTCTTGCATTCCCCTACCCTCAGGACCCTGACCTCGGTGTTTGTCGTGCCGGTCGCGACAGACTGGGACGTGCCGGGTGACCGCCAGCACCCGCGGCCAGTCATTGGGTGAGGTCAGCCTGGACGTTCCAAGCCTTCCAGTGGCACCTGCAGCTGCACGAGCGAGCCCAGGTGCAGAGAGGAGAGGAACTTCCTGGTCCACCCACAGAAGTGTGAGAATTATCCAGTTATTGCTGTGTTAAGCCACTACATTTAGAGAGGTTGTTTGCAGCAATAAACAGCGGACACAGAACGTTAGCAAAGACGGCACGAAAAGAGATCCTAAATGTGCACATGTGGTTGGCCTTGGATCTGGCGCTCTAGCCATCCACCGTAAGGAGGAACACGCCCTGGGTGGCTGCTCCCCTTCAGCCTCAAGGGGACAAGTGCACACGGAGCGGATGTGGGCCCAGCCCGCAGCCTGGGGCCAAGCCTGCCCGACCCGCAGCCAGAAACAGAGCCTGTTCTAGAGCAGCCGAACCACAGCCAACCCACAGATCCTGAGCGGGAAAACATTTGGTGTCGCTGCCCTCGGAGTTTAGGGGGTGGCTTGTTATGCAGCATCGCTACAGCAAAAGCTGACTGCTATGCCCATCCTGCCTCTCTATGACCCACACGTTTGTAACGAAGGTCCTGTGTCCTGCATGAGAAATGCCTCCTCCCAATTTTCGTGAGAGATTCTGTCATTTGCACAATGCTGCAGGAATACAGAATATGGCATTATGCAGGAGTCGACGGTGTCGCTGTATGCCAACAAAGCCCTTTACTGCAAGAGGTGAAGAGCTGAGGACGGGGAGACATAGAAGGTCTCTAGGGGGTTCTTCCTAGCAGGCTGGAAGGTCCCAGGTGGATTATTATATTTTTAAATGCTTATTTATTTATTTTGAGAGAGAGAGAGAGAAAGCAGGGGAGAGGGGCAGAGAGAGAGGGAGAGAGGATCTTTAAAAAAAAATTTTTTTTAAATTTTTTTAATGTTTATTTAGATTTTGAGAGAGACAGAGCACGAGTGGTAGAGGGGCAGAGAGAGGGGGAGACACAGAATTGGAAGCGGGAGCCAGGCTCTGAGCTGTCAGCACAGAGCCCGACGCGGGGCTCGAACTCACGGACCGGGAGATCATGGCCTGAGCCGAAGTCGGACGCTCAACCGACTGAGCCACCCGGGCGTCCCAGGGGAGAGTATCTTAAGCAGGCTCCATGTTCAGTGCAGAGCCCGATGCGGGGCTCAATCCACACCCGTGAGATCATGACCTGAGCTGTGATCAAGAGTCAGATGTTTAACTGACTGAGCCCCCCAGGAGCCCCCCCAGGAGCCCCCCAGGTGGATTATTTGTACCAGGTAGAGCAGGAAAGGCAGGTAAGGGATGTCTTTTTGACTCATTCTGCTCTGGTGATGCCTGGGTAGGGGAAGAATTTATACAGAAAGGAAAAGTACAATGTTCTCCACGGTGTAAGTGGAAACTCAGTTTCACCGGAGCCCCAGATTCAGCCCTGCTTCCTCCGTGGTTTTTGCCTGAACTCTGACCCCAGCCTGGATTTTCCTGGTGAACGCAGCTCCGAGCTGGCTCCCCAGGCCCTTCTGCATGGTGGCCCCAGGTTACCCAAAGCTCCTGGAAATAGGACAGAGCTACCTCCTCATTGCTTAGTGATGCAGACAACACCAGGTGATGGGGGGGGGGGGGGGGGGGGCGGGGGCTGCTGAAAGCTACAGGGGAGTGGGGGTGGGGGTGGGTCCTCCAAAATGACACAGAGAAGACACGCGGCTCATCTGCAGGCCTGACACACAGGGCTTGGCCTTTCCATGGTAAATGCGAAGGACGGCACATCCACCTTGCCCGTGTAACCAGGAAAATAGCTCTGGTCCTCAGTCCAAGGTGGGGGACCATTTTAGCAAAAGAGAAGAAGCAGGAATGAGTCATGCCCCTCAGCTCCAGGGTCTCCCAAGGCCCTCCGGGGCTGCTAGCACTGCAAATAACCCGGGTCAGCCCGACACGTCCGGCTCCCTCAGGTCCAGCCAGCGGCGGGCATTCCCGCCCCTCCTTGCTTGCTGGCAACCGGCCGGCAATCCGGTCACACACTCGGGCCGGCCGGGAAGTGGCCAGGGGCCTCCTTCGGGGCTGGCCTCAGGCCAGCAGCAGCTCTGAAGAGCAGAAGCTGCAAAGCGATATACCTTGAGCTGAATCTGGTCAACCGTGGGTTTTGCCATTTGCAGAAATACCGTATGATAAGTGGGGCACCCCAGAACAAGCACGCAGCTGAGCAGGAGAACTCCACGGAGTTCGAAGTCGGGGAGCTGACACCCAGAGAGGCATTCGAGGCAGCCCCCAGTGAGACCGATGGGCGGAACTCTGGCCCTCCCTGCCAGCCACCCTCTGCTCCCAGGCCAAGGAGTCACTGTCTCAGTGCCTCCTCCTGCTCCAGGGTCCTACTGCTGCTGTGTCCCCCAAGGAGACGTTAAGTCTGGGCCCCGCAGACCGTGGACCACTCCGAGCGCCCCGGGCTCTGCACCCGACTCCCCCAGCCGTCCCCTATGGGCTGTCCCAAACCAGCACTCTGTCCTGGAGACCTCACCCACCAAGGCCCGGAGCAATGGCACTCAAGCTTTCCACTGCCTCAGCACTCCAAGTATGTCCCCGGACGGCACGACACACACCCAAAGGTGTCTGTGGAGGCTAGCTCCCAAAGATACATCCACCTGGCACCCGTGAATGACAACGTCTTTGGAAAAGGTGTCTTCAGATGTAATCGAATTATGCAAACGTAATTAAGTTCAGGATCCTGAGATGAGATCATGCTGGCTTGGGGGGGGGGGTGCTAAATCCAATGAGACTGTCCTGAGAAGAGAAGAGAAGAGAAGAGAAGAGAAGAGAAGAGAAGAGAAGAGAAGAGAAGAGAAGATAGGAAGGAGAAGATTTAAGGATTCAGGCAGAGAAGGGAGGGATGCATCTACAAGCCAGGGGGGGCCAAGGGCCGCCAGCCACACCAGAGGCCGGAAGCGACAAAGAAGGATCATCCCCTAGAACCTCTGAGGGAATGTGGCCCTGCCGATGCCTCGATTTCAGACTTCTCATCCAGCTCCCTTCACTCCCACTCAAGAACGCACATGAGAACACCAGGGCAATGCCATTATCATAGGACCATCTCGCATCCACTCGAATTTGCGTACAGAGAAAAAACAAACCATTTTTCAAACGACTTCGCCGTTTTGTCTATTGTCAAACTATTTTTAACTTTTAACGACTATCACCAAGAACTGGAAACACATTCACAAGGCTTGTGACCCCTGGCCCAGAACCTCCTGCCTGGGGGATGAGCTTGGGAAGGGTTTTCATCCGCGACAAGCCAGACTCACCTTTCTCCTGAGCCATCTCTTGCAGACAGAAGTAGATGACTCTGGCTCCCAGGCTGAAGCCAATCAAGGTGACAGGTCGCCGGCCCTGTGGGGAGACAGGACACAGGTGTCTGGGGGATGCACAGCCAGTTCCGGCAAAGCATCAGCCCTGACAAGGACGGCCCCCTACACACCCTTTGGTGCCCGCCTCACGCTGAATGAATCATGCATGTGCTATTCCTGTCCTGGAGCTCTGATGTCTTAATTAATTAACTAATCTTATTTGAGAGAGCGTGGGGGAGAGGGGCCGAGGGAGAGAAGGAATCTCAGTGCGGAGCCTGATGCAGGGCTTGATCCCCTGACCCCGAGATCATGACCTGAGCCGAAATCACAAGTCGGACGCTCAACCGAATGAACCACCCAGGCACCCCCAGAGCTCTGATGTCTTAATCAGGACGGGCAGGGCCCTCATTCAAGCAGGAGTGCACCTGCTGTGGAACTGCAGGCAGCCTCTGGCTAGGTTAATTCCCTTTCATCTCCAACCATCATCCGGCCACTGTCTCTTCTCCCCCAGGGGACAGGACTCAACTATCAGGTGGCAAATGACTGCAGGATAGTGGGGCCCTTCTGGAGCCAGGAAGAGGAGGAGGAAGGTACCCCCAGGGGTGATGACGGGTAAAGAGGCAGAGACAGGTGAGGGATAATTGTTCTGTTTCTAGATAGAAAGGTGGGACATGAAATCAGGCAGTAAGTTCGACATGGGGACAAGGGGAATCTTCTGACTAAAGAACTTGCGGAAAAGGCAACTCGTAAGAAGAAGAAAGTTCCCTGAGGTGTCTGGGTGCAAGTTCTCCATGGAAGGAGGAGAAAGGAGCAGAGGAGCTCCAAAAGGTCCGGTCGGGTCCTGCCAGTCTATTCCTTTTCCTTGTTTTTGTGCCAAAATGTGTATCCCTCCTCTCTCTACCCCCGCCCCCCTCTACGACAACAGGAAACCCTTGATCAAATAGTATCCCCGTCCTGCAGGAACTTTGTGGCAATGGCTGCTGGCCATCCCCCGACACCCATTCTCCCTGGGTCCCTGGGAACAAACTCCTGAGTTTTTCTGGCACACAGCTCCTCGACCAGGGACGAAGTTTCTCCGACTCCCCTGCAGCGAGGGATGGCCAAGGGAGGAGAGGGGAAGCAACTGTGTGTCTACGCCTTTCCCTTCAATTGCCTGCCTCCAACTGTCTGCAGTGTCCATCTCAAACTGAAGGAGAGACTGAACGCTGAGGACGTGTGGCCATGACGTTGAAAGCCGCCCACGTGAGGCAAAGTGACAGCCCCCGGGAGACGGTCCCATCCTAACCTGTGGGCCCTGCGAATGCCACCTTATATGACAAAGGGGGAGGCAGGAGGGTCCGAGTCAGACAGGTGACCTGCTGGCAGAAGCAAGGGACAGAGAGAAAGATCTGAAGATGCCACACTGCTGGCTCTGAAGACGGAGGAAGGGGGCTCCCAGCCAAAGATAGCAGGTGGCCTCTGGCAGCCGGGGGAGGCAGGGAAGTGGATGCTCCCTGGAGCCTCCATAAGGAACGCGGGCCTGCGTTTTAGATTTTCATTTATTTTTCCTTAATGTTTGTTTATTTTTGATAGAGTGCGAGAGAGCGGGGGAGGGGCACAGAGAGAGGGGGACAGAGGATCCGAAGCAGGCTCCAGGCTGACAGCAGTGAGCCCCACGTGGAGCTTGAACCCACGAACCGTGAGATCATGACCTGAGCCGAAGTCAGGTGCTCAACTGTCTGAGCCACCCAGGTACCCCTATTATTTATTTACTTTGAGAGAGAGAGAGAGAGAGAGAGAGAGAGAGAGAGAGCGCGCGCATGGACAGGGGAGGGGCAGAGAGAGAGGGAGAGAGAGAATCCCAAGCAGGTTCTGAGCTGTCAGCACAGAGCCCAACGTGGGGCTTGAACTCATGAACCGTGAGACCATGACCTGAGCCGAAATCAAGAGTTGGATGCTTAACCGACTGAGCCATCCAGGTTCCCCACCCCCCTGCCATTTTTAGATTTCTGACCTCAGAGCTGTAAGATAATAAATTTGTGTTGTTTTAAGCCAGTATGTCTGGGGTAGTTTGTTACAGCACCACGAGCAAACGAATACACACCGCATTGCCCTGGATGCTGATACCCGGGGTTTTCCACGGGAGAGGATAAATGTCTACCTTGTTTAAGCCGAGGCCACTCTGGTCTCTGCCTTACTTCCAAACCTGTCACAGGACCTCCCTATTTCTTCTGGCACAGACACAGAAATCAGATGGGGGTTTGGGGTCTCAAGCAATTTACCCGCTGTGGCAGAAACTGCTAGCTGTCCCTCAATATCCATCCTCCCCTTCCCATAGCTGAATTTCAGCTGGGTTCACTGACACCCAGAATAAAGACGGCGTCCCCCAGCTTCTGCGGCAGTAGGCGTGGTCCTATGGTGAGGGTCTGGCCAATGAGACGTCAATGGAAAGGCTACAAGGCCTTTCTTTCTCCTGCTTACCTGGAGGGCGGATGCTGGCATCTGGTACCACGAGGTCAAGACCCCCTACAGCAGAGCAACAAGCCAGACGGCCCTGGGCTGCCTCGCCATGGGACAGTGTTCTAGCGCAAGACTGCCTTCCTAGGCTTCTCCTCGAGCAATAAACTCTCACCTCGCTTAAGCCACCGTTATTTGGGGTTTTCTCTCGCCGCTAAAACTAACCCTAACCGCACAGTCATCTCTGGAACTTTTCCCCAAACTTCTGTTTCCATTTACTCAAGTTTATTCTGAAGTTATGGGGGGGGGGGGCATGCAGTTTCATTTCCCTGGTAAGTACTGGATTCAAATTTTAAAAGTATTCTGATTGTTTATCTTCCTGATCATTTTACACGGTATTTGGACCACGGGACATCTGCTCAGATGGTGGCTCTAGACTTCCAGGAGGGAACACCTGCCCTTGTCCCTTCCCTCAACGTCCCTGTTATTCAGTCTTCACCTCACTACCTGCGAGAAACTCACAACCTACAATTCTCACTGGTCCTTCCTGGGATATTCTTGTGACTTGGACTGTAGGGGCAGTGAAGGCCATCCACCCCCAAAAAGCCACTAGACTACCTCCATGTGGGCTTGTCTTTAGGGCTGACATCTGTGCACAAGTCAGTTTCCACACTTCCCTACTTCCCTGCACCTCCCCCAACAGCCCAGGTACCTGCTGCCGGGAGAGCAGGATGTGGGCCAGGTGCTTGCCAACCTCTGCGGATCGATGGAGACACACACCCCAGGGGTTGTCGATGACGTTGGCGACAGTGAGGAGTGAGGCTGGCCAGGTCAGGGCAGCCACGATGCCTGGGGAGGTGGGAGATCAGTGATGAAAGCAGTGGGCGGAGGTCCTTCTCGGGAAGTGGTGGGCTGGCCAATGGATGCCCGAGTGAATGTGTGCAGAGTCTTGAACTTGGAACCGGTTAAGTTTTCCAAGTGCTGTCAAACTGCTATTAGAGCAATGAAGAAAGCTGACGCTCGTGCATTTCTGACTCATGGACTAAATTCCTTCTGTTCAAGCATCGGTCATCAGTGAGATGCCAAAGATGGCCTCAGTTTGTCACCCGACCCTGTATCCTCCCGCTTTGTGTTATAATTCTGCAGGGCCCGGGCCCCTGCCCCTGCCCTGCCCTCCACTCTAGCCTTGGCCATGTGAGTTGCTTAGGCCAATGAGCTATTAGTCGACGTGAAGCTTGAAACGGTTTTGTGCGTTGGGTCCAGGCTCTCACGCGCTTCTAGCGCTGGTGTGGGCTAGCCTGCTGATCCCAGGAGGAGGTGAGAGACAAATGGAGCAGGGCCGAGTTGTCCTAGTTGCCCCAGACCAGGCTAGCCCAGATCGGCGGACATTTGGCTGACCCACGGACGCATGAGCAGGCCCACCTGAGATCAGCCAAATGAAGCCTTACGACTTCTCAGCTATTATGAGAAATGATTGCTGTTTTAAGCTACTGAGTTTTGGGGTTGCTTGTCATGCAGCAACAGCTAACTGATACGCCGTGTGACAACGTGATTGGCTGTTTACCGGTTGCCTCCCCACAGAGACCATAAACTTGATAGACAGGAATGCAGTCTTAACCTCTCTGTGTTCCTAAGACCCAGCACCAGGGTCATCCGGCTCACCAGGGGCCTCAGGCATGCAAAGATATGTTACTGGTGTGAGTTGGGAGCTGTGGGCCTGCTGCTGGCGGTGGTGGCCGGGTCGGGGGGTGCTTACCAGACAACACTGTGTACTTCAGGGCCTCCTGGGCTACCATGTTGGCGAGACCACTGAGGATGGTCTCCAGGGCATTGCCGAGCTCCATCAGGTACTTGGCCTCCCAAGCCAGGCAGTACTGCTCGCGGCTGCGGGCCAAGGCCGCCCACGGGGCGCTGAAGGTACCTAGGGGAGAACGCAGGTAGGTGGGGGGGGGGGGTCTCTCCTGTCTGTGACAGAGGGTGGCCCACCCCACCTTCCCAGACAGGTGGTGACAGGGGACCGCTTGCCCTTGTGGGGAGACAGAGCCCCTCCCCCGCCGCTGCTGAGCGTCAGCTGTTAGCAGAGCAGACAGAGCGCAGCGCCACCTTGTGAGTCAGCAGGCTGGGGTTCAAGTCCCAATTCTGCATTCAGTAGTAGCCGGGTGACCCGGGCATACCACTTTCCTACCCTGAGCCTTACTGCGCTTATCTGTGCAGTAGGAGATGAGTATTTATCTCCTTCTATAAAGTGGGTAGGAATGAAGTCTTCGAACTTCCGTGCACGTGAAGTGCTACTCTGTCTCTCCGTGCAGAAATTCTGGCATCAGCTGCCGGGGACATACAACAGGAACGTGCACTGCACACCGGGACGGGCAGCTGGCTCTGTGAACCAGTGGCAGGTCATTCAACAAGCTCGGGCTGGGAAACAGTCTGGAAGCTTGGGGCAGAGGTATCTGAGCCCGGCTCTGCCACGATCTTGCTGGGTCAGCCAATGCTTCCGGGCCTCGTTTTTCTCACTTAGGGACGAGTTAATGGGGAGATGTGGACAGCACCACCACAGTGACCAACGTCAAGCAGGAAGTATAATGTCGACTGTCTGCCTCCCTCCTTTTCCTTGCTCTGTGCCCTCCTTCTGCCCCTAGGATAGTGTCACCTGTCTGCATGACACTAGCCCTCTGCCCTCCGTGATGTGGCCCCTGCCTCCTTCCCAGCCCCTCCCTCATCAATGCCTCACTTACGCCCTGCCCTTCAGAAACACATTTCACCTCACGGCCTCTGAAATAGGGTGCCACAATTAGCCTGATTTAAATTTTTTTTTTTACGTTTATTCATATTTTGAGAGACAGAGCGTGAGTGGGGGAGGGGCAGAGAGAGAGGGAGGCACAGGATCCGAAGAAGGCTCCAGGCTCTGAACTGACAGCACAGAGCCCGACGTGGGGCTCGGACTCACAGACCGTGAGATCATGACCTGAGCTGAAGTCGGACGCTTAACTGACTGAGCCAGCCAGGCGCCCCCAAATTAGCCTGATTTTATAACTGAGGAAACCGAGGCATCCAGCCCTCTGGCTGGGCACAGACAGGGACATGCACACATCATGCTGTCACTCTATTTTGGGAGAAGGGAAAGGGGCCCAGGAGGATGCCTGACCAGTCCCCCGCCCCATGCTTTCCTGCCTGTGGCCCCAGTGACCTTTCCAAAACAGAACTCTCCTCCCACCCCCGCCGAAACCACCATTTCCTCCCTTCACTCCTACTTGCCCTTGAGCTTGTAGTTCAATCACCTCTTCCACAGGGAGGCTGCGTGGCCCCTCTGGCGGAGCAAATGCCTTTCCAACGTAAGTTCTCATACAGCCTGCAGTCACACGCTTACTTTTGCGACCATCTGTGTGACGCACGTCTCCCACAGCCTGTTTGCCAAGGACCAGATTCTCAAAGCCCAGTGACGTGGCACAGGGTAAAACTCATGAAAATGCGATGATGAATGAATGTGCACCATCAGCTTCCCGGAGGCTTCGGGTTCTGGACGTCTGCTACCTGCCTGACTCAGAGGTGTCATCCCTACCTAAGGGCGCCATGCGGACACGAGGACCACCCTGGAGCTGCTCCCTGCTCTGCGGGGACCCTGCCATGGCTCTGCAGCAGCTCAGCGTGGAGAGCAGGGGCGGGGGAGGGGGGGCGGTGGGCAGAGTGAGGGGGAGGAAGGTAGGCCGTGCCGGGTCACCGGCCTGGGCTTGCACCCAGCTCAGTAGCTTCCTGGTCGCTTGGCTCGCAGCTAGCCAGGCCGCCCTTGTGGGCCTCGGCTTCCACATCTGTAAGAATGGATGATACCTTCTGACCTCCGAGTGTCGTGGGGCTCACGTGAGATGTTGCATGAATAGCATTCGATACATGTAAAGCACTGTATCGCCCCATAGCCCAGAACACGGGGTGTGGGGCCAGACAGAAAGAAGAGTGGTGAGTCCTGCCCCAGTCCCTGGCTACCCAAGTGGACCCTGAGCAGCCCTTACGAGCCTCAGTTTCCTCATCTATAAAATGGGGGTGACACTGATGCCCACCTCCCCAGCTTGGAGTGAGAGACCAAGAGAGCGAGGCAGGCAACACGCTTGGGTTAGTGCCTGGGTTAGTTCCTGTTCCCTACAAAGCAGTGGTCATTATTGCGTATAATCCTATCCAACGAAAGGGTGGGTCAGGAGACACGGGTTTGAATCCTGCATTAGCCACACCCCTGAGCTCACGTGACCACCCCGGGTTTTTCCCCTCCTGCCAGATCAGGACAGGAAAGGCCCCCACCTCAGGGGTGGATGTGAGGCTCGCGGGAGGTAACCCATACAAGTTCCCATTGAGAGGGTAAAACGTCTGACTCAGGGTAGGCGCGGGCGAAGTGCTCAGCTGACACTAGAGGCCCGCTGTGTGCGGGTGGGGCCTGGCGATCACATACCAATGAGACTGGCACCTGGGAAGGCCGCCACACAGAGATGGGGCATTTTCTCACTCGCTTTCTTCTGCGTCACGTAGAAGGACTGTGGCTTCCAGCCTCAGAGCCCAGAGATTTGGAAACTCAGGAGGCTGTCAGCTTGGGTCTGGCTGGAATGTTCCAGATTCCCTGGCCCACCCTGCTCCCTCTCTCTCAGTGATGAACTGTTTACGGAGCCTCACACTGGGCACTTGCAACAGAGAGCCAGGCAGTGGGTGGACCATGGTGTTAGTCCTCGATGCCACCCTGGTTGGCCTCTCCCCCAAAACACAGATTCAGATTAGAGCAGCAGAGGGAACTAATGTTTGCGGAAAGTCAATGAGAAACCAGGTGCCTTCCATGTGCTCTGTTTAATTTAAACTTTTAAGTGTCTTGAAAGGCAGAGATAATTTGTTCTACTTCACAAATGAAGCAGCTGAGGCACAGAGAGGTTAAGTAACTTGCTTGAAGTCACGCAGTCAAGATGTACTGATCTCGCACCTACTTAAAAGTCCTTCCTCCTTGAAGCCATATGCTTCAATCCTTTGCTCTTTCCCACTTGCTCTGAGGATAAATACAAACTCCTTGCCATACCTCACATGCTCCAGCACGATCTGACCCTGCCCACACTCCTGTCTTCTAGCTCCCTGTTCCAGCCATCCTGTGGTCCTTTGTATCTGCTGCCCCTTTACTTAGTGTATACTTCCTGCTCCTTCTTACCCAGTTAACTCCCGGTCCTTAGCCCAAAGTCACTTTCTCCAGGATCCTTTCCCTCATTCCCCAGAAACACTCCTGATTTCCTCTATTGTGCCATCCATAGAACTTCCCTGTAATTACTGCTCAGTGGTCTTTCTTCCACCCGGGACCGTAAGTTCCACGAGAGCAGAGGTGAGACTGTGCCGCTCACCACTGAATTCCTAGGGCCTGGCTCAGTGTCTGGCAGGTGGTATGAAGATACCCTATAAATATTGCTCAATGGAGGAATTAATAGGTGAATGGGTGGGTGAATGGATGGATGGGTAGATGGATGGTTGGGTGGATGGGTGGATAGATGGATGGATGGATGAATGAATGGGTGGTTGGCTGGATGAACTGATAGACAGTTGGATGGGTAGATAATAGATAAATGCATGGATAGATGCATAGATGGGTGGATACATGGATGAGCGGGTGGAGAGATGAATGAGTGGATACGTGAGTGGGTGGATGGGTAGGTGGATGGATACATGGATGGAAGGGTGGATGGATGATGGACGGACGGCTAGGTAAATGGGTGGGTGGATGAATGGACAGATAACTGGATGAATGATGGCTGGATGGGTGTGTGGATGCATCAGTGGATGAGTAGATGGGCGGATGGAAGGGTAGAGATGGTTGAGTAGGTGGATTGTTGGGTAGGTGGATGGAAGGCTGATGGATGGGTGGGTGTGTGGATGATGGATGGCTGTGGGTGGGTAGATGGACGGTTGACAGATGGATAGATGGATGGGTGGGTAGGCGGGTGGAAAAATGGAGGTGTGGATAGATTGGTGGATAGATGAATGGGTGGATGGACACGGGATGAAGTCATCTCACCTCCTTGAGCCTCGGTTTCCTCCTCTGCAAAATGAGGCTCCCCTCCCCACCCTCTAGAGACATCCGCAGGCAAGAGCCTAGGCCGGGGTCTGGCCCACAGCAGCAGTCAGAGTCATTCAACACCCACCTCTCCCCGCTCCACTCCCCCGCCCTCATCCTTCTTTGCTTTGGCCCCGGTCCTCACGGTATTTGCCAGACGCCAGCCACCCTGTGATGGCGATGGTGATATGCAGCTGCCTGCCTTCTGCCAGAGGCAGAAATGTGAACTCTTCAATGGCCCCGACACGCTTCTTCATCTTGTATCCTAAAGACGTAGATACAAAAATGAGGATGGGATTAGTGGGAGTGGCTCTCTGTGCTCTCAAACTCACAGTGAGCGCCAACTGTTTGCCTTGCCCCTGGAAACATGTCTCATTTTTTCAATCGTTAAAGGTAGGTGCCATTATTGTCCCCGATTACAGCCAAGGGTCAGAGGCTTCCAAAGGCTGGCCAGCTCTAGTGGCAGAGCTGGGGCTGGAACTTGCTGGTCCACTGTGACTCCGTTGGTTCTATGTGTTTTCTCCTGCCCATGCGTGTCATGGGTGTAATATACGCCTCTCAAAAAAGCGGATCAAACTGACGATGATTCTCAACACGGGGAGGGATGGACCCCACCTGAGGAGTGGAACAGGAATCTCTGTGTGTGACTGGGGGGCTACTGGCACATATGATCTGGAAAACCCACCCAGGAGACACTGGTAATTCCAGGGTATCCTCGTGGCCTCTGAACATGAAGAAGCCCATGTGTTTCCGAGGTGGCCTGCCTGGAAATTTCCTTGATGGAGACCAGCAGGTCCAATGAGACCCTCCTCAGAAAATCTGTACAGGGGCAGGTGCTCACATCCAGCTCTTTTCTGACCCACACCAGGCTCCTGGGGCAGGTCTGTGGGAAGCCTGCTATGGGTTCTGGCGGGGCTGGGACCCAGCGTGAGAAAAGCCGTATCCTCCTCCGTCCCCGGGCGAGCCATCTTGGGTGAGAATCTGGGCATGTTTTGGAACAGCCGGGCCCCCCTGGCTGAAAATCCCCCCTAGGCCACCACCCCTGTGGAGCCTTACCTGTCAGGCCGGCTCCAGCCGCACCAAACAGCGAGGTCAGGACAGCGATGCCGGCCACTGAGCCCAGAGCCGCTGCCCCGGCACTGCCGATGATAGTCGCAGCGCCGGCGGCAACAAGAGGGGCAGCCAGACCCCCGGTGACGCCTGCAAGAACAATCCATGGTTGGTGAAGATGGGAAGATGCGGCCCACTGGGCTCTTCCCCCGTCAGCTGCCCAGTGCCTTCCGTGGATGCTTCTAACGCTAATGAACGCGCTTTCTGCTGACAGAGCACCTAGTGCGAGCTGGGGCCACCTCCCAGCTGCCCTCCTTATGCTCTCCTCTCTAGCTTCGAGCCTGGCACCGTCCCTGGCTCCGCACTGGCCCACGTGCCCCCGGCTCAGCCTGGGCTGGCCTTACCGATCACCGTCCCGCCTCCGACAGTTGCCAGGCCTATCAGGAGATAGCGTTTCCATTTCCTCCGGTTTTCCTTCTTCTTCCGGGATGCCTCAGCCGTTCTGGGGGAAAAGAGGTTGGTCTCTAGGGCTGGCTGTGCCCGGGAGCCCGTGAGGCCACCCCGCCCCACTCAGCCCCCAAGACTGGGATCGACGCTGCCATGCAGAGCAAGGTACCAAAGTCACCCTGGGCCCATCGACGGTTTTAAAAAGCTGAAAAGTTTCTACAACCCAGCTGGGAAATCCCAGCGAGCGGGATGTGCTACTTACCCGACGGATCCATCCTAACAGGGTTGCGATTTGAATAACAAAAAGACAAAAAAATAATAGTAATAGCAAGAGCAGCACAAAAAAAATATCTTTGAACAGACGGACCCAGAATGAGTAGCAAATACAATCACAGACTCCGTCACTGCCATCTTCCCATCCCTCCCTGCCCCCCACCATCTGATCCCAGCTCCCTTGGGAAAGGTCTGCCAGTTGGAGACCTTGGCCTTGGGGCAATAGCCAGAATCAGTCAGACTTGACGCTTAAAAGCTATCAAGTGGAGCAGAAAGGAGGCACGTGGGGTGAACGGGGTCAGGCGAACGGGAGAATGGCCGCTGTGAGTGTCCCTGAGCCTGGCTCTGGCGTCTGGCGAGCAGCCCTCGCTGCTGTGGGGCAAGGAGGAGGAGGACGAGGGACCAAGGGCAGGTCGGTGAGGTCTTCGTGAGCTCGAACTCTGAGCTGACGGTGGAGTTTGGACAGCAACTCAACGTATGGTGTGATAGCAGATGATAATGATAAAGAGGGAAAATGGTTAATATTTACTGAGGAATTCCTTCTCGCCGGCCACTGTGCTTTGTATTACACGTGGGTTATCTTATCCTGGAAGCAGGATCATTATTGTCCGAGCTGGGCGCTCAGGATCTGCTATGCCTTCTGGTTCCCTGCCAGCTCACCTCTACAAATTCTTGTCCTACGTCCCTCCTAGGTGTTCAGGACAGCCCTTTGCAGCTACTTCACTACAGGGAGGTGGAAACATGGAAGATAAAAGCCTCCATGCACGGGGCGCCTGGGTGGCTCCGTGGGTCGAGCGTCCAGCTTCAGCTCAGGACGTGATCTCACGGTTCATGAGTTCGAGCCCCATAGAGTTCGGGCTCTGTGCTGTGAGTGCGGAGGCTGCGTCAGATCCTCTGTCCCCCTCTCTCTCCGCCCCTCCCCCACTTGCATTTTCTCTCTCTCTCTCTGTCAAAAATAATAAACATTAAAAAAAACATCTCCATGCACACCACAGGTGCTGGTTTCCCAGGGCTGAAATTCATGCCAGCAGACATGGGATGAGGTGTGAACGGTGTGCACCTAGCCAAGTGGAAGGCAACGTGGCGACACAGAGTGTGGGTTCTGACATCAGAATTCGACCCTGTGAACTTGACTCTGACCTCTGCGGTGTGGTACTGGAGCACCAGGTTCGATTCTCCCTGCCTGCACTGGCCCTCCCCGCAGAAAGAGGACATCCTTGCCCTGTGGAACTGAGGGGCCCCGTGACCCACTTCAGCCACTGAAACGTAGGCAGGAGGGAGCTGTATCACTTGTGGCACAATCTTTAAGAGTCAGTCAGATGAGTGTCCTGCTCTGCCCTGAATCAGCAACGTTCCAGATGGAAGTCACTCTGTCACCCCAGGCCCAAGACAGTGTGGACTAAAGCCACCGGGGTGTGCAGTGGACAAGTACTGGGAAACAGGACCCACAGCTTTGCTGCTGTCAGCCACCGAGATGTGGAGGTCATTTGTTACTGCAGCAAAACCCAGTCCATCCCGATGGGAGAGCCACTTACTAACTGTGTGACTAAGCACCAGTCTGACTTGCCTCGCCCAAGTGGGGATAATAATAGCACTTAATCCCTGGGGGCGTCATGAGGGTAAGTGAGATCATCCACATCCAGTGGCTGGCATATTGTAATGGATCGGTATGTTTGCTGCTATTATCGTTCTTTTTATTACCACAACTTATTCCTACACACAAGGCTGGAGATACACTTTGGCCCTTAATTGCTAGCACCATTCCAGGCAAACAGGAAGACTGGGAATGAGCTGCTTTCGGCAGGGTTCAAGGTCTGAGGTAAAACGCAAGCTGCTGAGGACGTGCCATAAGATCGCGCACTGGGACAAGCGGCTGGGTCTGTGAATCAGCGGCATCTCGTTTAACCAACTCGGGCTGGGAAACAGTCCGGAAGTTCGGGGCAGAGGTATCTGAGCCCGGCTCTGCCACGATCTCTCTGGGTCAGCCAATGCTTCCGAGCCTCGATTTTCTCCCTTAGGGACTGGCGATGGGGGGATATGGACAGCACCACCGTAGCGATATATACAGTATAACCCCGACTGTCTGCCTCCCTCCCTCCCCACCTCTGTGTCCTCCCTCTGCCTTGAGTGAGGGCAGCGTCACCTTCCCGACATGACACCTGGCCCCTGCCTCCTTTCCAGCTTCACTGCTCATTACTTTCTCACACTCTGCCCTCCAAAAACACACTGCCTACGCCTCAGTCCCTGTGCTCCTGGGACCTCCACGGTTTCACCTTCTCACCTTCCTTTGACTGGCTAAACATTAGTCACCATTCAAGATGACATCATTCCTCCTCCAGGAAGCCTGCCTGAGCCCTGACTCTGGGGCCCCTAACCCTCTGTCCTCAACATGGAATTCCAGACCATTGTTTTTCAAAGGGTGGGGCTTTGTCTCAACTGTATCACAAGCCCCCAGGGTAGCTGTTAAAAGCACCCACAGCGGGCGGGGGGGGGGGGGGGGGGGGGTGTGCCTGGGTGGCTCAGTCGCTTTAAGCATGGCACTTCGGCTCAGGGCACGATCTCACGGTTCATGAGTTCGTGAGCTCGAACCCCACATCAGGCTGTCTGCAATCAGCACTGCCCCCCCCCCCCCCGCCCCTCTCCTGCTTGCACATATTCTCTCTCTCTTAAAAATAAATAAACGTTAAAAGGAGAAAAGGCACCCACTTCCTGGGCCAGAAGCTCTGGGCAGGACGGTGGGAAAGCTGGACCTGGAACAAGCCGTCCAGGGACCCTCTGTATCTTGAGTTGGAGGATTGCACAGATAGGACCTTTCTTGCTCGCCACCCTCAGCAGCTTGTCCAGGGCTTGGGACCTGGAAGGTGCTCAGAGAACGTTTCTCGAGCAGGACCTAATCACTCCAACAAGGACTGGACGTAAACGTATCGCTGCAGTATCTATCCCCCCCCCCGATCACTGCCCACATCTACAAAGCCAGCACGGCATTTTGGCTATTCAGCCAGAGAACAGGCCGATCACCATCAATAATAAAACTTCTGAGATATCAGGACAAATCTGGAATGTCATAAAATCTCATAAATTTCTGCTCCTACATTGTTCCTGCAGTGACATCTACACATCCATGATACTAGATAATCTTCCCTTTTAGCTGAGTTTACGGAAGGGGAAACTCAGAGCCTAAAGGGCATAAAATAACTAAAAAGCAAATGTGGTTCTTGAAGCTGTTTTATTTCAATGTATGAGTGCTGGTACAATCAAATCAATTTTACAAAGATTAGATGGATGATACACTCTAATCTCTAGTATTCAGCTTTGTATTATTGTTGGAATGTTCATAAAAATTTGCTGAATCAAAGAGAATACAGTATTTTCCCCAGAGTTATTCAGCTAATTCCCTCTCTAATGTTTACCTGAACTAATCTCCTTATTTAAGTCCCCCAACGTTAATAACTGTTTTGTACGTAAAATGAATAGCCTTCCCAATCATCGTTAATTATCACAGCATTTTACCCCTGCAATCAATTCCATTGTGTGAATTTCAACATCTAAAGCACCACAATGTTGGCTCGGAGTTACGTCTACAATGCTTCCTACATTAGGAAGTGGGAATTCAGATCACAACACTAAATCCAAATGGAACCCTGTCCCCATCACTGACTGCCTACGGGTTAGATACCAGGCCAATCTCTGCCATCCTACCTATGGTCCTGGCCACATTCATGCCTTAGGATGCTAGAAATGACCTTGAGTTGGTGTTCCATGTGAGCCTTCCCAGGCCAGAGGCCGAAGCCATAGATAGTGAAGGGCGAGACACCCACACCGCCCGTCTCACAGATCCACAAATAAATGTCGCCCACGGCTATCTCCTCTCCCATGACAGGGTGGTTCTTACCCTTATCACCATCACCACCAACTTCTTGTTGTTTTCTTTTTTAATCACCTTCTCCAGTTCACAGACGGTGAGTTTATTTCTGGGAGGTCTGGAGACACTTTCCTAGTAAACACTCAGAAAGCCCCGTTAAGAATTATCTTTACTGCTTTTTTTCAGAAGGAAGGAAGGAACTGGGGCTTGTCAACCATGAGGTGAGGGATGTACTAAGGGCCGTTCAGAGGGATATGGTAGTTGAGTCTGAGGGCGCCACTGGCCAGTGGTGCAACCTCGGGTGAGGCAGTCAGCCCTCTGACCTTCTGTTTCTTCTTCTGCGAAAGCCTCAGGGGCTTGTGTGCCCATCTTGTCCCGCATCTACTAAGGGCTCAGTGAAAGTTAGACGTTGACCATGTCATTCTGATGTGATCAGTATCAGCCTCCAGCAGCACAGCAGCCAATATTTACTGGCACCTACTATGTGCTAGGGCATTCTTCCAAGTTTTTGATATGTAGCCGTTTAATCCTTGCAACAGCCCTAGGACGGGGATACTGCCATTACCCCCGTGTAGGAGGTGAAGGAAATGAGGCACAGAGAAGGGAGGTCACCAAGCCTGTGGGGGAAGCCTGGATGGCCTCAGGGCTCAGACGGGGACCTGAGAACAGCAATGTGGTACCTTACACCTGAACTAGAGTAGCAAAGGATCGCCTCAGGGTGTCGAGTGATAAGCTCACCTTGCAGAAATGCAAACCTTGGAGCTAAAAGAAACCTGCACAAAATTTGATCCTGTACTTGTATAGGTGAAAAAAAACTGATGCTGTTGACCAGAGAGGGAAAGCCACATGCCCAGGGCCACACAGACACTTAACAGAATCACGCTGAGACTAGGCTGAGCCTAGGTCTCCTGGCCCAACAGTTGTTAGCTTCCTCTGGGTCTCAGACCCTTCCAGAGACCACAGGTAGAACCTGAGAGGTCTCTACGGTCCCTAAATTGGAATTAAAAAAATTACACACGTGGAGTATTTTTTGAGGAAAGGGAATATCAGCAATGATGACTGTACTACAGCAAATGATGATGTTTATATCAACTAGTTTACTCCATGCGAAGCCTGCTCAGAGCACTCGTATGAACTCATTTGAGCCCTACGAGAGACCTAGAAGGAGGGTGCTATTATTATCCCCATTTTGCAGAAAAGCAAACTGAAGCCCAGAGAAGTTAAATAATTTCCCCAATGTCACATGCCGAGAAGTGGCCATATTAGAACTTGTTTCACAGGGTCCCTGATCTGGCATTACTAGTATTATCAGAACAAATCCTCTGGACGATACGTTTTTTTCGGATGATAAGATTTCCAAACAAATAGCTAACAAAACCAAATAGCTCTCCCTTCATCTCAAGGCGTGTGTGTGCATGTGTGTGTATGCGTGTGCGTGCGTGGGCGATACATCCAAAGAATCGGGGCGGTGCTTGTGATTATGGGAATTGGCCTGGCTCCGGGTGTTTCTTTACTGACCCAGCTCTGGGAGTCAAAACAAGCCGGTTTTCAGGTGATTTCAACAGATCCAGTTTCCCCCTTTCTCAAGGAACCAACCCCTTCCTGGCAGGAGGGCAGCTCCAGCCCTGAACCTGGCTTCAAAGCTAACTTCCCAGTGGGGTTGAACTGGCTCAACCCGGCTGCTCAAAGATAGCCATGGCGGCCCAGACCAAAAGGACGCTGGAAGACGTGCCTGGTTCAAGGAGCCTGCAATTAGGCTGTGACTGGGATTGGCTTTATTGCTCTGGGATCAGATCCTGCGTGAGGTGTTCCGCAAGGAGCTGAGCTCTGGCCAAGTTACCAGGATACTTTCCCTCTGCACACTCCTGACCACACAGAGATAGCAAAGTCGCTCTGCAGCTGGTAGGTATAGGCGGCCGTGGGGGAAGGGAAGGCCTCATATCTACTGAGCACTTGCTCTGTGCCAGCCCCAGGCCAAGCCCTCTACGGGATCCCATTCGTTTTTCACAGTGACCCTGGGAAGACTCTATCCTTACACCCATTCTACAGATAAGAATAGTGTGGTTTAGAGACGCGGGGGCGGGGGGGTGGGGGGCGAAGCACCTGCCCAAGTTCAAAAAGCAGCTGGGTGTCAGAGGTAGGATTTTAATCTAGGCCACTCCGGCCCATGGACAAGATGTCATGAGAGCCTGAGGCGGAGGAGCGGGGTGTTGGGGCCATCAGTGTTGAAGTTATAGACTCACAGGCCTCAGGAGTAATCCATTCAACCCCCATTTCCTACAATTGAGGACTGGGGCCCCCGAGAGGGGAAGTGACTTGGTAAGGCCACACAGCAAGTCAGGGCTGCACTGGGACTCTCGGTCCAGTGCTCCTTCCACTTCAACGGACCATCTCTTAATGGGGTGGTGGGGACAGAAGGGGAACCTCTGTTATCCAAAAAGTACAAGTTCCTGATTCCTGGCAAGTGGAGCTAGGGTCACAGGGCTCCCTTACTCAGATTCCTCCTCTTTGGTTTCCTTCAGGCTCTCAAGGAACGTCTCTTCAAGGAGATCCAGCTCCCCCACAGGCACTTGGAAGAGGGAGGTCATGTGGCAAATGAGGACTCGGGCCCGTGCATCATAACACCCTTGAAAGAGAGACACAAGAGCAGAGAATCAGTTTGGCCTTTAAGCACAGAGACATTAACAGCGGTGTAATGGATAAAACTCACACCCTGGAAACGTCCTACATGCACAACCCCGGGGAAGCGGTCCGTTAAACCACAGGACAGACTCCCAGACGGAATAGCGTGCAACAATGAAAACCACTGATCGGGAGTAAGGTGGTCTTTTTCACCAGTCGAATGAGCAAAGATGAGTTTTTTCCAACCCCAGAGCTGTGAAGAAGGTGGTGAAAACAGGTAGGTGCTCGAGGACATCGCTGCTGGGAGTGTGTGTTGATTTTAACCGCCGAGGGCAGCAATTTGACAATATGGATAAAAACCTGAGCACAGTGCACACCCCCAAAATCGTAGAGACAGAAAGGAGAATGGCTGCCGGGGGCTAGGAGAGGGGACAAGGGGAGTCAGTGCTGATGGGGACAGACTTTCAGTTTTGCAGGATGAAAAGAGCTCTGGAGATGGATGGACGGTGGTGGGAGCACAACATGGCGAATTGGGGAATGCTACTGAACCATACACTTAAAAGTGGGTAAAATACTAAAGTATATGTTACGTGTATTTTGCCACAATTAACAAAAAGTGGGTGGGAGGAGGTGTGCATCCCCATTGGCCCAGGAATTCCATTTCTGAAACTCTAAATCTTTTTTTTAAGTGTTTATTTTTGAGAGAGAGACAGAGAGAGAGAGAGAGAGAGAGAGAGAGAGGGAGAGAGAGCACGAGTGGGGGAAGGGGCAGAGAGTGAGGGAGATACAGAATCTGAAGCAGACTCCAGGCTCCGAGCTGTCAGCACAGAGCCCGACGCGGGGCTTGAACCACGAACATGATCATGACCTGGGCCAAAGTCAGATGCTCAACTGGCTGAGCCACCCAGGTGCCCCTCTGAAACTCTAAATCTTAAGAAAACAATCCCAGATGTAGAAAACAGTAAGTGAAGGTCCTACTTTACAAGGTGAGAGTGATAACAATCTGGAGACTTCTAACATCAGGGGGTTAGACAGGTAAACCACAGCATGTCCACCCTGTGCAGAATAAGCCATTAAAAAAAAAAAAAAAGATTCCTAAGAAGTTTGTAAATCTGAAAAAAATGCTTATGTAATGAAAGAAATTTTCAAATGGAGAGATTTCTTGATAATATGGCATCAGGGCCCAACTGAGGGAAAAAAACAAAAAACAAAAACACTGCATAGGAAAAAGGGAGAGAAATATACCAAATAGGATTTTTTTTCCATCTTTCCAAAATTATCCATAATGAGCTTGGGTTAATTTTCTAATAGGAAAATTAAGCGATCAAAGGTGGTCTGTCCAAGCTCTATTTATTATAGCCCGGAAGCTTGTAAGAATGCATTAGTATCTGGTTAGGGCAGAGTGGGGGACCTGAGGGTGCCCCATGTCAGAGAGTGACATGGCTCAGCCACCCAAACGAGACCGGGAATACACCCATCCTCCTCCTTCACCCTCACAGCCCAAGGGCCCGGGACCCTTAGTTTATCCAAAAACAGCTCTAATGTGTCCTTTCCCTGCTTCTCCCCCGCCCCCAACCCCATTCCATTGGGAGGGCGGCCTTTCTGACCAGGACAGTCTGGTGGTCCCTGTTCTCTGTAGAGAACCTGGCCACATGGTGAGCTTAGCGGGGCAGCGAGGCCCCTCGGGGTGAGGCATGTCAGCACCTCAAGCCCCCAAACTGCCACCATAGTCTCCTGTCATCCGCTGACACTGGGGCTCCCCTCTGCCTCACCCAACTGGCTCCAAACTCTGGTGGGGACAAGAGGGGTGTTACTCGGACCCCTGAGTGCCACTCCCCCCCACCAAGAGATTCTGGTTCCATAGTGGTGGGACGGGCCCCCGGGGCCTGTCCCTGCAGGTGCACAGCCAGATTTGAGGACCACTGGCCTGGGGGCCGGGAGTCGGAGGCACAGAGCTGCTGTTACTCCTGACTCTGCTCTCGGGTCTCCCTCCCTCAGTCTCCCACTTGCCCTCCTTGATTCTTCCCCAACCCAGAAACAACTCCATGACTGGAGATGGGACTCCAGTCAGGGGTCTCACTCTGCTTTCTTTCCTCTTTGGTGATAATGAAGAAATTGGTCATGACAGAACCAAATCCAAACCCTAACTTGACCTATGAGACCCCCTGGTCAAAGTCCCTGACCTTGCCTTCTAGAATGTTCTTGCTTCAGGGCCTGTGCACTTGCTGTTTCCACTACCTAAAAAGGCTCATTCCTCAGATCTTCATGTGGGGCGTCTCCCTATTCAGGTTTCTGTTTATTTTTTAATGTTTATTTTTGAAAGAGAGAGAGTGAGCGAGCACGAGTTGGAGAAAGGGAGAGAGAGAGGGAGACACAGAATCTGAAGCAGGTTCCAGGCTCTGAGCTGTCGGCACAGAGCGCGGGGCTCGAACCCCACAAACCGTGAGATCATGACCTGAGCGGAAGTCGGATGCTTAACCGACTGAGCCACCCGGGCGGCCCTCAGGTCTCTGTTTAAATCCTCCTGCCCAGAGAGGCCTCCCTGACCATCCCTCCAGCACTCTCCACTCCTTTTCCCTGCATTTCGTTCCGCACAGAGCTTCCTACTGTCTCATATATTCATTTACTTGTTTGTCTCCCCTCCCGAAATATAAATGTTATAAGGGTAACCACTGCCCTATCTTTAGTCCTTAGCATAGTGTTTGCCACAAAGAATAAATGTTCAATGAGTAACTTGACAGATCCGGGTAGGGACCCTCTCTGTGTGTCTGACCCTGGGCAAATAGCACGTCCTCATTCAGGTGGAAAACGGAAGTGGTGAGAGTCACCTCACAAAGTTTTGAGGAGAGGACTCCTGGTCCACGAGCGGCCCCTGATGAATGTCACGGAATTAGACTCCTGCGCTGGGTGTCCGCAGTGTGGGCCATCACATTATACTAAAGTAGCGGTGGCTAGCCTTCAACATGACATAGCCACCCCCCAAAGTCCTGAAGTTTCCGCTTCTGTGGAATAGACCAGCTCCTTCCGTGCACTAGGGCACTCAGAGCGAGCCACGATCTGGTAGCCTTTGCCCTGCTGTCCTGGACTGCCTCCTCAGACAAGCAACTGTGTACGTGCTGGGGAACAGACACGTCGTGGCTTGGGATCACTAGGTCAGTTAAAGCCTCACACAGGAGCTCCTCACTTTCTCAAAGGATCAAAGACGACTGCACCCAGGTGATAGTCGAGCTGTGGAAATTAAGCCAGCCTTGGCCATGGGGATTAATTGGTGGCAATCATAATTACCTGCTAATTCATACTCCACTGGTTAAGCCAGCAGTGATTCAGCTTCTGGAATATTGGTTACCAGATGCACAGGAGATTAACCTCCCAAGATATTCTCAGGCACGGGGTTCTGGAACGTCAGCCTCCTGTAAGGGTCACTGGGGGCCAGGCTGCAGGATTTGGGGCTGAGGTTCTTTTAAGGCAGGTGGTGGGCAGTCGGGGAGAGGCAGGAGCCTCCGGCAACCTTGACACTGGGGTTTTCTGGTCTCTGTGGCCAGCTTGCCGGGTGGCCCAAGTTCACTGCCCAAGGGCCCGACTATCCTGCTGCGGAGCTCAGGTCAAACGCCTGGGCCTTGTTCCTGGTTTTTCTTGTTGCCCTACCCCGACATCCAGTCCCGCCAGTGCCGTCAGCTGCACCTCCACAATCTATCCTGAGTCTGACCCTGGCACCCGATTCCCACCACCGCCGCCTGCCGCTGCCCCTGTGACCACCTTCCCTCTTCAACTACCAGCCGTCACGCAGGTACTCATCCCACTCTTGCCAGCACTGTACTTGCCACACAGCCGCCAGAAGGGCAAAGTCACACGGCAGATCGCGCTCTCTCCCCAACTAAAAATTCTCCCAGTGCACTCAGAATAAAATCCACACTTCCTCCCCTGGTCTGCAAGGCTGTACATTAGCTGGCCCCTAGCCACCCTCCCTCTCCCGCATCACTTTCCACTGATTCCTGTGTCATGCACCAGTATCTGGCCCAACAGGAAGGCAAGCTCTTTCCCACCCCAGGGCCTTTGCGCTTGCTTTTCTAACTCGAAAGCTCCTCTCCCGGAGCTCTGCCAGGCTGGTCCCTTCTCATCACTCAGGTTGCAAATATCACCTCCTTAGAGAAGCCATCAGCCTCTAAAGTACAGCAGCTCGCTTCCGGTCATGCTGTCCCCACCCCCGGTTCCCACCACTGTTGGATCTGTGGATAGAGTTATTGTCCGGCTCTCCCCACCAGAGAGTCAGGCCCACGAGGGCAGAAACCTTGGCTTTGTTCCTTGTCTCCCAGTGCCCTGGACAATGGTCGGCAATTAGTAAGACGTGTTGGCTCATTAACTAACTGAAGCTCTCCCTTGTCTGCCAGGATTCTCTGACATGCCCACTCTTTTCTGCTTCCTACCTCCAGCCGAGACTTATTCCCTGTTTCCAGGACCATCTGAGTCCTGCTTCCCCAGGAGACAAAGGAGACAGCGGGTTTACTGAGTAAGGCCTCTCTCTCCTCCTCTGGGTAGGGTCATCTCTTACAGTGATGAATTACTCTCGAATGTCAAAGTCTTCACAGCGCCTAGCATACTCTCTCGGACCTGTTTATCACTCAGTTCCTTCCTTAAGTGCTGCCTCCTCTGAGAAGTCCTCCCTGACTCTACTGCTTTCTATCCCTTTATCAGGAGGTATTTTCTTATCACTATTTAAAGCTTAATTTTTAGTTTTATTTATTTATCTATTCATTTTTAAGTTTATTTATTTTGAGAGATGGGGGAGCAGAGAGAGAGGGAGAGAGAGAGAGAATCCCAAGCAGGCTCCACGCTGTCAGCACGGAGCCTGACGCGGGGCCCAAACCCACAAACCGTGAGATCATGACATGAGCCGAGATCAAGAGTTGGACGCTCACCGACTAAGCCACCCGGGCGCCCCTAAAACTTTTCAATTTGCCTACTAGTTTATCGTTTTTGTCTCTCCTTCTAGGAAATAAGCTATAAATTCATTGTACATCCCTAGCACCTAGCTCTGTGCCTAAAACCAAGCAGATGTGTAATTATCTTTGTAAGAGTGAAGAATGGAGTATTTGTAGGAATGAACGAACGAGCGAATGAACGAGCGAACGAATGGATCTCAGTTGGGAGAGGTCCAAAATAGGGGAGCATATTTATGCTGGAAGAGATTCGTATCCCCTTCTGGCAGAAACACCCTGCGATTAATAATCATATTCATACTGGAAGCTTCACGTATGCACTGCTCACTCGAAACCACACTAGGTGCTGCCCTCCACATGCACTGATTCCCTGAACCCTCATAGCCACCACAGGAGGCAGCTGCTATGGTATCTCCATTTAATCAAAGAGGAAACAGAGGCACAGACAGCTTGGTCGCTTGCCCCGGGTCGCCCAGCTGGTGAGTGGGGAAGCGGGCAGTCTGGCTGCAGAGGCTGTGCCCCTGTCCTGGCCCAGAACACAGGAGCCGCAGCTGAGACAGCAAAACACGGTCTTGACGCACCTCCCAAGCTGACACATGGCTTTTGGCTTCTGCTCCTCCCTCCTGGCCTCCCCTCGAATCTGTGTCAGGCTTTGATCTCCCCCAGCCTGCCTGGCAGTGGGCAGTGGGACCCCACGACCGCCCCGGCTGCTCCTGTCCCAGTCCAGCGTCTGGGCTGGCACTTCTGGAAACCCACCCAAAGGACTAAGGCCAGAGAAGCTGGTCTCCTGAGGTCCCTTCCAGCTCAGAGATCTAAGGGTCAGCCCCAGGGTACCTGTCCCCACCCTCACCGTCCCCCCACCCTCTCTGGGAGGAACCTGCAAAAGTCCAAGGTCAGATGGGCTTGGAGCAGCCCCAGGGCAGCCTCTGCACCCCCACCTCTCGGGACCTCAGGAGACGGGAATCTCCAAGTCAGTGAGCATGTGAATGCAGATGTGGTGACGTGCGGTCTTGAGCCCCACAATGGGAGGTCACAGGGGAGCTGGTGAAAATTCAGATCTCCAGGCCCCACGTGCAGGTCTGGCATGGGGCTCAGGAATCTGCACCTTTAACAGGCTCCCCAGGCGATCCTGGAGCAGGTGGTCCCCACTATGAGAAATACAGCAGGGGGCGTCCTGGTCTGAGAAGGTCTGGGCATCCTGATGCCCAGAGGCAGGGGCGTGATCAAGACGGCCCGTTGTGCTACCTGGGCGGGAAGGAAAATCGTTGTCCACGGCACCCCTACTAAAGTGCCAGGTATCACCACCCAAGGAGCTTGCACGTGTGATTGGCTGCCCTCCCAACGGTCTTAGGAGCTTGGAATGATGATGCTCAGCTCTGTACAAGAGGGAAGCCCAGAAGCAGGGAAACTTTCTAAGTCACTCATCTGAGAGAGTGATGGAGCCTGGATAACGACGCGGGGCTTATCTGATGCCAACGTTTCTGTTCGTTACACTGTGGCTTTTTTTTTTTTTTTAAATGTTTATTCATTTTTGGAGAGAGAGCATTCACAGGGGAGGGGCAGAGAGAGAGGGAGACACAGGATCTGAGGCAGGCTCCAGGCGCTGAGCTGTCAAGCACTGAGCCCGATGCGGGGCTCAAACTCATGAACCACGAGATCATGACCTGAGCCGAGGTTGGATGCCTCACCAACTGAGCCACCCAGGCGCCCCTCTGTGCCTGTCTTTTAAAGGCAAATCTAGGGGCGCCTGGGTGGCTCAGTCGGTTAAGCGTCCAACTTCGGCTCAGGTCATGATCTTGCGGTTCGTGAGTTCGAGCCCCGCGTCGGGCTCTGTGCTGACAGCTCAGAGCCTGGAGCCTGTTTCCGATTCTGTGTCTCCCTCTCTCTCTCTGACCCTCCCCCGTTCATGCTCTGTCTCTCTCTGTCTTAAAAATAAATAAACGTTTAAAAAAAAAAAAAGGCAAATCTACTATGGAGTGACTTTGGGGGTTCTAGGGCAATCCCATGAGGTCAGCGGCAAATCCTATTTTCCGTGTTCCGTGTTCAGGGGTATGTAGCGTGTGCACACAATTCCAGGCATGGCCCTAGGCCATGGTCCACAAGCACATATAAAGGTGACAAATCACCCTGTTCTTTAGATAATCTTGGTGTGGTGGTCGGTGGGGGAGGGAGCGGGGGCGGGGGGGGGTGGGTAGTGACGGGCTGGTGTGGGGAACCTAGGGATCTCAGCTCTGCCACCAGGCGGCAGGAGCGTGCCGGCCCCCACACCGCTGCTGAGCAGCCCCAGTGCCCACCTCAGACACACAACCACGTACTGCGGAACCCCTTGGTGCCCAGCTGGTCCCTCTGGCCGAGGAAGAGCAAGGGGCATGTCCAAAGTCACCCAGGGTGTTCATGACAGAGCCAGGGGCCAGAACCTGCCCTTCTGGGCTCCTTCCTCCCCCAGCATCTCCCAAGAGAGAAGCTACTGCATTTTGCACGTCATTGTCCAGCGTTGTCCTGGGCACCAGAGGCCAAGCAGCACCTCTGGAGTGCGGTGCGAAATGCCGGCTGCACCCCAGGTCTTGCAATAACAAGGCTGCCCTCCCCACGTTTTCTTTTTTCTTTTTTTAATTTATTTTTGGGAGAGACAGAGAAAGACAGAACTTCTTATGTGAAGACCCCGGCTAAGAAGTCAGGACAGGAGGTACTACCCTGCTAGTGTCCACACCGTGCACCATGTTAGGCAGGCCGGGGGCTTGTTCACTCCTCTCCCGAGGGTCTGAGGACACACGTCTCAGGCTGTACACATACAACTGTCACTCAGCCTGCTGTGCCAGCGTCCCCTCAACTGACTGACTTAAAAAATTTTTTTTTAATGTTTATTTATTTTTGAGACAGAGAGAGACAGAGCATGAACAGGGGAGGGTCAGAGAGAGAGGGAGGCACAGAATCCGAAGCAGGCTCCAGGCTTGGAGCTGTCAGCACAGAGCCCGACGCGGAGCTCGAACCCACGGACCGCGAGATCGTGACCTGAGCCGAAGTCAGACGCTTAACCGACTGAGCCACCCAGGCGGCCCTCAATTGACCGACTTTTAGAAACTTCGAGAAAATGTATCCCCATTTTTACACTAAGTGAACTTTTTTTGCATATAAAGAATCTAGCGCCATCCCACGCTGCCCACCACTAGGCCCTGGGTTTAAGCTTTTCTGTCTGCCTAGCGTCTTCACTTTGCGACGCAGAACACAGATGGAGGGATGCGACCTTTAGGACGGCCCCCCCCTCACAGGGCAGGAACTGAACTCGGATTGTTCCGGGTATGACGCCTGCCTCTTCCGTCCACGGCTTATTTCAGGGGGACAATTAGGGGCATGAGGGTGGTGACAAGGCTACTTCAAGGTCATGGTCCTTCAGCTCCACCTTCTCGTTCTTCCTGCCACCCGGGGTACCCCCTCTCAATTCTGACCTTGTCAAATCTCCTCAAAGTCAGCTACGAGGAAGAGGATTTTTTAATCAATTTCTACCTACATGGGACGCACAGCAGGAGCTAAGAGTAGACTCTAGAACCACGCTGCCTGTGTCTGAACCCTGGCCCCACCGCTTTGCAGCTGTGTGACCTTAGGCAGGTTATTTCCCTCTCTGGGCCACAGTTTCTTCTTTTGTAAAATGGAAACAGTAATAGCATCTGCGCATTAGGGTCACTGTGGCGTTTAATGAATTAGTATAAAGACTTAGCTCAGGGTGTGCACACAGTGGGCCCTCAAGGAGTATCAGCTATGAGGAGAATTACTCTCGGGGCCTCGCACAGGACCAGGCGCACACAGTGGGTGCTCAGTTCTTACCTGCCGGTGTTTGGACCGGTTTTTTTTTTTTTAATTTTTTTTTTTAACGTTTTTATTTATTTTTGAGACAGAGAGAGACAAAGCATGAACGGGGGAGGGTCATAGAGAGGGAGACACAGAATGGGAAACAGGCTCCAGGCTCTGAGCTGTCAGCACAGAGCCTGACGCGGGGCTCGAACTCACAGACCGTGAGATCATGACCTGAGCCGAAGTCGGCCGCCCAACCGACTGAGCCACCCAGGCGCCCCTGGACCGGTTTTTGATACCGATAACAGGTTGCATGAATCTCAAGTTGCAGACAAAAAAACCTCAGCAATCAGGTGATGGTGTCTGCAATTTCACCACGCCAAAACACCAACACCTCAGTCTTCTCTGATCCATCAGGGAGGGAGGGTTTGCAACTCAGTAATAAAGACCTCACAAAGTAGAATCAAGTCTGTGCAAAGACTGCCTGGACGTCCAGTCCCATAGCCTGGAGTCGATGCTATCTTTGGATTCAGAGTACAGAGGGCAAACCCCACGATTCAGGTGAAGTTTCCTGGCCACCAGCGCAGAGCTCACGGTGACACTCACTTTGCCTTAAATGGAATTTCGAAACTTCCTTTGAAATGTAACCCTGGGCTACTCATTTAACCTCCTGAGCCTGATTGCCTCCCTGGTCAGTGGGGGTAATATTGCCTTCCTCAGCAGTTGACCTGAGGATTATATACTGTGTAGCAATTCCCAATCCACGTGCAGAACCTAGGAGAGCAACCAGGATAACTTATAAAGACTACCAGCTGTACATAAACCAGCCCCACCTGAGATGGGCAAATTCTGGGTCCTAGAGCACTGGTTCTCAACCAGGGACATTTTTGCTCCCCAGAGGACATTTGGCAACTTTGCAGACATTTTTGGTTGTCACAACCCAGGAAGGGCTACTGGCATCTAGTGAGTGGAGGCCAGGGGCGCTGCTCAACGTCCTACAGTGAATGGACGGCCCCAGAACAAAGAATGATCCAGTCCCAAATGCCAATAGTGCTGAGCTTGAGGAACCTGGCTGAGAGCTATCAGTTTGGATTCAGTGGAACCTTCACATAGAGAAGACTCATTTTTTTCAGTTGTGTGGGGAAAGAGTGTGGTGGGTTGTTAGTGGATGAAGAGAACATGATTAGCGCACACACAAGTCCACCCAGCTGCCAAGATGGCACCGTCTGGTGACGAAGATCCCAGTACTGTCGGTAAAGGTCAAACTTCCAGGAAGTTCTGAGAAATGCCGTCTTTCATACTGATTTCCTGGGCTGATTCCATGACTAATCACCCCACCTCACACCCAGAGAGAAACCTAGGGGCACAGAAAGCCTCTTCCTATTGTATTAATCTCTGTAGAAGAAGATGGTTTAACCCTCAAGTTCAGACAAACCACCTTGCTAATATCCAAGCTCATTCTCTAAAGGAAGGCCACCCATCCATCCATCCATCCATCCATCCATCCATCCATCCATCCTTCCATTTACCCATTCATTGATTCATCCATTCACCCTTCTGTCCACCTGTCCACTTGTTCTTCATCCATCCGTCCATCCATCCATCCATCCATCCATCCATCCATCCATCCTTCTATCCATGCACCCTTCCATCTATCCATCTATTACTATATGCCTACTACGTGCCCATCAGTATGGTAGATGTTGGGATGCAATGGTGAACAAGCCAGACCAGGGCCCTGTCCTCGTGGAGTTTATGGGGGAAGTAAGTACCTAAAAAAATGGGCCAACAATGACCCTGATCTTCTCCTTCCAAGATCCCTAACTGGGCTCTTAGAACCAAAGACAGTTTTTGTTTGTTTGTTTGTTGTTTTTAAGGAGCATCTGGCTGTTGTCCCTTATTTTTATTTGATATTGCAGTTCAGAGAGGCTAAGTGGCTTGATCAAGGTCACACAACGAGGGCGTCTCAGGGACAGGGTAAGTATCCAGCTTTCCTGATTTCCAGGGCTTTGTCATTTACGTCTAACCCCCACCACATGTGAGTGGCACTCATGGCCGGCTCTGTTCACAGCACTTGGCATGTGTTTCTCACTGGATCCTTACCACCACCCTGTAAAGACTACTCTTACTCTCATTTGACACCTTAGGAAACCGAGGCACAGAGACGTTCAGTTACTTGCCAAAGTACAACCTGAACTTTAACACCCAGGCAGGCTGGCTCCCGAAATGCCCCCACTTCTTGGTCCCTGGTTCTTCATTAATATGGATAAAGAGTTAGCCATGACAACTATTGGCGAGCCAGTCCCATCTCTGGGCCTCAGTTCCCCATCTAGATGATGAGATGGCGGTCTAGATGGTTTCAGGGTCCCACCTCTGACCTCTGTAGACCTTTGGAACCCCAGCACCTGCCCCCACTGGGTCCCAGTGTGTTGCTGAAGCTACTCTTGTTCATGTCTGCAGGCACTTGGTGAGGCCATCAGATAAGCCAAAGGCCCCCCGATGCGATCGGGGACTGGTGTTATTCAGAGACGGGGTTCTATGACATTCCGTGGGGACGCCTCTGGATATCCCACCCCTTGGGGGTAAAATCCGCTAAGGTTTTGGTTAGCAGTACTCGTTTTGGAAAGTCGAGCTCTGCCACTCACCAGCTTAGGCCAGTTACTCAGTTACTCTGAGCTGAGGTTTGCTCATGTGTAAAGTGGGCGGGGTGCCTGCAGTAAAGGTGGCTGTGAGGGTGAAACGCAACAATGTGTGAAAAGGGCCAGGTGCCAAGTGGTGGTTACTGTCAATAGAATCTAAAAGGCAGTGCCGGGCTCAATGCGGCTCAGAGAACGCCCCTGGGACGTACCGGGTGGTGACATAAGACCCGCAGTTTTAAACCCACCCCAACTGTTCTGCAAGAACAAGACCTTGTGGCCAAGGTCACCCATAGCAGAAGGGGTAAGTTGTGTCCTAACTGCTCGAGGGTGCTCGGGAGGGTTTGCGGTTTGCAGGTGGGGGGCAGGAAGCAGGGTGGGATGAACACGACTCTCCAGGTAAGGAAAGGGAGAAACTGAGGCAAATGCAGGAGCCCTGGGACAGCTTCTCCTCCCACCCAGTGGTAAGGCAGTGGGACAAAGTGCTGGTCCGGGAGGCCAGAGACCTGGGTCTGACTCCTAGTCTGCCTCTGGCGCTGTGTGTCCCTGGGAAAGCCTCTTCCCCTCTCTGGGCCTTAATCTCTCCACTTGGAAAAATGAGAGGCTCATCCAAGATGACCTTGACCATGTGTCTCAGACCTACAAAATGGAAGCAACAGCCTCAACCATGCCCCACCCCCCCCACCCGGGGGGAGGGGTGCTGCACAGCCCTCAGCAACAGTGGACACTCAGTGAATGCTCGGCTGGTGGCTTAGTCATTACAGGATTATAACGTGAGAGTGTCTGTGCTCTCCAGCCACTTGGGTCTCAGACCTCCGTGCAAACTCAAATCCTTTCCTCCGCGAGCATCCGGGAGAATCAGACATTATTATCCCTCCCTTACTTCTGTTAAAAAAAAAACAAAACAAAACGACAACCAAAAACCCAAAAGCAGTGATATGACTGAGCAATGTTCTCAGACCACTTGTGCCACTTCCTGGGGCAAGCCTCGCCAGCAAACAGAGGAGTATTACTTAATGCCACACGTGTCCGAGACCAGGGGCTCAGCAAATCACCCTTGGGGCCCCATTCAGCTCTGAGATATGGAGTGAAAATATTTTGTCTGGATACAGGAGGACCAAAAAATATACTTTGGGTTTTGAGCCTTAGAGCTGCGCTTCTCAGACTATAAAGGAACCACCTGGGATCCTGTCCATGCACAGATTCTGGTTCAGTAGGCCTGGGTGGTGCCCGAGTGCGGCCTTCCACCTAAGTTCCCGGATGCTGACGCCGCTGGTCCACGGACCGCACTGCGAAGAGCAGGGACTTAAGGCTCTTTCTTTTTAAAAACAGTACGAAAGAAAAATGTATTCGTCTCATAATAAGAAGCCCCAAGGTAGGGTGACCTCTGTGCCCTGTCATCCTCACGGACCTTGCACTGAACAAAGCTTTAGTTGCAAGCGTGTGTGAGAAACCAGCTTCTGTGACCTGTCGCGTCGGGCTTGTGTAGGCTCCCTACTCTCTTAGGGTCCCTGACCGCCACTGTGCCTGAAAGCGTCACTTAAGACACACACCAGGATTCCCCAGCTGGATCCGAACACGCAGGCAACTGGCATCGGGCAGCCAGAATTCCAGAGACGAGACGTCACTCCTGGTCGCTCTCCTGCATTCCCTCTATCTGGTCCGTCAGCCATTCTGCTGTCTCTCCATCAGAATGACTCCTGGGGCAGCCCTTCACCCCAGAATCTCGGCTGCCCTCGCTGAGGCCACGTTTCCTCACGCCTGGCCGATGGGGACGCCTCCTAAAGTCTGCCCAGGGGAAATGCACCCTGCTGTCTTCCCCAGCTCAGCCGCCAAGGTGGCTCAAAGCCCTGCCCGCTGGGCTCCTGCCCCCAGTGACCTTCTCCCGTGTGCTCTTTCCTCCCGTGTTCCTGCACATGCTGTTCTCGTGATTCCATTCTTCTTCCTCCTCCCACCCTCCCCTCCCCACGAGCCAGGGCTCCAACGGGAAGTTGGTGCCACTTTCCCTATGTACCTTTTTAATGTAATTTTCTGTAATTTTTCCAGCAAAATTTTGCCCCATGTGATGGTCTGGAGGTTGTTGGGATCTCACCGGTCATTCTCTGTTCCTCCTCCCTGCTTGCCGTCAGAATAAACATCGGAGGTCTTTGTGCCAAAACCCCTCGCCAGCTCAGGGAACAGAAGAAGCCGCACACACAGTAACAGGGGAGCCCGGGCAGAGAGGAGGTGGTGGGAAGAATCTGATGCGGAGCTACGGGGGCAGGGGGCTGCTCACGAGGCAGCCCAGGCGTTTGATGGAGAGCACCCTGGGTGCTGCAGGGGGTTGAATGGTGACCCCAAAAGATACATCCACGCCCTGACACCTGGGGACGTGACCTTATTTGGAAAAAGGATCTTTGCAGATATAATTACGTTAAAGATCTCCAGATGAGGACAACCTGTACAACGTCCTTACAGGAGGCGAGGAGAGGAGAGGAAAGGGAGGAGGAAGCCACGGGACAATGAAGGCAGAGACCAGAGAGATACGGCCACAGGCGGAGGAACACCGGGAGCTAGCAGAGTCTGAAAGAGGCAAGAAGGAGTCTCCTCAACAGCCTTCAGAGGGAACAAGACCCTGCTTGACACCTTGCTTTCAGAATTCGGGCCTCCAGAGCTGTGCGAGAACACATTTCTGCAGCTTCAAGCTGCCCAGTTTACGGTAATTTGTCATGACAGCCCCAGGAAAGAAAGCAGGTAGAATCCCACACCGCCACTTGCTGTGCAGCTTTGGGTAAATCACTTAACCTCTCTGAGCCGACTTCCTCATCCACAAAACGGGGCAGTAAGATCTATCTCCTTAATTCATTCAACAGATAGCTACTGAGCATGTATTATGTTCCAGGTGCTATGTTAGGTACTAGAAATACGTGGTAAGGAAACCAGATGTGGTTCTGCCTGCCTGGCACTGATGGTCCGGAGGAGAAGTCTGCAAAGAATCACGTGACCATTCAACTGCAGCTGTGGCCACGTGGTGCTGGGAGGAGCATCCCAGACGGGGGGTGGGGGTGAGGGGGTGGGGGCAGAGGCTTCCCCAGGGAATAGATGCCTGAGTGGAGGGTTGAGGGCAAGGTAGGAGTAACTGGATAAGAGGAGCAGGGAAGGGCATGTGCAAAGTCCACGGTGCAGGAAGCACAGGCGCTTGGGGAGGCCGCTGTGGAGAGGGGGGACAGGTGTGCTGAGAGATGAGGCGGGGTAGGCTGGGGGCCACGCTCCTGAGGGCAGTGGGAGCCGCGCGTGGTCCCACGTGCATCTGGAAAGATCACTGAGTTGCAGCGTGAGAACAAAGTGCTGACTGGAATGGAGGCAGGAAGACCAGTGAGGATGCCAGGAAGGGGCAATGGCGGCTGGGGCTGGGATGGCAGGTGGAGACAGCGAAGGGACCAGACCCAAGAGCTACTTAGGAGGTAAAACTATGGGGCCTTGAGAAATAACTATCGAGCACCCACAATGTCTGGCACAAACAAAGTGTTTACTGGCTCCCCCATTACACAAGGGTCCCTTTCCTTCCCTGCACCAAAAGACCATGGTGGGGGCGGGGGGGGGGGGTAGGTCCACAGGTCGCAACACCTGTCACTGGCTTGCCTGGCCAAGGGTGGAGATGAGCACCCCAAATATACAGAACTTAGAAAATCAACTCACCATCCTGGAGGGAGAAGCTCAGAAGGTCCTGGGGGAAAAGGGGACAGGAATTAGCAATACGTTCGATACGTAACTAGCCTGCTTGTTTGAACAGCACTTACTGACTTTTACCAAGTGGGGGAACGAGACCGACAAAACATCTCTGCCCTATGTTCTAGTGGTGAGCCAGCCACACAGGTAGGAAAATGAAGAAAGAAATGGGTAAGACTTTCAAGGAGGGAAACCCACTGATTCGACAACAGCCCGCGTCATAAGCTGCCTGCTGTAACTGCATCCTGAGCAGGTTAAGTGACTTACCCAAGGGCACAGAGCAGAGCTCCTGCTTCCAAAAAGAGGCACCACAGCTTAGCACTCAGGAGCCCGGACTCTGGGGTCAGACTGCCAAGGTTCAAGTCCCGGCTGAGCCACCTGTCAAGCCGCATGACCCTGAACAAGTTACTTAACCTCTCGGTGCCTCAGTTTTCCCATTCATAAAATGGGGATGATCACGCACTCTAACTCATAAAGTGGCTTGCAGAATTAAATGGGCTAATATTTGTAAGGTGCTAGCACATAATAAGCACTGTTTAAGTATGAAATTAAAGCCACGGTAAATATTCAGTAACGGTAACTTACTATTAGCTCTGATCATCATCCTGTGATATTATGACGAACTGTTTTAGCTTTCAATGACCCCACCCCACTAGAAGCGATTTCTAGGCTGACTCTGAAAGGAAATCATCTGTTCTTTCCCCCGCAGCCAGCTGCACCTCCTGGGTGGTGGGTGTACCTGAACGATCACCAATGGGTCGTCCTTCAAGATGGGGTCCTTCAATAAAATGGCAGCAAACACGTCTGCTCCTTCGCCTCCCAGGCCGTTGGCAAAAGCGGTCATGGTTGGCAAGACGGCTCCAGGCAACTCCAGCCACTTCACCAGGCCCGCCACAAACTCCGTGCAGAAGGAGCTGTAAGACAGACGTGGCTTAGATCCCAGGGCTCCCAGAACACGTCTCATGAGGCCACTGGGAAGTTTGGGTGAGATGCGTTCATGGGTGTGAACAGCCAGCTTGTACAAAAACCACGGTGACCGTGACCCACAGAAGAAGACAGAGAGCCAGAAACTTAATTTCAGGTGACGTGGATCTTAGCTTCTTCTCCCACCAGAACTTTCACCAAAGCAGCTGATGAACCACAGGAAGGAGGGTAATGAGCAGTTACTGACAGGTGCCCTGCGCCCGGCCTGTGCCGGGGGATTGAGGAATCAGAGGAACAAGGCACCCCGCCTCAGGGGAGAAGCTCACAGACACGTACGTGACTCACACACCCTCGTGTCCTGCCACAGGCCAGGCCAGAGGCAGGAATGGAGCCCCATGTGTCCAGAGAGGCAGTGCCCAGACCCACCTGCAGAGGTGAGGGGCAGCTGCTAGAAGCTGCTAGAAAAGGCATCCTACAGGTGATTTGATTTGCTGCTGTCAGAAATCACTGAGGACATGCTTTCAGGAAAGAAGTCGGCCACTGCAGGAGCAGGTAAGCGCACAGGAAGGGTCTTTCCCCCCACGGTGCCCATGGCCGTCGTTTGCTTTAGTCCCACAGGAGTCCCTGGGCAGGTGATGGACCCCTGGAGGACCCCAGGAGGAAAGGGACCCCTGAGCTGTGGGAAGCACACAGCGTTTGGGAGACTGGGACAGAGTCCACATCAGGCTTTGCTTCAAAGCCACCAACGTTCCTCGCAGTGACCGTGGTGAACTAGGTGGGGGGATGGGGGGCCCCCGGAGCAGAGGGTCAATTAGGAGGTGAGTCCACCAGTCCAGAAAAAAAAGGCTGAGGCCTAGAGGCCAAGTCTTTCTGCAAACCCACGTCCCAGCCTGCCTCGACTACACTACCCTGGGGCTCATGCTGGCTTCTGCACCCTGGGTTCTGACGGGGCCAGGGTGGAATCAGGTCTCCCCAAAACAAATTGAGCTCCCTGGTGGTGTGGGCAACCTCAGGGGGCCCCCATGGATCCCAGGCAGCCCACCCACCCCCTCCCTAGAGCCGCCAGTGCCCAAGCCCAGTGGAGAGGTCGCTGTGGGCCAGCTACAATCCTGCCCTGACAGTGTTATGGTTCAGTCTCCAGGAAGCAAGACTGGCCGCCAGGCCGAGCTGCACTGCAGCCTCAACAGAAGCCTCAGCCAACCCTGCAGGGAGATAGGAGACCCTTCAGGGCTGCCCCCAGTGGGGCCTTTCCACGCCCACCCCATCAGGCCATCACTGGAAGAGGGCTGCCCAGGAAGGGGGCAGAAGCGTGGGCAAGACGGCTCTCCTCAGCCGAGGCAGCCCCGGCCGTGCGGGCAGCCCTGTCTCAGCAGTGGCGGGAGGAGGCCATTCCCGAAGGGACATCTGAGTAATGTGGCACCGTGCCAAGTAAACTGACCTCCTCTTGCCCCAGTTTCCCTATCTGCAAATGGGCTTAGGAGACCAACTTCAAATGTGTCTAATGTTTATTTATTTTGTGTGTGTGTGTGTGTGTGTGTGTGTGTGTGTGTGTGTGAGAGAGAGAGAGAGAGAAAGAGAGAGTGTGGGGGAGGGGCAGAGAGAGAGGGAGACCCAGAATCCAAAGCAGGCTCCAGGCTCTGAGCTGTCAGCACGGAGCCTGACGTGGGGCTTGAACTCATGGACTGACAGATCACAACTTGAGCCGAAGTTGGACGCTTAACCGACTGAGCCGTCCAGGCGCCCTGAGACCAACTTCATTAAGTTGTTTGAGGACTCAATGAGATGATACATACGAAGCATCCAGAGCAGGGCCTGGCATGTTCCTACATCCTCAAGTCATGTCAGCTGGCCTCACTGCTTTGGTTATAACGTGGTCAAGGGAGGCAGCGGAGAATAGGTTTCAGAGTCAGGCTCTGAAGTCCGGTGCCCGGGGAGTCCTGGCTCCCTCAGCGGCTGGGTTCATGTCCTTACTTCACTTCTCTTAGCTTCATTTTCCTCTGCTATAAAATGCGGATGTGCCTCAGAGATCGGATAGAAAGATTAAGTGACACCATAATAGGGCCTGGCACCTGATAACCCTTCAATAAATGCTAGCTATTGCTACTACAATTATAATTTACCCGACTGCAATCTACTGGGATAACCCCGGGGGTGGTTACATGGGTGTGTATGGAGGCAGGAAACGACGTAGTGAACTAAACATTCCTTCGGAGTAAACTAAGCAGGGCCTGGCCCTGTGTCCAACAAGAAAGTCTTGGATGTAGACAAGCATCTCCTAATAAGAGTGGAGGCGTAGAGAGCACAGCCTCTGGTTCAAATCTCAGCTCTGTCACTGGCTGTGTCATCTTGGACCAGTTACTCAACCTCCGTGTGCCTCAGTTTCTTGGTCTATAGAAGGGTGGCGATAATGACGAAACCCATTTCACAGGGTGGCCGACCGGATTAAGTAAGTTAACATTTGGCCTTGTGCTCAGAACAATAGCTGGCCCGTACAAAGCGCTATGCGTGTGTTTCTTTAAAGGAACAAATGAATAAATATGGTCGTAAAGCGGCAGCACAGCCATTGATTAAACAACAAACAGCGTTTAGATCAGCGGGGTTTTGCTAATCGCTTCTAATGTGGTTGTTGGTTTATCGAAATGTGTGATATCAGCAGCAACCGTGATCACAAAAGACAATCACAGAGGAACCATCCGTCAGTCCCTGCGCTAGGTAAGCGCCTTCTACACACCGACTCATTTACTTCTCGCCATATCCCTACCAGGGACGGACGTGTTATTTTTACTCCAGTCCAGAGATCAGGAAACCTAGACCCAGAGAGGTGACATGACAGCTCTAGGGTTCAAACCCCCATCTCCATGACACCAGGGGCCGTGTTTAACCACCGCAGAGACTGCCCCTGTCCAGGGATTATATTCCCGGGCACTCACCAAGCTCTGGGCACTGGCTGGGCAGGTGCATCAAACGTCCCCTTGCATCCTGCGCCACCCCTCCCCCCCTTCCCCACGGATGGAGCACGTGGGCTGCAGAGGTTCAATGCCATATCGAGACAAAGCCTCAACAGGAATCCAGCGTTTCTCACGATGAGTCCAAAGCTCCAGCACCAGGGGCCGGCAAACTACCCACGTGGGCCAAAGCTGGCCCTGCTCTTGTATATGAAGTTTTATTGGAATACAGCCACACTTATCCTTTACATGTTGTTCCTGGCTCCTACCAGGCTATGGCAGCAAAATTGAGTGACGGCCACAGCAGCTACGTGGCTCGCAAGCCTAAAATACCTGGCCCTTTACAGAAAACGTTTGTGGTCCCCTACTCTACCCCATTAATTTCTCCACGCTTAATAAACAGAGTTAATTTGGGGCGCCTGGGTGGCGCAGTCGGTTAAGCGTCCGACTTCAGCCAGGTCACGATCTCGCGGTCCGTGAGTTCGAGCCCCGCGTCAGGCTCTGGGCTGATGGCTCGGAGCCTGGAGCCTGTTTCCGATTCTGTGTCTCCCTCTCTCTCTGCCCCTCCCCCGTTCATGCTCTGTCTCTCTCTGTCCCAAAAATAAATAAAAAACGTTGAAAAAAAAAATTTAAAAAAAAAAAATAAATAAAAAAATAAACAGAGTTAATTTTAGGGAATATTATCTGTGATGTTTATGGCTCAGATAATAAATACATTAAAAAGGCTTGCTTTTATGTCCCACGTGACAAAAAAATCCAGAGTGTTTTTCTAAAGATTACTGAAACTGGGGCACCTCGGGTGGCTCAGTTGGTTGGGCACCTGACTTTTGATCTCGGCTCAAGTCATGATCTCATGAATCCTGAGCTCAAGCCCCGAGTGGGGCTCTGTGCTGATGGCTCAGAGCCTGCCTGAGATTCTGTCTCTCCTTCTGTCTGCCCCTCACCTGCTTGGGTGCTCTCTCTCTCTCTCTCTCTCTCTCTCTCTCTCTCTCTCACTCAAAATAAATAAATAAACTTAAAAGGAAAAAGATTACGGAAATCAACAAGTATAGCTGGGTTGTAAAATGACTGAAGTCATTTTTAAAATGTGTTTTAGGCCTAAGAAAACAGAGATCTCGTGGAATGAACTGACAACTGGATCGTAAACTTTCAGAAAGGAAATACCCCAGGGCAAGTGCTTCTGGCCAGGCAAAAGCATGTGTGCTTAAAGTGGTACCTGGATGTGTGTGTGTTTGGGGGGCTGGGGGCACACAGGATGATAACTCACTTCTCCATGTGCCTGGCACAGCACAGGCCTGGCACACAGTGCAGGCTCATGAACATTTGTGGGGTTTGTAAAAACTTTAAAACAAATGTCTTTTTAATTAAAAAATTTTTTTTAATTTTTAAAAATTTTTAAACATTATTTTATTTTATTTTTTTATTAAAAAATTTTTTTAATGTTTATTCATTTTTGAGAGAGAGAGACAGAGTATGAGCAGGGGAGGGGCAGAGAGAGAAGGAGACAGAATCGGAAGCAGGCTCCAGGCTCTGAGTGGTCAGCACAGAGCCCGATGTGGGGCTTGAGCCCACGAACCATGAGATCGTGACCTGAGCCGAAGTCGGACGCTCAGTCGACTGAACCACCTACGCGCCCCTTTTTTTTTTTTAAGTGTTTATTTATTTTTGAGAGAGAAAGAGACAGAGCACGAGCAGGAGAGGGGCAGAGAGAGGAGACACAGAGTCCGAAGCAGGCTCCAGGCTCCGAGCTGTCAGCACAGAGCCTGATACAGGGCTCGAACTCACGAACTGAGAGATCCTGATCTAAGCCAAAGCTGGATGCTTAACTGACTGAGCCACCCGGGTGCCCCATGAACATCTGCTGATGTGAACAAAGTACACAAAGTTCTCCCCACTGTGTACTGGCTTGTCAGCTACACCAACCTGTATGGGAGGCTCTGGGGACTTACAGGTGAACCAGGCAGGCCCCGCCCTCCAAGAGCCCAAACTGGAGGGGTGGTGGGTATGGGAAGAGCGTGGTGGTCGCAGGGCTGGGTCGCTGAACATGTGGCTGGAGAAACACCCTGGTCTAGGGGGTGGGGAGGGTCCTGGAGGTGCCCCCCAAGTAGAGGGCTGTGTTCAAGTATTCAGCGGGATGGATGAAGATAAAACACAAACAAAACAAATAAAAACCCAGCTAAGACCTAAAGCATGGGGAAGTTTACTCATGGGGGACCTTTGGGGAGGAAGTCCTGAAAATACTGCAGATGCAAAAAATCTCCTGTCATTTCCTGCCCTCATCTGTCGCTTCCCCTCTCGGTGATGGTATTTCTGTCCTTCTAGCCCCACCCTCCACCTTGAACTTTGGGGCCATAGACAGCTCCTCCCCCTGCCCCATCCACAGCATCCAACCTGTCCCTGAGTCAAATCCATTCTCCCCAAGGAAAGTCTTACCTGTGTGCGCCCCCCCCCCCCCCACGCCTACCCCCTGGTCACAGCCCTGGGGAGACACAGAATCCTAAAGCAGGCTCCAGGCCCTGGACCACTCCGTCTGCCTCTCTATGCCCCCTCGTCTTGCCTCTAAACTCTCTCCCCCAAGAACCCTCAAAGGCTTGGAGGCTTTTCACAGCTCTGCTATTCTGACTCCAAATGTGTGATTGAAACACATCCGTCCAAGATATCAGCAACAACAGATACTAATGTTGTCATTAAACCCATCAATCTTTTGTTCCTATGACACCTGGTTTGAACTCATCCGGGCACTTACCCCATCTGTCTAGTATAATGGTAGTCAGTTATTTGGGTGCCTTCCCCCATCCCGACCATAAGCCCCTAGAGGATAGGAGCCAGGCCTTGCTTGTTTTCTCCACAGGGCCCAGCACGACACCCAGCACAGAGTAGGTGCTCAACGAAGGCACGCTGCATGCATGAATAAGCATCTTTTCTCCATTAGGCTGTGTCCCGTTTATGGGCAGGGACAGCATCGGCCTAGTCCATCTTATTTGCGTATTCCTTCCATGTACTCCAAATCATGCCTGGCACAAAGTAGGTGCCCAGAAAATGCCTGGTGAAGGTATGAATGAGTGAGTACTGAAGGAAGGCTATCTAATCCTCTAGACTGTGAGCTCCTTAAAGGCAAGGGCAATGACTTTCTCCTCTTTGCCAGTAATACCCGGCAGGTGGCTTGGCTGTCAGTAACTGCCTCCCCAAGGAAGCATGACATTTCCTCTGTAAGGACAAAGGCACTCACCTTTGCTCAGGTTCTGGAAATAGCTGGGACAGGGAGATTCCACAGAGGGCGGCATAGGCAAAGCGGTTGGCCTCAGCCAGCTCCCGGCCCACGGGCAGATGAGGCTCCCCCTCCACGGCTGGCTCGGCCACCGGAGGCAGCCCCTCACTTGAACTGTTGCACGTGGCCATTTCCAGCCCTGCAGGAAAAAAAAAAATCTCAGTGAAAAACGCAAACGGGGGTGAGGGGTTAGGCCAAAGTTACTTAAATGGACACAATAACTACCAATCATGAAAGAAAAGACTGATAAATAGGCCTTCATCATCTTCGAGAGAGTGAAAACACACACCATGGACCGGGGGAAGATATTTTCAGTATGTGTATCAACAAACGATTTGTATCCTTAGTATATAAACAACTCTTAGAAGTCATGGTAAAATAGAAATGAGGCAAATTTAAAAACTGGCAAAAGACTTGAACAGGCACTTCATAAAAAGATATCCAATGGCCCAATAAGCACACGAAGAGGTGTTCAACACCATTAGTCATCAGAGAAATGAAATTAAAACTCCAAGACACTGTTACTCACTCATCAGAATGGCCAAAATTAAAAGCCTGACAATCCTAAGTGTTGGTGAGCATAAGGGACACACGGAACTTGGACACACGACTGATGAGAGTATTCATGGTACAACCTCTTGGAAACTGGTTTGACTTTATCATTAAAGCTAAACGTGTTTTATATGCAATTCTATACCCCAGCAATTCTACTCCTGAGAAATGAGGGCTTTTGTCCACCACAGGGCATGTACACGAATGCTCATAGAAGCTTCATTCATAATAGTTGCAAGCTGGAAGCAAGCCACGTGTTTGTCCACAGCGGAATGGGTAACTTTGCCATATTTGTAGCACGGAATATTACAAAACAATGAAAAAGAATGAAGCCTGGCTAACCACAACAATAGGAGTGAGCCTCACAGACACAATGATAAACAGATACACTTATCTGCGGAACTGAGTTCATTCCATACCTTCCCAGTCTAAGGTAAAAGAAGACAGAAGAGAGGTTGCCCATGGCAAGCCATAAGTATTGGCTCAGAAGGGGCACAGTGAGGCTTCTGGGTGATGGAAATCTTCTCCATCACCCAGTGCTGATTACATGTGTATAAATACGTTTAAAAACTTATCAAGCTGTATGCTTAAGATTTGTGCACTCTGTGTATGTTATGCTTTAATGAAAGGAAGGAAAGAAGGGAGGGGAGGAGGTCTCCTTTCTCCCCTCCTTTTATTCTTTCCTTCCTTCCCAGGGGCAGAAGGGGAAGCAGAGAAGGCAGGCGAGGGAACAAACCAAGCCAAGCCAGGCATTCAAGGGGCAGGAGGGGTCCTGGGAGTGGATACCAGGAAGGGAACCCGCCTCGACCACAGGGCACTGTGGATATGAATGCAGGCTCAGAACCAGACAAACCTGGGCACGAATCCAAGCACCTCCATCTGATAGATATGGAGCCCTGGGCAGCTCAACCTCTCTGCACTCACATTTCTTCACCTGCCGATGGGACTATAACATTATCTGCCTGGAGGAACTGTGTTAGCAGTAAATGACATAGCCATGTAGGTTAGTATTTGTAAAGCACTTAGCACAAAGCCTGCCAAAGGGCCCATGCCACATAAATGTCTGTTAAGAAAATAAATGCATTAAAAAAGTCAACAAACAAATCACTGAAATGCTCAGCACGGTGCCTGGCACACAGCAAGGTGTATAGATAACGGCAAGAGCTAACATTACGTGCCTGTTGCTGGGGGCCAGGCCCTGGGGCTGCAACGTTAACATGTTCAGTCTTGGCTAACTCTATGAGCCCAGGCATCACCATAATGTCCAGGCTCAGAGGAGAAGTAAATGAGTCCGGGTCACCCAGCCAGTAAATTGCAGACTGGAGCCCAAAGCCAGAGCTCTTGGCCACTACCTCTGTTTAAATACTCATCACAACTGCCAAGAGATATCAAGTCTAATACCCACACTCAGCACTGCCTTTGGCCCATAAATGCATTCTTCTCCAGCTGAGCAATAAAAATGTTTATCCTCAGGGGTGCCTGAGTGGCTTAGTCGGTTAAGTGTCCGACTTCGGCTCAGGTCATGATCTCGCGGTTCGTAAGTTCAAGACCCACCTCGGGCTCTGCTCTCTGTCTCCCTCTTTCTCCGCCCCTTCCCCATTTGTATGCACGCGCTCTCTCTCAAAATAAATAAATAAACTTAAAAAACAATTTTATCCTCAAAATATTACTTCTACAGAGGAGTTATTAAAAGTCCGTGCAATATTAAATATTAAAAAGTCTGTGAAACTAAATATTTCGTTAGTTTTTTAAAGTAACCCTGAAGGAACAAGTCAACTTGTGTAGAAACATAATAGTTTGCAAAGCACTTTACAATGCACTTAAATCTCACAACTACTATGTACGGTTAAGAAGGACATGAGCTATTAGGATTCCCTCCTGTAGCTGAGAAACAGGCTCAGAGAGGCCAAGGGCTTTTCCCAAAATTACACAGTAACTAAGTAATGAAAGTCACCCCAGACTTCCGGCTCCAAACCCTGGGTTCTTTCCTCTACGTATGCACAGGGATCCTTCTTCCCTTGTTTCAGATGAAGGAACCGAGGCCCAGAGAGGTTAAGACCGTGGCCAGTGTCACCCAGCAAGACTGGCCTCCAATGGTTGCTCCAGAAACCCAAGTTTGAGGTTCGCAGCAGATCTCCCTGGCTCACAGGATCAGCCCAGACCGTGGTGGTGGACAAAGGGGACAACAAGTCACAAGCGAAGGGGCGGGGCAGCGCCCAGCCATGATGTGGCAGGCTTAGTGATTTAATCCACTCCATTCAGAGGCCGTGGTAATTGTGCCTCTCATCCAGAAGAGCCCAAGATGGTATTTTATCGGGCTGGTACTTGGAGGGCCCCACGTTAGTTCTCAGTTCAAGAATAAACAGCCTTCCAGTCAGAGAAGCACGAGCTGGCCTGTCTCTATCCACAGGGGAGAGGGGATGAGCTTGGGGCACAAAAAAGCTCTGATCAGGTCAAACTGCCTCATTCATTCAACAAGATACACTCTTGATGTCCTATAATCCCTTCTCTACACAGCAGCTGGAGTGGCCCTTTTGTCATATATACCGATCATGTCACTCGCCCGCTTAAATGTCTCCAAAGGCGTCCCCTCACACCAGGACGCACACTAATCCCCTCAGGATGGCCCTTGCCTGGCCCTGGACTCATCTCACGCCCCCCAACCCGGCCTGCTCACTACAGCACGGCCACACTGGCTGGCCATCGATGTGCTTGCAAATACGCAAGCTGGTCCCCCCTCCAGGCCTTTACACCTGCCGTTCCCCTGCCTGGGACACTCTTCCTCTGACCTTCACATCATTCTGCCTCAGCCTGAATGTCACCTCCTCTGAGAGGCCCTCCCTGACCTCTCAGGCTCAAGTACTCCTGCCCTTCTACCCTAGCACCCTGTTCTAGCTTTATACTTACTCCCGTCTTAAATAATATACATGCAAATTATTTATTTACCCATGTATCCCAATAGAACATACGCTTGAGGGAGGCCCCTGGTTGTTTTGTTTTTTGTTTCTTTTTTACTGCCATGCTTCTAGCTCTCTGAACAGGCTGTGGGATATTGCAGGCATTCGATAAATATGTGCTGGGTGAGTGAAGAAGGGAACGTGATGGGTGACACCCTGGTCCGGGCCTTGGGACAGATCAGGTGACAAACTGACGAATGCCCTGCTTGCATTCTGGTGGGACACAGGCAGCGATCCAGCAATACATAATAACAATCTTTTTTTTTTTTTTAATTTTTTTTTTTCAACGTTTTTTAATTTATTTTTGGGACAGAGAGAGACAGAGCATGAACGGGGGAGGGGCAGAGAGAGAGGGAGACACAGAATCGGAAGCGGGCTCCAGGCTCCGAGCCGTCGGCCCAGAGCCCGACGCGGGGCTCGAACTCACGGACCGCGAGATCGTGACCTGGCCGAAGTCGGCCGCTTAACCGACGGCGCCACCCAGGTGCCCCACATAATAACAATCTAAGTAACTCGCCCAAGATCATGTGGCTGGTAAGTGCAAAACTAGAGACACAGTCGGGTCTGACGGTCGGACCCACGAAGGGATCATTGGGGAAGAAGCATTCGGATGAGGGGGATGTGAAGTGATGTGGCAGGAGGGGGTGATGACGGTGTGCAAGTTGGAAGGGACCGCTCTAGCGGAGGCCTGTGGGAAGCAAGGGCGACAGCCGGGCGGGTGGAGAGGAGAGGGTATTCCGTAGAGGAAGCCGTGCGGTGGTAGAGACAGACAGGTAAACAGACGATGACAAACCAGCAGGATAAACGTAAGGGCAACACGGGCGGAGGGATACAAACAGGGGCCTGCCACCCAGGACCGGCTTCCGAGAGAAGGTAGCGGCCAGACAGGGGTGAGGTCGACAGCAAGAGCGTGTTCTGGGCACAGGGGACAACATGTGCCAAGGCCCAGAGGTACAAGAGAGAAGATGCTTTAAAATTTTTTTTTCTTTCGATGCTTATTTATTTGAGAGAGAGACAGAGTGTGAGCGGGGGAGCAGCAGAGAGAGAGGGAGACACAGAGACAGAAGCAGGCTCCAGGCTCTGAGCTGTCTGCACAGAGCCCGATGTGGGGCTCGAACTCATGAACTGCGAGATCATGACCTGAGCTGAAGTCGGATGCTTACCGACTGAGCCACCCAGGCGCCCCTAGAGGGAAGATGCTTTTGAAGAACCAAAAAGATGCCCGGTCAGACTTCATTGTGAAGGCAGTGGCCGTGGGGGCGGGGAGCTGAGTTAGGGTATGGGTGGATGTCCTGGTACTAATATTTTGCCTGTGAGATTGTAATTATTTTAAGATAAAGAACTTTTTAAAAAGCAGCGGGATGTCTCTATAGCATGGCAAAAACCTTAAGTTCCAAGTAAATTAAAAGCAAATGTTCACCTTACCCCAAATTAACCAGTTCATTCTTTTATTTATTTATTTTTGAGAGCGAGCGAGAGAGAGAGAATGGCAGAGACCGAGGGAGAGAGAGGGAATCCCAAGCAGACTCCGCAATGTCAGTGCAGAGCCTGATACAGGGCTCGAACCCATGAACTTGAGCTGAAATCAAGAGTCGGATGCTTAACCGAATGAGCCACCCAGGCACCCAGAACTAGTTCATTTAATAAATATACGTTTGATCTTGGCCAAAAGGTCAAGAAGCAATTAATTTAATAAATACATATCGGCACCTATTACGTGGAAGGCGTCATCCTACACGCTATGGGAACAGCGGAGACTAAGACAGACAGACAACAGCCCTCCATCATGGAGGTATATTCCAGGGAAGGAGACAGACAGTAAGTAAACTCATATTTACAATAAGACAATTTTAAATAATGGTGAGGGTTTGAGGAAAAAGAAACCTTAAATAACACGTACCCAGATTTCAGAAAACAGTTGCTGGCTTCCCCTGGCCTCTCCTCTCTCCAAGTCTGGAAACAGGCTGTTCAGCTTCCTGAAGGTTCTTGGAGAAATATGCAAATTGCCCTGGGGGGGAGCAAACCAGAAAAACCAGCCTGTGGGTCCATAGGGTGTGGGATCTGGAGGAGGAGGAAAGAGAAAGAGGCATCTGTTAGCTAATGCTTTGTCCTCTGGGCCTTTGCCCCAGTAGGTTCCCGTACCTGGGATACTTTTCTCTGCTGGACGGCAGGCAGCGGCCATCACTGAGCACAGCCCTGGCATTTCCCCTGGGCTCGTGCATTTGTTGTCTCATTTAATATCTCTGTTCTGACTTCTCCTAACTTGAGATGTGGTCGCAGCGCCCAGCTCCACGATTAGCCCGGCAGTAGCTGGCAGGCACCGGATCTCCTTCATAGCTGTACCTTGTACCCTGAGCACATACCGGCCACGGAGGGAGTACTCAGAAAATGTCTGTTGCAGGAATGAATGAATGAACTAGCTTTTAGGCTTAAGCAAGAGCCATATTTTCCTGCTAATTCTCTCCCCAAAGGTGCTCCTGTTCTTATTCTTTGCTGGAGCATCAGATGAGCAGGGGAGATGGGACAGGGGGCCAACCAAGCATCTGGAATTACCCAGGGTTCCCCACAACCTCAGATAATCTGCGCTTCCTCCTACTGGCCATTTTCCATGCCAAAGAACCAGAGTATGATTTTCTGCCTCTTTAATCCTTAAAAAATTTTTAAGTTTATTTATTTATTTTGGGGGAGAGAGAGCGAGAGAGTGAGCGGGGCAGAGGCAGAGAGAGAGGGAAGAGAGAATCTCAAGCAGGCTCTGCACTGTCAGCACAGAGCCCAAGGTGGGGCTCGAACTCACGAACCATGAGATCATGCCCTGAGCTGAAATCAAGAGTTGGACGCCTAACCGACTGAGCCACTCAGGCGCCCCACCTCTTTAATCCTTTTTAAGGAATTATCAGGGATAACGTCCTTCTCCTGGAGATGCCCTTCCTATGGGGCATGGCAAAGTGCCTTCACCATGCCTACAAACTACGAGGTTCAAGCTGTGAGTCCAACCATGTTAAAAAATGCAGAGGAGACAAAATGGCTGGAAATAGTCTCTCAAATTCTCCATGAAAGGTGAGATAGCTGAGGCTTTTCTGCCACACATATGTGTTGCTTTTGCATTCTGAAGAAATGCATATCTGGTACGTGTATCTGTCCAGAGAGTGGAGACTGTTAGGACTCCTATCAGGATGGCAACGGTGGCTGTCTCTAATCGAAGCAGGGGGCTCTTGGATTCTGGATCATCTTAATTGTTTTTCTTTATTAATTATGTTTTGTGAATTTTCAGTAATGTGTTGATTTTATGATCCAAAAAAAGGACATGATTTTATTTATTTTTATTTTCTATTTTTTTAATGTTTATTTATTTCTGAGAGAGACAGAGACAGAATGCTAGCGGGTTAGGGGCAGAGAGAGAGGGAGACCCAGAATCCGAAGCTGGCTCCAGGCTCCGAGCTGTCAGCACAGAGCCCGACGCGGGGCTCGAGCTCACAAACCACGAGATCATGACCCGAGCTGAAGTCGGACGCTCAACCGACTGAGCCACCCAGGCACCCCAGGACGTGATTTTAACTTATAACATGGGTTGCTCACACAGGCTTATTCATACTGGCTGGGGAGAGCTGATTCAACAGGTCACTGGCAGCCTGAGATGGGCCACAGTGGGAGTATTTCTACTACAGAAATTGGCAGATGCTACAAATGATGGATTTTATTTTCCAAAGAGGTGGTTAACAGTACATCACTGGATATACAAAATGATTCCAGGTATGTTGTTTTTTAAAAATTTTTGAGGAGACAGAGAGAGAGAGAGTGAGCACGAGCAGCGGAGGGGCAGAGAGAAAGGGAGACACAGAATCCGAAGCAGGCTCCAGGCTCCGCGCTGTCAGCACAGAGCCTGCCTGATGCAGGGCTTGAACCCATGAATCATGAGATCACGACTCGAGCCAAAGTTGGCTGCTTAACCGACTGAGCCACCCCCCACGACCTTCCAGGTGTGTTTTTTAAAACAGTTTCACAGAACAAAAAGATCACTAGGAGGGGCGCCTGGGTGGCTCAGTCAGTTAAGCGTCCAGCTCTTGTTTTCTGCTCTTGCCTTTCATGAGATCGAGCCCCGCATCGGGCTCCTTGCTGTCAGGTCACTATCTCTTGGTGGCAGGGTTGTGGGACTAGAACTTATTGGGTTTTGTTCTATTTTTCTGTATTTTTGACATTTTCTGTCCTGAGCTTTCATTGATGCTTTCATAAAGAAAACAATTTTTGTATTTTTAAGTTTATTTATTTATTCTGAGAGAGAGCGAGAGAGTGTGTTAGCAAGTTGGGGAGGGGCAGAGAGAGAGGGAGAGAGAAAATTCCAAGCAGATTTCGCACTGAGCCCGACGTGGGGCTCGATCCCACGACCGTGAGATCTTAACCTGAGCTGAAATCGAGAGTTAGATGCTTAACCAACAGAGCCACTCAGGAGCCCTGAAAAGAAAAGCAAATTTTTTTTTTTTAACATTTATTCATTCTTTTGAGAGCCAGAGAGAGAGTGTGAGCAGAGAAGGGGCAGAGAGAAAGAGAGAGAGAGAGAGAGAGAGAGGGAGGGAGAGAAAGAGAGACAAAATCCAAAGCAGGCTCCAGGCTCTGAGCTGTCAAGACAGAGCCCGACGCAGGGCTCAAACTCACACGCGGTGAAATCATGACCTGAGCCGAGGTCAGAGGCTTCACCAACTGAGCCACCCAGGCGCCCCCCGAAAAAATTTTTAATTAAAAACAACGTTGCTCTTGCCCCAGAAGAGGAGTGCTTTACCTCAGAAAGCCCTGGTCTCATGTAGCCCACCAAGCCCACGGGGCTGAGGTCCCAGTTAAGTCCCATTCCGCTGACCAATAAACAGGTCTTGTAATCAACAAGATGGACAGGGGGTAGTGTGACCCATCTACCCAGTTTGTTGTGATGGAGGAGCCCCTGGTCCCAACCCTACGGACTGTCCACTTGCATGGGTTGGGTCCCCCAACTATGCCAGCTGAGGGAGTGTGGTGGCAGCTCCCCAGCTCACTGAGGGAGTGTGGTGGGGCTGGGAGATGTACCCTTGAACTGTATACACTGGTCCTCACAGGGGACTCTCCCCCTTGGTCTGATTTAGCATCAGGATCCGGTCCAAGTTGAGCTGAGATGCCCAAGTATGTCTGAGAAGCTAAACCGATTTCGAGAGGGAGAGCTGGATTCCTGCAGTGAGAAAAAGACCTTGCTGGTCGGAGCCAGTGGTGACTCCATGCCCTGGGGCCACCTAGTGTGCGCACAGCTGGTCCAGCAGCACCCACGGCCTTGGAGGTCACCGATGGACAGAGTAGCTTCTAGTCCAGGTACTGTGGAGACACCAAGAACTCTGAGAAAGGCCTGCACTTGACCTGCACTTGACCAACTGGCAGGGACAGAACATATACATGGTGAGAGTGAACGGGGTGAACACTCAGCCATGGCTAGCCTGCACAGCCCAGGCCCAGGATGGACAGGCATGCCAGAGCGGGCCTTGTCATGATGGTCTGTGATTATGAGTTTTATCTAGCCAGCTACATTACCTACCACCGAAAAAAACAAAAACAAAAACAAAAACAAAAACTGGTTGAGCTATTTTTGTCAGTAGTGAGGGCAGAGAGCCTCTCCACATCTGTCCTCGGCTCTGCATGCACCCACAGTAGGCACTCAACCGATAATCGTTAACTAACGCCATAAACAACACAGCGGGATTTCTCCTTGGGGGGGGGATGAAAACTTCCAAAGTCAGCACCGAGGAGAAAACCAGTATGATCAATATTATCCTTGGACGTCCTTTAAATCACCCTTAAAACTCCATGACCTGAGCCTCTCTTTAGAAGATCACATGCAAGGATGGATTTCTTGTGTTTTTCTTACACGCCAGCCCGTTATGGACTTTTTTCCCCCCGCTTGGAGCAGCCAGTGAACGCCAAGGTCAGATTTGATGTGAAGGCACGTGTATGGAGAGGGCGGGGAAAGTGTTCTCTTTCTCTCTCCTTCCTTCTTTTCCTGGTTAACTGGTTACAGTTGAGTTTTTATGAGTGAGACTGAAGTACGATAAAATAAGCATCACTAGTGGGAAAACTACAATATCACGGGAGGGCTGGGGAATGAACTGTGTTGAAGCCAAGGAGGAAGAAAAGCACGTGACCGAAGAACTTCTTCACAACAAATAGAGCCACAGCACTGTTCTTAGGCCAGAAACTCTGAACATGGTAGTTCTGAGCTCAGGCCCACACACACTCTTGGGATCATCCTAGAAGGCAGGATTCTAGACAGTTCCAGTTCATTCCCCACCTCCCAATCCCCTCCAGCATTTTAGGAGAGAAACCCATTCGTTCTATACCTCTATCTGGAACTTACATGGGAAGCCAGTGGCAAACGTAGCATCTCAGGAGGTCCCCATGGCAACAGAAGAACCCAGAGGATTTCAGACGATTCCACTACGGACCAGAAGAAAAAAGAGATGTTGGCCCAGAGGGCACGTTGTGGTCGCCCCATTCCTCCCCGACTAGCACCCTGGTACAAGCCGAGATCATCTCAGCTGGATCCCAGCGGGAGTCTCCCCACCGGTTTCCTGCTCCGTCTGCTCTCCCCCCTGGCTGTCCACCACGCAGTGGCCAGTTGAGCTCCGTCTCCCCCTGAAGTCAGCTCATGTCCCTTCTCTGCTCCAAACCTCTACTGATCCCCTTTCCATGCTCGACAGTTCTTCCAGTGGTGCCTGGTCCATATGCAACCTGGCCCCTGGCCTCTCTGCCCTCCGCCCCCTCTCCCTTCACTAGCTCTGCTCCAGCCACACCATCCTCCTTGCCGCTCCTGGGGCCCACCAGGCACGCTCTCATCTCAAGGCCTTTGCACTTGCCTGTTCCCTCTGCCCGGAATGCTGTTCCTGCAGACAAACGCATGGCCGGCTCTCTCGCCTCCCTCCTGTCTCTGTTCAAATCTCACAGTTCGGTGAGACCACCCTGTCCCTGCCTTCCACCCTAATCCTCTTTACCTGGCGCCTGCACTTGGTCCACAGCACGAGTCACCGTCTGACCTACTAGATCATTTTCTGGTTTACACTTACGGCTCAGTGTCTATCTCTTCCTGCCCTTACGTAAGCACGGTAGGCACTTACGAACATTTGTTGAATGAATGGTGGTCTCTACTTGGGAGGAACTAGAATATAACGTGAGGCACATTTGCCGAGGAAGGAGGTGGGGGTGGGGAGGCAAAGCTTGTAATGATCCACACGATCCACTGGTTCTCAAACGGCCCCAAAGGGCCCCAGGGACTTCTCCTGGTCCAGTGGGCGAGGGGAGATACGGTGGGGACCTTCAATGCCCCACCTTCAAATTATAACAGTAAAATAATCCACAATACCACCTTTGGGTATTTTCCACTCGAAAGAAATGAAAGCAGGGTGTCAAAGACATCTGCACACCCATGTCCATAGCAGCTAAATAAAAGGTGCACGTAACCCAAGAGTCCGTCAGTGGATGAAGGGATGAACGACAATAAGAAAGGACTCGATCCCACGGAGTATTACTCAGCCTTCAAAAAGGAAGGAAATCCTGACATATTACAACATGGATGAACCTTGAGGCCATCATGCTAAGTGAAATAAGCCAGTCACAGAAAGACAAATACTGCATGATTTCACTAATGTGAGGTACCTAGAGTAGTCCAAATTATAGAGACAGAAAGCAGAATGGTGGCCAGGGGCTGGGGGAAGGGGAACTAGACGGCTGTTTAATGGAGCCGGAGTTTCAGATTTGCAAGTGGAAAAGTTCTGGAGATAGGTTGCACGACTATGTGCATATACTTAACACTATTGACCTGCACGCTTAAAAATGGTTAAGGTGGTAAGTTTTATGTTATTTTATCACAATTAAATTTTATTTATTTTTTATTTTTTTTAATTTTTTTAACGTTTATTTATTTTTGAGACAGAGAGAGACAGAGCATGAACGGGGGAGGGTCAGAGAGAGGGAGACACAGAATCCGAAACAGGCTCCGGGCTCCGAGCAGTCAGCACAGAGCCCGACGCGGGGCTCGAACTCACGGACCGCGAGATCGTGACCTGAGCCGAAGTCGGCCGCTTAACCGACTGAGCCACCCAGGCGCCCCCACAATTAAATTTTAAAGAATTGTAACAGTAAATTCTTGGTACGGTGCTAGCCGTGTGCCACCCCCTTGCACACATCATTTCATTTCCTCCCAACCAGCCCTACAAAGTAGGTATCTCCAATCTACGAGAGAGACAGAGAGGCCGTGAGAAATGAAGGTTAAGGTCACCGGGCAAGTAATGTGGGATTTAAATGCACCTGGGCCTTAGCCCAGAGGTAGCCGTCTCAGCTATGATGCTGCACCACTCTCTTTAGTCTAGCTGATGTCCTGAGGTGGCCCAAAAGATTTCAAACACAAATTGAAAGCCACCAAACTACATGACTCTCACTAGTTCCCATCTGACCACAGGCTAGCACCCCGCTTTTCAGCCAGCCCAAGCACTTCTGGGACAGACCTAACCTGTCTTTCCATCTTCATTTTCCTCCAGTCCCCTTCTTCCAGCCAGGCCTTAGCCAAACTGCATTATCTGCGGCTTCTAGCCCACACTGGGATGCCCACCTCGGGCCTCAACTCATGCCGATCTCTCGGTGTCCAAACGATGTCCTTTTTCAAAAGTACAGTTTAATACTAAAATCAGCGAAGATTTCCTGCCAGCTTATTCTCATGAGCCCAATTCAGCCTCACAACGGCCTTATGAGGAAGAAACTATCATTGTCCCCATTTTACATATGAGAAAACTGAGGCCAATAGAGGTGAAGGCCACACATCTGGCAAATAGCGATGCCTGGATGCACCCCCACAGGCCTGTGTGACTTCAAACTCCAAATTCTTCTCCACTTTATCAAAGGGGCTCAGGGATTGCCATGAGCCTCCCTGGATTTGTGCAGCTGAACTGGGGCCTGCTGCCTCTGGACACCCCCCCCCCCCCCCGCCCCCCAGGCTTTCTCTGGCCAGCCCCTCACCTGCTCTCGGGTCTAACAGCTGCTTGCTTAAGTGCCAGTCTCCTCCCCTAGGAGGGTCAGGGTCAGAGTGGACAATGCTCAGGACATCAGTGCTTCTCCCCCCAGGCTCCTCAGCAAAAGAGCGGGCCCTACCCCTCCTCCCTCCCAGCAGACCCTGCGTAACTTCCTTATCAAATTTGTCACCAATGCACAATGGATCGATTACAGGTTTACTTGTTTTTGGTCTGTCTCTCCAGAAAAAGCTCCACCAGGGCAGTGGCTTTTGTGTCGTTTCCCTGATGCTCCCTACAACAGTGCCTGGCAGAGAAGGCGCTCAATCCCTGTGTGTGGAATGTGACAGCAAGGGTTGTAAAGGCTGAAATGCTGACTGTTGCAAACATTCCGTTTCTCGAGCCAGGCAGGGAGCCTCCTCGCCTGGAAGTCAGCCACCCCCACCTCTGCCTCTTTCTTACATTTCTCTACTGAGGGCAGTAACAGGTTACCAACAGGGACACCGGAGCCTCTGAATAAATACACCTTTGCTTACACCTGACTTGGCAAGGCCTCTGATACAGGCCACACTTTGGACCATGCTTTACCATTTGAGAAGCATTCGGACGTGGTACCATCAACGCTATGCACTTTTATGACCCCTGCTGAATAACAATGACAGGCTCACAGAGGTGGTGGGTCACATCACAGCTATAGAGTGGCAATGCCAGGTTTATGGACTCTGAGGTTGGTTGGACCACTCTCTATCCACCGACCTTCCCACCCCCTACCAAATCCCTGGGGAGTTGGGGAGAACGCTCAGGCTGGCTGAGCATCTAGATAGAGGCCCACGAGGGTTTGAGGCTCTGAGGTTCAGTCTCTCTCTGCCCTCTTCACATACTTCACAGTTGGTAAGATTCCAATGGTCTCTCCTCTCTGCTCAGCCCTCCCAACCCTCCCCCCACTCCCCAAGAGCAGGATTTTATTCCATTCTTTGTAGTATACTCCCCAAGGGCAACACTTGCCTTGTTCACTGCTGTATTTTCAGTGCCTAAACATTACACACTGGCACACAGTCGGTGCTCAATTAATATCTGTCCAACGAATGAATGGACAGCCCTAAAGCTTAACGGGGTTTCATATTTTCTGCAGTGAAATAAACCCTGAGTCAGGGAAAAGAGAACTAACACGTTCACTCCTACTTCGTGTTAGGCACTAGTCTTAGGTCAAGGCCCAGAGTCCAGCCCCGCTGTACTCCCAGCTGTGGCTCCAGAGAAAGGACATGGTGAACGTCTACTCTGTCTCTGTGTCCGGCACAGGTAACCCAGGTTTTAAAATGTTCTCCTCCCTAGGGGTACTGTCTCGGGGAAGTCATCTCTCGCAGCCTGTTTATCTAGCTGTCAAATCCCCTCAAAAGTTAGTAGCGCTGGTCCTTCTTTCCTACTCTGTCAACAGGTGGCAGGGTGAGAAACATGGCCCATCTGTAATTGGGGGCTTTTTTCCAGAAGAAATTCCCAGCCCCACCTTGGAATTCTCAGTTTGAAGGTGTGCTGTGAGCTCAGAAAGCCGCAGGGGCAAGGAGAGAGGACATCAGGGGTGCCCGGAGGCCTTCTTCACCGGTTCGTGGAGGGGCCACTTGCGACAAGGGAAAAGCCCGCGACCCTGTGTGACCTTGGGCAAGTTCCTTCCTCTCCCAGGACCACAGCAGCGTCGTCACTTGCCAAGGGAGGAGCTGGGCGACCTTTAAGGGCTCATAGCCCTGAGCCGGGAGGCAGGGAATGGCCTGAGTGCTCGGCCCGGCCTCAGTTTCCCCATCTGTCGCCCTACGTAATTTCTAGAGGCACTTTCCCTTCTGAAAGAAACCAAGCAACAACTAGGCAGCCTGGGCACCTGCAGTCAACGCTGGGAGCAGTGTGAGGCCACTCCTCAGGAGGCCTGGCGCCCACGAGGGCGGAGAGTGGGGTGGGGGGGGCAAAGGCCCGCGGGGCCGGGTCGGCCGGGCCACGCAGGGGCAACCCTCGTGCGGGCAGCCGCGGGGAGTGGCCCTGGGGTGGGGGAGCTCCACCCGCGGCCCACTTGAACCCGTACTTCTTACCTGGCGGCGGCGGCAGCGGCGGCGGCGGCAGCGGAGGCAAAGGCTGGGACTCCTCCTGTTCCCCCCGCCCGCTCGGCCCCGCCCCGCCCCGCCCCGCCCCGCCCCGCCCGCTCGGGCGATTCCGCTGCCGGCGCAGCAACGAGCTCCCGGCAGCCCCGCCCCTTCACGCTCGGCCCCGCCCCACCCCTCCCGCTCGGCCCCGCCCTTCCTGCCCGGGTGGTGCCGCCGCCTGCGCAGACCTTCCTGAGCTTGTGTGTGGGTCGGCCTGCCGGGATCCAGGCTCCTAAGTGTCTCAGCCCTTTTCTCTTGGTCGCCACTCCACGACAGGGGTGCCGGCATCAGGAGGTGACGGGCCAACCCGAGCGCGAAACGCGGTGTGTGGGTCTGTTGGCCTTCCAGGAAACAGCAGGACCTCAGGGCCAGAGAGAAGGCCCTTCGAGGTTCCACCTTGCGGAGACTGCTAGCCTGGGGCTTGGTCCCAGAGTGGAGGGCCAGAAAGCACTTGGATGGACATCTTCAAAAGTAAAGCGTGTGACATCAAGGAGCCAGCCACAGAAACAACCTTGCTGCATGTGTACACAGCACTTTGAAATTTACAGAGTATTGACATAGCGATGGCCTGTGTGATTCTTCTTTCGGTTTGTCTAACGCTGTTTGGGCCAGTCACGGGGTCTTTCCGTTTGGGGTTTCTGTGCCTGGCGCTCTGCCCAGAGACCTGCCTTTTCCTGCGTCTGTTTCTAGCTTTCCACTCAGGGAAGTTCTGTGAGTCTTCCCTGACCACCAGCCACATTCAGTCATTGAACAAATATTTACTGAGCACCTACTGTGTGCCACGTACTGTTCTGAGCACAGAGAATCACATACCAGGTGCCGCTTCTGTTCTCTTTTAATGGTAGTACTTACCACTGTATGGGATTAATTTATTTTCCTGTTTATTTGACAATCTGTCTGTCATCATCCCCACTAGAACTTAAGAACTCTGAGTGTAGGGGGTCTCGGCTACCTTGTCCTCTGCCGTGTGCCCAGCCCCGGGGACTGTGCTGGACACTTGGTAGGTGTTCAGAATTTAATGAATGCAAGAATTGCTCTTTATTCCTCTGGCAACCTTGTGAATTCTCATCATACCCATTCTACAGGACAGGAAACTGAGGATCAGGTCCAGGCTGTGCAGAAGCTGTAGAGCTAATGAGTGCCGGAGCCAAAGCCAAAGCCAGAATTGCCACAAAGCTCTTTCTCCTGGTGAAGACAGCCCAATACCATGAATGGAAAAGGCACTGGACAGGGTCAGAGACCAGCTTCCAGGGCAGAGCCGTTGACTCATGCCCCTTGTGGAATGCTCTATGCTTCCAGCTCCTCATTGCCCCACTGGCCAGTAATCGTTAAGAAGAGCCGCTCTACCTACCTACAGGGCTCTTGTGAGGGTCAAATGGGTCAATGGTGTGCACTCTTCAGGGGCTTAGGGGCTTATACATGATCATGCGGGTTTTGTGCAAGATGGAATAGTAATAACCATATGGAAGCGGACGCCAACAGAAAACCTTCAGGCAGCCCCCCTTTGCTCAACGTCTGGTGGCCCCTTCCAGCAAGATTGTGTGGAATGATGCTGGACCAGGCACCACTCCACACAGTGATTTTGCCCGGTCTCTAATTTGCTTAGAGACCCTTTGTTGAACACTCTTGACTCTGGACACTGGATCCAGTTACAGCCATGCCCACTTAACCATTCTCACCCCAGCCACCCCCACGGAACAGCACACAGGACCTAACCCATAACCAAGGCTACAGGTAGGAAAGGTGGAGAAAAGGTGTTTACCCCTCTGGCATAGGCTTTTGAAAGTGTTGAGGTTTGGTGTTGTGCACTGAAGAATTTACTTTCCTCATCTGTAAACTGAGGATAATTATGGCCTCCGCAACCTACAAGGATTGTTGTAAGATCTGATAAGAAAATAAAGGATTTTTTTAATCGATATTTTATTTAAAATATCGATTTTATTTATCGATAAGGATTCGATAAGAAAATAAAGGGAAAGTGCTTTGAACAGTAGCACGCAAGACACGCTCAGAAAAAATAAGCCATTACTCTCGGTAAACATCGTTTCTACTAAGACGGCCTCTATCAGCTCCTCCCAGAGGAATGTTTAGGGGGTTGTGCTGGAGGGAGACGCCTTCTCATACCCACTACCTACTTCAACCAGAATTTACTGAAAGTTGGTGAGGTTCTATAGCCATTGCAGATACAGCCAGGGAAAGAACCAAAGGATTTCCAGCAAACACATGGCGTTTGCATTCTAGTTTATGGGGGAGAGGCGAGACGGACAGGAATAACAAATAGATAATCTGCCAGGGAGCGGTGTTATCAAGAAAAAGGGAAGCAGGGTGAAGGGCACTCATGGAGGGGATGCTATCACAGTGGTCAGGGAGGCTTGCTGGGGACATTGGAAGTGAGAGGAAGCCAGCAACTGCAAAGGTGTTCAAGGGGGAATGTGCTTGACACTTTCAAGGAAAAGGCCAGAGGAGAGAGCTGGGGGGGGGGGGGGGAGGGGACGGGGCGTGGGGGAACAGACGAAAGTAGGGAGGCAGTGAGGGCCATATATCACCGTGAGCTTTGTAAAAAGCTGATGCTGGGGTCACCAGATTAGAGCAAATAGAAATACAGGACAACCCAGTTACATATGAATTTCAGGTACACAACAAATAAATACTTTTTAGTGTGAGTATGTCCCACTGTTACCCAAACCATACTTCTATTAAAAAATTATTCCGGGGCTCCTGGGTGGCTCAGCCGGTTAGGCGTCTGACTCTTGATTTCAGCTCAGTTCATGATCTCACGGTTTGTGGGAGTGAGCCCTCACCCCGGGTCAGGCTCTGTGCTGACAGTGTGGAGCCTGCTTGGGATTCTCTTTCTCTCCTTCTCTCTCTGCCCCTGCCCTGCTGGTGCTTTCTCTCTCTCAAGATAAATAAATTTAAAAAAATTCATTGTGTATCTGAAATGTAACTGGGTATCCTATATTTTATCTGACAATTCTACTTGAGCCCGACCCCCAGAGATTCTGATTCTGTCGGTCTGGGGTCTGCTCAGGCATAGGCATTGTTCACAACCTCACTAGGTATTTCTGATGTGTGCTTAGCTGCAGAGACCACTGATATAGGGCCTTGCCTATGGATTTTATTCTGCATGAGATGGAGAATTGTAGAAGGTCCGGGGCAGTGATATGACATGATCCCACCTTTTAAAAGGATCCCACTGGCTCCTTGCAAGGACACGGGGGTAATCGTGAACACAGGCAACTGGTAGGAAGCTATTGCTATAACCAGGCTGGGGAAGGGGCTTATCTCTGTTGACTGCCCTCTATGGGCTAGGCACAATGAAAGCGCATAATGGAGGCATAGATTCCTGAGTCTAGTCCCAGACCCATTCTATTTAGAATTGTGCAAGGGTATGGAAGTCTGAGAATTTCTATTTTTAACAAATTCCCCCTGATGATTCTGATGATCAGTCAGGTTTGGAACAACCAAATGATTGGGTTTCATTCTCCCCAAAATTGTAACCATGGATACTGTTTAGGGAACACTATCCTGTGGCTGATGCTACATGCTTTCCATACTTACTTTATATCATTCGATCCTGTGCAGTTGGTACCGTGATTAGCCCCATTTCGAAGAGGAAGGGACTGAAGCTCAGAGAGGTTGAATAACTTGGCCAGCGTCAACTCTCTGCAAAATGGCAGAGCCAGGATTCGATCCCAGACCCGACTGATTCTGCTATCCTGTCTTTTCAGAGGCTTAAATATCAATACAGGTTCAGAACTATTTAGATGACTTTCAGATCACGAATCCTCAGCAGGAGACGGCTCCTTCACTATGTCCAATAGATGTCTGTCCTTCCAGGATGTAGGTGGGACTGGCCTGGCATTGGTGTTTGTTGAATGGAACTGAAATATGGGGGTGATGTCACTGATGACAGTTACTCATCCCTTCCTATAAAGTATGCTTATGATGCCCTTATGCTGAACTTGAGACTGAAGGACCCAGAAGAATGTTTATGGTCACTTCTTTCCTAACAACACTCGGAAATAAATAGGGCTCCCCTGGGGAGGAAATGGACCCACCGTCAGAGGAGGCCCACAGTGGAGGGTGCTGCAGATGGTCTGTGGTTACCATGGATATTGTTATATTGATGAGCAATCCCTTGTTTGCATTTCCAAGGCATCTTTGATCCAGAGAATTAAACATCTTTTTGTTAAATTGGACCTTCAGTTGGTCCAATGAATTGGAATTGGCTAAGCTAAGCAGCAGGAGGTTGGGGTCAAAGCCGCTTGGGTTAGTATTTTCCCCCATTGTTCCTGTGTGTTAGGTGATCATTTCACAGTCCTCTGTCTTATCTCTTATACAGAGGCTTGGGTGACGCCCTCTGCCTGCTTCTTATCTAAGAATGCTTTGCACTTGCCCCTGGTCTGATATTTTCTAATGGATCAGACCCCCATCATCAGTGGTATGTGAGGTAACTTTAGCGGGCACATGAACTTACATGAACCTCTTGGATCATACATGAAAAAGTTGTTCCCTTCAATCCTTATTCCACTGAAAACATAGTTTAATGCCATTGCATCTTTTTTTTTTTTTTTTGAGGTACAATTTAAAAACTTTTTTTAATGTTTATTTATATTTGAGAGACAGAGAGAGACGAAGACACAGAATCCGAAGCAGGCTGGAGGCTCTGAGCTGTCAGCAAAGAGCCTAATGTGGGGCTCGAACCCACGAACCATGAGATCATGACCTGAGCTGAAGTTGGACGCTTAACTGACTGAGCCACTCAGGCGCCCCAAGGTGCAATTTTTTTAATGTTTATTTTAATTTTGAGAGAGAGACAAAGCACAAACAGGGCAGGGGCAAAGAGAGAGGGAGACACAGAATCCAAGCAGGCTCCAGGCTCTGAGCTGTCAGCACAGAGCCCCACGTGGGGCTCGAACCCATGAGTCACGAGATCATGACCCGAGCTGAAGTCAGATGCCCAACCGACTGAGCCACCCAGGCGCCCCTCATTTTTTAAGTGTTTAAGAATTACTTCCTATAATGCAAAAAGAAATTTTTTTTTAATGTATGACAGTGACCTATTTCTTTTTAAAACATTAAGCACAGGGGCACCTGGGTGGCTCAGTCAGTTGAGCGTCCCACTTCGGCTCAGGTCACGATCTCACGGTTCATGAGGGTGAGCCCAGCATCAGGCTTTGTGCTGACAGCTCAGAACCTGCAGCCTGTTTCAGAATCTGTATCTCCCTCTCTCTTTGCTTCTCCCCTGCGAGCACTCGGTCTCTAAATAAATAAATAAATAAAATAATTAATTAAATAAAATAAAAAACATCTTAAACATTTAAAATCAAAAATGAAACATTAAGCACAGAAAAATGGGATTATTTAAAAAAATAATAGTAAAAGTGGCATGCAGACATGGTAAAAAAAAAATTCTTAATTTCCTTCAGGTTGACTTCACCTGTAGGAAAATCCTCCCCATGGGCTGTCATGATGGTTACCAGCCAGATGGGCGGTCTTCCAGCCACTCCGCTTTCTCTCACTAGTCTTTAGAACGTACGTTTCCAAAGGATGGTAAGCCACTGCTATGACTATCAGACGTTGACCAGCACGGTGGCCCACATCATGACATTGATGACTTATGGAGCATAAAATCCAGAGGGAGGTGGTTCCATAGTTGGTCCGGTAGCTCAGTGATGTCATCGACGGCCTACACTTTTTCCACTTTTTCTCACCCTTGGCACGTTGGACCACTCTGTCCTGTGGTCCAAAGATGGCTCCCTCGGGGGCACTCATCCTTCAGTAGTTATGTTCAAAAGCAGAAAAGAGGAAAAAGGGAGCTCTCCTCGTGGGCCTTTCCTCATGGGATTCTCCCCCACGGTCAGGGTGGAAACGATTTCCCAGAAGCCCCCTCGTTAGGATCACATGTCTGGGTCACATGACCATCCCAGGCTGCCAGGGACTCTGGGAAAGGAAGGATCTGGCATGGAGACTGGCTCAGACCCCTCTAGACGGGAACAAGCCAGCCCTAACATTTGTGGGGCTCCGGGCGAAAACACAAAATGATAAATGAAACATGTCCAGCCCGATAGATACGCCTTCAGAACCACGCGGAAGATCAGGCGTGGATTTCGAATCCTTCAGCTCCTTGGGGTTCCGTGCCAGGATGTGGCTCCTGGCTCACTGCCCATCCTCCATCTCCCCCATCCCATACCACATGAGGTCTCACACACAGGTGTGTGGACACTCCAGCCTCCACATCTGAGCTCTGTCTGCCCCTCCCACAAACAACTGCTCTTGGCCACTCCTCAAACCTAGGTGACTGCACCCTTGGGAGAATGGGTCAGGGAAGAGACTGACTCCTATAGGCTGGAAGTGAGCTCAGGGCTGTTTGGACAGGGGATATCGGGGTACTAGGTATCCACAGTGTGGGCTTAGGTGGGCACAGCTTCTTGGTTTTGTAATTCCTCTCTCCATTGGGATGGGCATGGCTGGAAGAGGGTCAGAGTGGGGCTCTCTGAAGGGTGGGGCACGGAGCAGAGACTGCTCTTGCCAGTATTGATTGGGCACCCTACACCCCCCCCCCAAATCAGGTTTCTCTCAAGGCAGGAGGGACAATGGCTGTTGAGCAGGCAGCCCTCAGTGTCTGTCCCTGTGTGAATTCAGTGGTCTTAAGTCTTACTGACTCTCACCTCTCTAGGACCTAACCCAAAGCCTCGTATTTGGCAGGTGCTAAACAAATACTTTCTGAATGGTTGAGTGCATGGATGAATGAATGAATGAATGAATGCTATTTGAAACTGTTCTTTATCCCCCTCACACAGGAATGGATGCTATTGAAAGCCAGAGTCTAGAAGGGAAGCCCTGAGGGAGTTTGTTCAGGGTCCAGGGCAGAGCAACAGCCCCGAACTCCTGACATCTTGTCTGCTGTATGCCCCCTCCACACCATGCTCACCTCCAGTGGACACTTCTTCGTCATGCGTGCGGCCACAGACTTCTCTCCGGGGTTTGTTGCCATTTCAGACTTTCTGGGCTGCTAGGAGCTCTGAGTGCTCCCACACCAAGCCCTCCATGCCCAGTATTGGACCTCTGCCACCTGGGATATGGGGATGCCCCCCCCACCATCACGGCCTCCTTCCTCCCCCTGACAAATCCCCAACTCAGACAGGTCTGCTCTCTGCCCCTGACTATGTTGTGTACTAGCCAGCTCCATGCTTGCCTCCCATTTCCTGCTGCCTGCGATACTCTCATTCAACCCATTTTTTTCTGGCTGTTCAAATCAAATCCTTGATTCAAGACCCAGTCAGTTCCCGTAGCCTTCCTGAGGCTTGCCTTGGCTGCCCCAACCCCCTTCCTCCTGTCTGCCCTAGGAACTCACCGATGCTGTGTTCTGCCCCAGACAGTCTTCCATTTAACACTCAACGGAGGTCACAGGCCTCACCAAGCACTGGCTTTTATGTTGGGGAAGGGAAGAGGAGGTATTAGAGAGGATTGGCAGAGAGCTAGGACTCACCAAGACTGGTGATCAGGGAAGTCAGGACATGAGGCTTATCTTTTTGCCAGCCAGAGGCTACGTGGCCTCCCTCTTGTCTGCCTCTCTGTGACTTTCAACTTCATTAGTCACTTGCATCCAGCTTCCTACCTTTGACATGCACAGGGCTCCATATCAGCTCCTTAACTTTCACTGCACGTGACCTCGTAACTCAAGCACGTGCAAATGAGTCAGGGTTCCTTTGGTTACAAGAGAAACAAACCAGTCAAAATGGTGTAAGCAAAGAAAGGGGATTTATTGACTCATGTGACTATTGAAAACTCCAGGGGAAACTCAGGTTTCAGGCATGCCCGACCCAGGTACTCAAATAAAATGGTTAGGAACTTCTCTCTATCAGGGAGAACGCTGGGCTCAGCTTCCCCCTGGGTTGGCTTTACCAGTAGAAAAATCTGTCCCTTAGGGGAGCCAAGACAGACACCAGAAAGTCCAGACAAACATTCTACCAGCTTAGCAACTCTGGTGGAGAAAACACCCCCTCCAGGTAGTGCCAGTAAGATTCCTAGAGGGAGCTGTCACTGGCTCAGCCTTGAACCAAACCCTGTGGCCCGGGCTAATGATGCTTTGATTGGCAGGTTTGGGACACATACTCTCCCCCCAAATACAAATATGGTATTATTATCATCAGAAGCCACCTGGACAGAGATTAGGTGGGGAGGAGGCAAACCCCTCAAAGAGACCTCCAATAAGGTGGAGGTTGACCTCTAATGAGCTGGAGTCAGGGTGGGGGATTGGGGTACACGCCTGCTGCTCACATAGGTTCTCTACGGGGCCATCAGCTACTGTCTGTCTTCTCAGTGCCCCTCATCCTTCTGCAAATAGCACCATTCTTTGAGGTCCTTCTCCTCTCTCGTCACGAGATTCCATTGGGGCTGCCAGTCACAGCCCTGCTGGTCACGGAGGGCATGTGACCCAAGAGGACCAATCAGAGTCCTTCCTTGGGATTTGTCATCATTTACCAAAGGAAGACAATTTGTCTGTTTCTGGAGGTGAAGCTAGGAAGACACCGGCAGGAGATGGTCAAGTCTCCAAGCTAATGGAAAAAGCTGGTCAGAGAGAACAAAACCCAAGTGCAGAGAGAAAAGGAGACAGAAATGGGGAAGAGTAGTCTGAAGGAAGAAGGCCCAGGCCCTAATTTCATCGTTACCAACGCCCACCAGGAGACTGCCTTTGCCACCTTTTGGTTACGTGAGCGGTACATTCATCTTTTTGCCTAACTAGAGCGGTTCATGTTTGCGTAATTGGCGTGTCCTCTGTGCCAATACACCTTGCCAGGTGGTCTCTACAGGTGTTCTTGTTTGATGCTCACTAGTCTGTGATTATTTCCCCTTTTTATAGATGCGGGAACTGAGGTTCAGAGAGTTTGAAATAAGGAACTCATTCATACAGCCGGTAAGTAGCCGAGTCGGGCCTCACACTGGACAGACTGTCTACGGAGCAACCCATAAAGCTCTATATAACGCTGGGTGAGCCCTTTAACCCTGGGGCACACATCTCAGCGTGGGGTTAGTCCTGGAAACCAGTTTCACACTGAGTCGTTGCCCTCAAACCGCTTAGACTCCACAGCGTTGTTACATTGGGCTTAACTGATTTTTAAACTATGAAATATGCACAGAAAAGCACATACACGATGTAGGCACTGACACCCCGGGCTTTAAGTCTTTAACCTGTGAAACGGGGATAATAATTCAGTAATTGTCATATGATTGTTGCAAAGATTATTTAGGATATTTAGGAACCGTGGATGATGAATCTAACGCCATCTCTAACGTAACAGGCACTTTTGGTGGGGAGATCACTGGGCTTCTCCGAGCCTCCATTTGCCACCCGTAAATGGGAGAGGTAGGATCTAGTCTTAGGAGTCGATCAGACCTGACTTGAACTGACGTTGTCAGTTCCGTGCCACAAGACTCTGGGCAAGCTGTTGGCTGAACTTGAAGTGGCCCCGGCTGAAGAGTACAGGGCCAGCATGGGCCCAGGGCAGGTGTGGTATAGGTTCCAGAGTTTTCTGAATTCTTCAGAGACTTCTCTACTGACCCGGGAAATATTCCTCCCTTTTAAAAAGGTGATTTCAAGATATTCAGAGAAGACTACAAAGTGCATAAGAACAGCTCCGGGCAGATTCAGAAACTTGGATGTGATTTCTCTTTGAATGTGTTCTATGCTGTTCCTGCAGCCTGAGAAATGGCAGGCAGGTCCTTCATTCCTGGAAATGCTTTCCTCTGCCACAAAGAATTCATTGCTCTAGCAGAGGCTGAGAAACTTCCTCCGGGCATTTGAAAGGAGGTCGCAACAATGAACACGGGCTGTCAGGTGAGATGAGCAAGTGCCTATGTGTAAGGAGACGGGTGGATTCCCACAAGCCCCTGCCCCCAGCACCCACTAAGTCAGGAAGCTGTAGCCACATGGAGGAACCCCATCTCTTCTTAATTCTTCACCCTTCATGCACCCACGTACCACGAACGCTCATGATATGCCTGGAACGTTCCATCAGATACAGCTAAGTGACTCAAAGTCCAAACTCTGGAGTTGGACTTCTGCGGTGCACTCCTGGCCCTACCACGGCCTCCCTGTGTGATCTTGAGTAAGTTACTTAATCCCTCTGTGCCTCAGCATCCCTGTTGGTAATTTGGGGGTAATAACAGTACCTCTCGTACAGCATACCTGATGGCATATGCAATACGCTTTACGTGGTGCGTCCAAGTCACGTTAGCAATTATTTGGCTAAGTGTTGTTGGACACGCTGCTGATGCTGAGGCCGATAACAGAAGAGGTGAATTCTAGTGCCCAGGCTTTAATAGACTTCCTTATCAATAAGATCGAATAACATACGATGAGCCTGTTAGTGCCTTCTAGAACTCAACCCATATCTTTCTCCTTGTCTTCTCCCCGGCTTCTTTAATTCCTTGTGATCCCCAGTGCCCAGCCATGGATGACTTCATTACTCACCCAGCAACCCTATGAGATGTAGGTGCGGTGGCTTGTGAATGGTGATGCTAGAATCAAGCCAGGTATGTCTGACTCGAAGGCCACAGAATAGGGAAATGGTCCAGTAAGGATGAAATTTGGCCTCTCCCTGCCATTCCTAATTCCCAAGCACAATTCCTAAGTGCACAGTTCTCCACCAGACTGGCCGGTTCTGGACAATTCTCCTACTCTGGACCGGCTTCACCCCATTGTCAAGGCCAGTCCCCTGCCTGCTGTCATAGTGACCAGACCCCCCGAAAGCCCACTCACCCACCAGGGTCACTGATTGGTGATAAAAGCAGCCCGTTTGGACATGGGATTCTCACCCAGTAGCACTCCGAATCCTCATGGGGGCTCTGGGAGGTGTGTGGCATCCTTCTCCACTTTATAGGTGAGCCAAGTGAGGCTCAGAGAAGTCCTGTAACTTCTACTGGTCACACACCAGGTCAGACTTAGCTTTGAGCCTAGGCCTGCCTCTCTGATTTCTTCCACATCCAGGCTTTTGCAGCCCTGCCTGTTTCCTCCGTTCTCTCCCCCGGCCCCGGGACAGCCTGCACCAATATTGGCCTCTAGTGCTCTCCATGAAGATACTGCCAGGGGCCAGAAGGTGGTTGGGACCAGCTGGGCTTCAAAGTGGGTGGAGACAGCACTGTCAGGGCCTCTTTCCCTGGGGGTGGGGGGTGGGGGGGTGGAGGGCACACTGGTTGGGGGCCATGTGCCCACACAGCTTCCTGCAGGGGAGGTTGGGGCTGGGTAGTAAAAGTCTCTCGGAAAACCATTGCATTTTTATACTTCTGTGTTCTCTGTCTTTAGCATAGACATCGCATGACATAGCATGACATTTAGCATAGACGTAGAATGGGTTCTGGAATTCTCCGGCTTCTCTGTGCACCTGATCACTGGAGTTCAGAGGATCCTGAGGTCAGTTCCCTGTTTTCCCTTGCAAGCCCACAGACAGCAGCCACCCTTATGGTTGTTTCAGAACTGCACGCGAAGGAGGCAGCTTAATGGAGCAGAAAGAACGCTGCATTAATTCCTTGGGGAGCTCTGGACGCAATTGGCTGTGCGACCTTAGGCAGATGAATTTACCTCTCTGATCCTCAGTCTCGTTATTGGCAAGGTGATTTCTACTTCATAAGGTTGGGCTGAAGATTCAGCTAGATGACGCATATGAAGCAGTGCAGCGCTTGGCGCATAATAAATACTCAATAAACATGCGCCCGCCATCACGATGGTAGAAATAGTGTTGCCATTAGCAACTGAGACCTCGGTGCAGGTTTTCTTCTTGGTGGAGGGTCTAAGAACTAGATGGAAGGTGAGTGGAGGCGAGTGGGGAGAGAATGTTCTTTCCCTATCCTACTGGCAACCATCCCAAACTGCACCTGCCTGAGGCCAGCTCGGGAAATGTGGAACAGTTTTCATCATTTACTCATCCTGGGCAGACAGGGTGTTCTCCACTTGACCCAGGGCTGAGTGTGTGGGCACACGCCTGTGTACACACACTCACACACGCTCTCAGCGTGAGGAGCAAATAAGGCCAATAGCACGGGTGTCCCAGAGTTGCCGTGGAAATACCTTTTTAAGAAAAAAAGGAAGGCACCCAGACTTCAAGGACAGCTAATTGCACACGTACTTATATTTTGAGCTTTCTTCGTGTGAATTCGGGGGCGAGGTGACTCATGTCCACCGTTCAGGGACCCAGTAGTGCTCTCAGCTCCTGGGCTTCAGGGGTCTTAGGAGTAATCCAGCCCAATTAGCGCATTTCAGGGAAAATGAAACTCAGGCCAAGGGCCTTGCTGGACAAGACATACCCATGGGGCCAGGATCAACCCTTTGTGCTCTGATGGCAGAGTGCTCTTGTTCCTCTCTGACAGAGGTACGGTCTCCAGGAATGAGCATCCGGCCAGGAACTGTCATCTTACCAGGAGGAAGGGGGCAGTAGGGAAGGACCATGCATTGTCCTCAGCGAGCCCCTCTGAGGTTTCAAGTCCGCTTCCCAATTACGAGGCCTTTGGAAGGAAACAAGGTATCATCTCCCGCCCTCCACTCACCGGCACCCCCAAGGGTCCCCTCTGGCTGAGACGTCTCCCTCCAGCAGAAGCCTCCTCTGTGTCCCAGAGCAGCCTTTCCGACAACCGGCACTGTCAGGGCGGGCGGGAAACGTGGAGTTATTGTCAAGGACAGTTGCATTTATGGGGCATCTTATCTTTATGACAAAAACTCAGACAGGAATTGAAATGCAATAAACCGGGAAAGCAACACCCGTACAGAGTTGGTTCTGTAGCATGAGACCGTGCATCTGCTGGGCAGTGGGGTCTGCTGTTTGGGGGGTGGGCGCCGTTAGTCCTTGTAACCCCGAGATTCTCTGTTAAGCCAGAGCCCAATGACCCGGGGCTGGGAAACCTGGTGGGGCTGCTGGGAGCAATTCCTAGATTCCCCTGCATCCTCTCCCCGCCTCCCCAACTCTGCCAACTAAACGTGGGACCCCCGGCCACCCCAGAACCGCTCCCGCACACAAATTCTCCCCCTCCATCCCTGGGGGTGATCATGGGGACACTGAAGCCACCGGGCCCTTTGTCAAGATGGATGGGCATGGGGTGGGCAGCCCAGGAGGACTTCCCGTGGGCTCCGACTTCCCACGAGGAAAAACGTGTAACGGCCACAAATACGAACAAACTGCCCCAAACGCCAAAGACCAGACAAAGCGAGAAAATCAAACCAGGCACGTAAACTGCAAAAAAAGGGAGTCTTGTTCTACTTGTTTTTGCAATAACCTCATCCAGGCATCTGAAGGAAAACCAGGAGCATTAGCGTCCGAGGAACAGGAGGCCCCTTGTGGCCAAGTGGTATGGGCCTCCTCCCCCACCCCAAACAGACAGAAGTCTATCATCCAGGCACGTAGTTCCTGACCCAACACAGCCCTCCGGCTTTGGCTTGCAAGTCCAGCTGGCATTTAATCCCCCGAGGGAACCAGCCTTAGTTCGTAGCCCCTGACCCTCTTCGTCGTGAGCCTGATGGGGCCCAAGAGTCCGCAGGCGCCGCCCGCCCGGAGTGCACTCAGGCGATGGAAGCGATCTCGCTGTGTTTCTGTTCTCTGCAGAAAAGCGCCCCGTGGGGAGGCCAGCAGCTGCCCCGGCTGCTCCAGTGACAGCAGAAGAGGGAGGGCACCAGCAGGGCCAAGGTGATAATGACGGCGAGCACCCACCGGAGGATGCCCGGGTAGAAGGGCAGGATGAGGGCGACGAGCAAGGCCAGTAGGAGCAGGTGTGCCGCCAGGCGCCGGGCCGCCACGCGGTTAACACTGGCCTCGTCCTGCCCTTCCTCTGCCACCCGGCCGGGGTGCCTGGCCGTCGAGGTGGCAGAATCCGCCAGTCCCTGAGGACAGAGCCGCACCTCCGGCCGGACCAGCCGCCCCACCACGGCCTCCTGGTCACGCAGGCTGCAGATGAGGCCCCCAGGGACGGCGGTGGCCTGGCGGCACAGTGGGCAGGTGACGGACCAGGCGTCGTTCTGGATACACAACAGGAGCTTCAGGCAGACGGCACAGAAGGGGTGCTGGCAGGCCAGCAGCTTGGGTGGCCGGGCACAGCTGTAGGGCTCCCGGCACACCAGACACTCGAGGTCGCCCTCCGTGGAGCAAAGATAAGCCCTAGCAGGGCCTGTGGCCTCCGTGGCGGTGGCTCCTGTGGAGACGCGCTGGGGCTCGGCGCAGGCCATTCTGGGCACGGAGTCAGCGGGACGTGGCGGCTGGGGGCTTGGGCATTGACCGGGGAGGAGGGGGTCAGCCAGCGCCGCTGGGACCTGGCTGCCGTCTGACCTCAGGCTGGACGTCTCCTTGTCCTTCTCGGCAGGCGCCTGGTGACAGCAGCCGTCTGGCACCCCTCTCCCGGGGCTGCTCAGGTTGTGTCTCGTCTTACGTCTTCTCTCTAGTTATTATTATTTCTCTTCTTGAAACCTAGGGTTAATCAGTAACTTGTGGGTCTGGAGACTTTGAATTGCCAAAGGGGGCAGGGCCCGCGCCGTGAATCAGGACTTTCCTGTTGAGGTCAGGAAACCTCAGATGCCAGAGGAGTACCGGCAACATGGTGGCTTATGAGCCTTGAGACGCATTCGAATCCCCCCCGCCCCCCCCCCCCCCCCCCCGCCTCTGGAGACTTTAAAAATACAGATCTCCAGGCCCCAGATTCATCCGGCAGGTCAGGAGGGGAATCTAAGAATCTTCAGGCACCGTTAACAGGCGTCTCGTCATGATGCTGACGAAGGTGGACTGGGGAACCCACTCGGAGAAACACCACCACAGCCGGGTTTCAGAGGACACCTTCCAGCTGTCAGGATCAGTGGAAAACGGTTTGTGCCTTGTGCACATTTGCAAACAGGTGGCCCCTGAAGAAGAGAGAAGTGAAGGGAACAGAATTCTGAGTGGGTGGTGGGTGGTGGGTGGTGGGAGGGGCGGGGAGAAAGCCCAGGTCAACACAGAAAAACCAGAACCCGAGCAGCTCATGGGTATTTATTTAGTTTTTTATTTATTCTTAAATGTTTATTTGTGTGTGTGAGAGAGAGAGAGCACAAGCTGGGGAGAAAGAGACGCTCCAGGCTCCGAGCTGTCAGCAAGCACAGAGCCCGACGCCGGGCTTGAACTCACGAACCGCGAGATCACAACCTGAGCTGAAGTCGGACGCTTTAATCGACTGAGCCACCCAGGTGCCCCCAACTCATGGGGCTTTAGCACCTGCTGCTGAAGCCAGCTCCTTTTTAGTCACAGCAGCTGTGTTAACAGCTACGGATTCATGAGCATCAAACTCGTGGCCTGCTTTGTCGCCACACAGCTGACGACAGGTGCCATTTGTTGTTAGACACGTGCATACCCAGTAGTAGTAAGAACAGCCGCCATTTATTTGGGATCACTTTGAGCCAAGCCGTCATCCGGGGGATCCTCCTACGCAATCTCCTGGCATCCTGGCACAGCCTGTGAGGGGGCCCACTGTGAGGCCTGGAAGCAAAGACGGGGTGTGGTCAGGGCAGGCCTGCTGGCAGCTTTCCAAGTGGACTCCCATGGGGCCAGGGCCTTGTGGAATCTACCGGTACCCAAGGTCGGTTTCCCAACCTCGCGGGTCCGGGAGCTCAATCTCGTCAGCTCGTGCAGAGGCCACTGGCCTCCGGGCAGCCGACTCCACCCGCCGGGACGCCTGTGGGACCGACCGATGTGAGCCGTATGGCAGTTGAGAAAACATGATCCCACTACTTTGCCCTGAACATCAGAGGGCGAGGTGACACAATCCAGTCCTCAGAAAAACGCATCACGTTGGCCTCACCGACTCCAGAAGGACGCACTGACTGGTCCTTTACCGCTCATGGTACCTGTTGAGGTCCACGCAGAGTCTAGCTCTTCGGATTCAGCTCTTTCCTCCACCCCAAGGGGCAGGCACTGCCTTCCTGCTTCACCCCATCCACCCCGCCCCACCCCACACCCCCCGCCCAGGCCTCTCTGTCTCTGAAATCCAATCCTCCAAATCCCAACTTTGCCAAGGTGTTTCTTCTTGGCCTTCAGTTTGGCGATGGGTTGTTCCCTCTTCCCTTTCTGTTCCCCCACCGCTCCTGACCACTGTCATTCTGTATGGTTCCCATTCGGTGCAAGGGGGCAGGTGATGTGCTTCAGAGCAGACCGATCAGCATTTTCCACTCTGTTGGCTGCGGCAATTGCTTCAGACACCGGCAGGTGACCTAAACCAAGCCAATGAGATTCAACTCTGGAAATTCTGCTGAGAAGTTTCTCTTGCCGCTGGGTTTCCAAGCTGAAGGATGGAACTTTGGGGCTGCTAGGACCACAGTGTGCAGAGAACCTGCCTCAGAGTAAGGCCAGCACAAGAGAAAGAGGAGCAGAGAGTCAGAAAGAGCCCTGATGACACAGTTGGAATGCCTGGACCCAGCCGTACCTGCGGCGAGAGCTCTATCTTTGGGTTTTTTAGTCATACTGGCATACAAAATCCACCCCGATTTGTATTCTTAGGCCAGCTCAAGTTGGATTTCTGTCCCTTGCATGAGAAAGGCTTCTCAGTAACACAGCAGAAGATGAAGAAAAGGAGCCTTTACTTGCTGCCTGACACAGGGTCAAGCATCGACAAGACAGTCAGCCTGTTCATGGCCAAAAGGGAACTAATGCTGCTAATGTGCTACGATGCTTAAAGGGACTCTGTGTCTTTTTGATGCTTTCACCTGAATCGTATAATACTCCGTTCTATTTGCTAGACTAGCAGGGGTTGGGGACAAGAGGAGGAAAAATTTGTTGAGCTGCATTCATTTATAATGAGAAATAGAAAATCAGGTGGACAACACAGTGATGTCAGCTTGGCCAGAGCCCCCTCTCTCTGCTAGCCAGCTCTATAGAAAGCCAAATGATCAGGAAGTTAGCTGGATGAACTTGACATCAGACCAAGGAAAGCTATTTAGGGCTAGTGTCTAAAGAATAACCTTTTGATATTGTTGGGTGGCCACCATTAGGAAAATATATTGGTTATAACAGCCCAACTATTATAGAAGAGTATACAGTAGAACATAAAAGCTCCTTTGACTACCGCCCCCGCCCCCTCCGCAAGGATGACAGCTTTTAAAAAATTTTTTTTACATTTATTTATTTATTTTAATGTTTATTTATTTTTGAGAGAGACAGAGACAGAATGCGAGTGGGTTAGGGGCAGAGAGAGAGGGAGACACAGAATCCGAAGCAGGCTCCAGGCTCTGAGCCATCAGCACAGAGCCTGACGTGGGGCTCGAACTCACGAGCTGGGAGATCATGACCCGAGCCGAAGTCGGACGCTCAACCGACTGAGCCACCCAGGCGCCCCAACTTTGTTTCTTAAAGGCACCTTGGCTTAACTATCCTCTGCACTTTAGAGTTGGACATCCAGCTCCTGTCACTTTATGAGCTGTGTGACCCTAGGCAAGTCCTTTCAACTTCACTGGGGCTCAGTTTTTAATTTGATTGAATGGAGACAGTCACACTGTAGGGAATTGCAGGAGACTACTTGAGCCCCCTGCCTCCGTCAAACCCTGCTCAGGGGAGACCCAGTAATGCATTCGCCTTGCTTTAGTCGCCAACCGTAATGTCACGGATCTCTCCCAGGGACATGGAGATGAGACGCCCGGGTGGTCTGTTGAGCCAGGAGAAGTGAGTGTGTGCACTCGCCCGAGCGGAGCCTGAAGCACATCTAACTCAGGGGACGCACAGAATGTCTCTGGAGACTCAGCCTGTGGAATTCAGCCAGGATTCCTTCTCATGCTGTTCTGTGTTCTGTTTATGCTTGCTGTGCTATTAGACTTTGAAAACGCAGAGTCCTTCCAAATCTTCAAGTAAAATATATTTTGTAACTGCTGTACCAATCCGAACTCATTAATTCTTCATGAAACTCTGTTTTCCTATTTGAAATGTCGTTTCTTTCGTCCTGTGGGTTCACGCAATGTCCCCCCCCCCACCCCCACCCACCCGCTCCACCCCAGGGCTATAAGGAGTTTGATACGTACAGCCTCAGTGGAGGTCAGACTTTTCACTGTTGAGCGGGGAAGCCAAAGCCAATTCTCCCGATGGACCACCTGGGCACTCGGTGCAGGTAACCGTAGCCCCGCGCCCTGCAAAGACGTTGCTAATCTGAGCTTTCGGCCCTGTCTCAAGTTCACCGGGGAGGGAGTGAGAGAATAGTGATGTCTTGAGGTCAAACTGGAGAAGAAGAGTGTGAAGAAGAGGTGTCCTTATTTTGTTGCGAGAATAGCAGACCACCTGAAGCCTAGGAGACGCCATGGCCTTAGACCTCAGATGGCCAACTGGACTAAACGCCTGGCTCAGACAGAGTTCCCTTGGAGTACAGCTCACCCATTCCTCCAAATCCGCGTGGCTCACACCATGGGCCACGGATCTCTGGCTTTCTGTGAGCTTCTTCCGAGGTACTCCTCAAGAAACTGGCAGTGGGCGGAGAGGAGGGTTCCAGAGATAAACTCGGGAAAGAATGGGTTCTTCAGCTGAACTTGGAGATGCACGTGGATGCTGGAGTGTTAAAAGCTCTTGAAAATCCCCTTGTTAGAAAACCTGGTTGATTGGGCTTAATCCTGATTTCATCTTGAACTCCTCTACCTGTGGAACCTTTTCCCCACAGAATGCTTTTGAATGTGCTGAGAAGCAGTTCGGGAAATGCTATTGGGTCAAACTAAACCATTAGAAAGTTGCATTTGCCTCTTGTGTTTTCTCTTTTCTTTTCTTTTCTTTCTTTCTTTCTTTCTTTCTTTCTTTCTTTCTTTCTTTCTTTCTTTCTTTCTTTCTTTTTCTTTCTTTCCGTCTTTCTGTCTTTCTCTTTCCTTCCTTTCTCTCTCCCTCCCTCCTTTCCTTCCTTCCAAGTAGGCTTCTACCAAGCATAGAGCCCCACATGGGGCTTAAACTCACGACCCTGAGATCAAGAGTCGGACACTTAACCAACTGAGCCACCCAGGCACCCCTCCTCTGTGTTTTCTAAATGCTCTCACTGAGTTGTATTTGGGATTATTTTCTCAGCTTTTTTTCAAAGGACGCTCTAAGAAACAGGCCTATGAAACCCATTACTGCATGTCCATTCACAGGTGTGGCCAGGGACACCCGTGTATGACACTACTCAGTGTCACCCGTACACACACGTGTGCGAAATTTTCTTTTTTGGGCCAAGTGCTGGAAAAGGCTTTGTTTCCTCTGAGGGCAGATTGTGTCTGTCCACGCTCCCTAGATAGTCCAACCTACACAATTGTGGTTTCCCATTTTTGCTTTGGCCACCAGGAAGCTCAACCATAGCGATCGTGAAATATCACAGTTGGCACATGGTGCTGCAGTCCCCTTAGTGTGCGTTTCCTGTTCTAGCTTGTGGTTTACCCAGTCCTGAGGTCTAATGTTCAATCTTTGTATTTATATTTGATCTGTATATATATATATTTGTAAGTAATTCCAAAATGTTTGTGCAAAGAGGAGATGTAGAAAAAGAGAAGAAAAGGCATGAAGCTAGAAGAACAGAGGAAAAATTGGTAAATACAGGATAGACGGTGGAGGCGGGGGGGGGGGGGGAGCGTGTGGGTGTGTCACGTGGCATTTCTCGCTCGAAACGAAACCCCTGGGCTCTTGCCTCTTTTGACTCATGCTGTCCTGGATACAGGAGCCTGAGACAACGTGTGCCTATCTGAGAACACCTCTCCGCTTTGTCCTCTGTTCACCACATTCCAGGGAGCACAGACCTGGGATCTGGACCCCTGGGCCGTGTGAAAATTAAACCTCCCAAGCATGGCCTGGGACCCATTAAACTGTTGCGCGGCGTGATCAGCCCAAGGTCAGGAGGCTGCCAAACCAGCCTCTCTTTCTCCTCCACGATGTCCAGAATCTTCTGGGAGATTCTGGGAGGATCTTCTGGAATCGTCTGGCCTTCGCAGAACCTTCTTGGGAGAATCTAGACACTGGACTAGAAATAACAGAGGCTCCTGGGCCCTTGGGCTGTGAGTCAGCGGTGGGAGGGTTATTTCTGAGCAGACTGTCAGGTCAGACAGACCTGCGTTTACATCCGAGCTGGAGTAGCCAACTTAACCTCTCTGATTCTTAGCTTCCTCATCTGCCTAATAACGGGGATGAAAATAGTGTCTGTGCCAGGAATCTTTTGGTCATAAGGGTCAGGAAACTCAACTTCAGCTAGCATAGCCCACGAGGAAAGGGCTGTGTTTGGGCTCACGTGACTGGGAAGTCCAGGGGCGGTCTGGCTTTGGGTAAGACTCAGTTAGCTGTGTGGCTTTCACAAGAGCTACCATTCGTTGAATGCTTTCATTGGCTCCTCACCACGCACCTAGGAAATATTTCTACTCTGTGGGTGAGGAGACCGGGTTGCAGAGAAGTTAGGTGGCCGTACGTGGCTGGCGGTCTGGCTTCTGCACCCGTGCTCCAGCCACCAAGTTAGATTCCTCCTTTGCCGGCAACGCATGAGGAGGAACGTGTGTCTTTAAGGGTAAAGAAAGAGCCCCAAACACCCGGCCCTGCCTATGCCGGCACTCCCACCGCGCCACTGCGATCTGTCTTGAGCCCCACGACTCATCTCATGAGCCCCTTGGTCCTGGTGTTTGTCATTAGCCACCAGGACTCCAGATTCCCAGGGTGCTCCTTGTCTTGGGTGGCTAATCTCCCCAAGACTCTGTTGTGCTCTTTCCTGCCCCCTTCTCCCACTCATCCCCGACTCCTGAAAACCTTCCACTGTGCCCTCTGGAATTGGGTTACCAGCAAAAATCTCCATATCCTGACCTCTTCCCTGGATGTTCCCTTTGCCCACACGTGCTAACAGGAACCCAGCTCCCCCTGGGGATTCTGCTGCCCCTTCTGCCTCCTCTCAGGAGGTGGTTGTTGCTTGTCTTGGCACCCTTCTACTGAAGGGCTGGAGGTGGGCAGGTGTCCTCTTCGCTCATTATCACCACATGTAGCCCCTTCTCCCTTCCCTCATCCCCAAGCCTCTTAGCTTTGGACTTCTGTCATCGGAGTCTACTGTCTGCTGTCATCTGCTGACTTCTGGCTCATTCCTCTCGTTTCCCAGCGATCTGGGCTCCTGGCTCACTGTTGCTTTTCCCCCCTGACTCCAGTCTGAATTCGTGACGGTTGCCATATATGTGTGGATGATCTTTGCAAGCCCTGGGCCTCTCAGTTCCTTAACCACCCCACCTCCCGTGATCCTGACTCCCATCCAACCCAACCTCTCACTCCCCTGACCGTGTTTTGTTTTTACCAATAAGCCACCATATCAGTTTTGTGCAACCAGATCTCCACCTATGGCTTCCTGTCTTTCTATATCACTTTCTTTAATATCCAAACTCTGACAATCCTTGGACATTGGAACCTCCAGTGTTCCTATCAGGGTTTTATGGCCCCTGGTCTTTAAATGTCCTCACCCCTCTCCTTCCCCAGCTACAATTCCATGGTCAATAATAACAATCACTTGACTTCTTGATAAAATCCAACTCTCTACCTGTTCTGTGCCTGTCCCAGTGAAGCTAACCAAGGCTGGAGGAAAACACACAACCATGCTGAGCATGATCTTCCAATGGGGCTTTCATGTTCCCCTCTACTGTGAACTCGATCCCATCTCCTTGGGTCTGGCCAAGGACAGGGCACAGGCGTTCTCTTCTCTCTTTTGTGCGACATCACTTTTCTTGCGTCCTTCAAGATCTTTCCCCAAAGCATAAAAACATCTATTATTTTTCTTACAAGTTCTTCTCAAGTGCACATGGAACATTTCTCAGAATAGACCATATATTAGGCCATCAAACAAGTCTCAATACATTTAAAAGGACTGAAGTCATATAAGGTATGTCCTCTGACCACAATGGGATAAATTTAGAAATCAATAATAGAAGGAAACTTGGGAAATTCACAAATATGTGTTAATTAAACAGCATATTCCTAAATAATTAGTTGGTGAAACAAGAAATCACTCGAGAAATTAGAAAATACCTTGACTAGATAAAAACAAAACCACACTGTCCCAAAAGTTATGGTAGGCCTTTAAAGCAGTACTTAGAGGGAAATTTATAGCTGTAAACATCTGTATTAACAAAGAAAAAAATAACAAATGAATTACCTGCATTTCTACTTCAAAAAAACCCACAGAAGAAGAAAAAGAAGGAGTAGGAGGAGGGTGGCAGGGGTGGGGGAAAGAGGAGGAGGAGAAGAAGAAACTAAACTCAAAGAAAACAGAAGGAAGAAAATAGTGAAGATAAAATGAGATAAAAGGTAGAAAAATAATAGAAAAAATTAATAAAACAACAAGATATTTCTTTGGAAAGATCAATGAATTCACAAAACTTCAGCTAGAGTAACCAAGAAAACAAGAGAGAAGACTTAAATCCCAAAACCAATGAATAAAAGGGGACTACTACTGACAGTACATAAATAAAATGGATTATAAGGAAATATTATGAACAATTGTATACTGTCAATACATCAGAAAACCTAGATGAAATGGATAAATTCCTAGAAAGACACATGTTACTAAAACTGACTCAAGAATAAATAGAAAACCTGAATAGACTTATAACAAGAACAGAGATTGATTGATACTCAAAAAAATTCTCACAAAGAAAAGCATAGGGCTAGATGACTTCACTGATGAGCTCTATTACATGTTTAAAGAAGAATTAAAACATGGGGTGCCTGGGTGGCTCAGTCAGTTAAGCATCTGACTCTTGATTTTGGCTCAGGTCAAGATCTCATGGTCATGAGATCGAGCCTTGCGCGGGGTGTGGAGCCTACTTAAAATTCTCCCTCTCCCTCTGCCCCTCCCCATTCTCGAAAGAAAGAAAGAAAGAAAGAAAGAAAGAAAGAAAGAAAATTAAAACCAACTCTTCCAAAATATGTAAGTATGGGGGGGGAGAATACTTCCAAACTCATTCTCTGAGGACATATGCTTCCCTAATACCAAAACTAGACAGAGACATCACAAAGAAAAAAGTAATAGACTATACACCAACATTCCTTATGGGTATAGATGCAAAAACCCCCAACAAAAAAATAGCAAACCAAATCCAACAGAATATAAAAAGAATCATACACCATAACCAGCAGGGATTCCTCCCAGAAATGCAAGATTGGTTCAATATAAAAAGATCAATTAATGTAATACACAGTTTTAATAAAATAAAGAAGAAAAACCGTATGATCATCCTATAGTTGCAGAAAAAGCATTTGGCAAAGTTCAACACACTTTCATTACGAAAACACTCAGGAAGTTAGGAATGGAAAGGAACTCCCTCAATTTGATAAGGGCATCCACACACACACACAAAATCTATCAAGGGGCGCCTGGGTGACTCAGTCAGTTAAGCATCTGACTCTTGATTTTGGCTCGGGTTATGATCTTGTGGTTTGTGGGTTTGAGCAACATGTCAAGCTCTGGGCTGGCAGTGAGGAGCCTGCTTGGGATTCTCTCTCTCTCTCTCTCTCTGCACCTTCCCCACTCTTTCTCTCTCTTTCTCTCTCTCTAAAAATAAATAAACATTAAAAAAACACAACGTATGGAAAACCTACCTCACTTTCTGTTTTTGTACAGAAATTTACAAGCTGATTTTGAAATTCACATGGAAATGTATTGGACCCAGAATAGCCAGAACAATGTCTAAAAAGAAGAATGAAGTTAGACGGCTCAGTTCCCAATTTAAAAAATTTTTTTAACTTTTATTTATTTTTGAGACAGAGAGAGACAGAGCATGAACGGGGGAGGGGCGGAGAGAGAGGGAGACACAGAATCGGAAACAGGCTCCAGGCTCCGAGCCATCAGCCCAGAGCCTGACGCGGGGCTCGAACTCACGGACCGCGAGATCGTGACCTGAGTCGAAGTCAGACGCTCAACCGACTGAGCCACCCAGGTGCCCCCCGATTTTAAAACTGACACAAAGCTATAGTAATCAGGAATATGTGATACTAGAGAAAGACAGAGGTAGAGTTCAGTTGAATTGAGAGTCTAGAAGTAAAATCATACTTTTATGGCCAACCGATTTTCAATGAGGATGCTAAAACAATTCAATGGGGAAAAATTGTCTTTTCATCAAATGATGCTGGTTCTACTGGATATCCACGTACAAAAGAGTGAGTTTGGACATCCTATGTGAAAATTAAAGTCAAAATTTATCAAACCAAAATGCAATGTTTGAAACTATTAACACTCGGAAGACCACGTAGTTGGGAATCTTCATGACTTTCGATTAGCAATGGTCCCTTACATAGGACATGTAAAACACGGCAACCAAAGGGGGGGAAAAAAAACCAAATAATTTGATCAAAATTGGACACTGTGTGCTTCAAAGACACTCTCAGAAACGTGAAAAGAAAATCCACAGAGTGAAAGAAAACATTTGAAAGTTCTATGTCGGATAAGGGTTTAGTATCCAAAACACATAACCAACTCCTATGACTCAACAGGAAAAAGACAACCCAGTTAAAAAATGGGCAAAGGAGTAGACATTTCTCCACAGAAGATACACAAATAATGACCAATAAACATATGAAAAGATGCTTAGTATCATTAGTTATTAGCAAAATGCGAACCAAAACCACAATGAGACATCACTTCACATCCACCAGGAAGCCTGTAATAAAACAGGCAGACAGTAACTGATGTGGGGAAATTGAAGGCCTCGTAATTGATGGAGGAAAAGTAAATCATACAGATTCTTCCGAAAACATTTTGGCAGTTTCTCAAAAAGTGAAACAGAATTACCACGTGACTTAGCAATTGCACTCCTGGGTATATACTCGAGAGAATCAATAACATGTTCACATAAAAACTTGTAAATGAGGGACTCCTGGGTGGCTCAGGAGTCCATCATGAGGGTCAGTTAAGTTAATGAGGGTCGGTTAAGTGTCTGACTCTTGGTTTTGGCTCAGGTCACGATCTCACAGTTTGTGAGTTCGGGTGCCGCATCAGGATCTATGCTGACAACGTGGATCCTGCTTGGGATTCTCTCTCTCTTCCTCTCTCTCTCTCTCCCCGTCCTCTGCTCACACTGTCTCTCTCAAAATAAATTAAAAAAAACTTAAAAAAAAACTTGTAAATGAATGTTCATAGCAGTATTATTCATAATAGCCAAAAAAGTGAAAATAACCCAGATGTCCGTTAACTGATAGGCGAAACATGGCTTGTCCTTAAATGGCATATTATTCAGCTATAAAAACGAATCAAGTCATGACACGTGCTGCAACATGGGCAAACCTTGAAAACACCGTACTAAGTTAAAGAAATCAGAGAGTAAAGGTCACATGTTGTTTGCTTCCATTTATAATGTCCCAAAAAGGCAAATGTGTAGAGTCAGAAACTATACTAGCGGTAGGTGACAGGGGATAGGAGGAGGAGGAATTTGGGGAGTGATTCCTAACTGGTCTAGACCTTCTTTTTGGGGGGTGATGAAAATATTCTGGAATTAGATAATGGTGATGTTTGCACAACCTTGTGAACATCCTAAAAAACAATAAACTGCGCTTTAAACTGGTGAATGGTTTGGTATGTGAGTTATAGCTCAAAAAAAAAAAAAAAAAAAAAGCAAGACCTAAGTTTTCACTGTTGGAGAAGGAAGATAACACACACGGAAGGGAGAAGACTAGAATAAACTCTGAGGTTTTGAATCGGAATTCAAGGTTGATGTGAACTCATGGCTTTCCATAAAAAAAAAGACAGACAGATAGAGAAATAAATATAGATGGGTATGTTTGTGCGTATGTGTGCGTGTATCCTTGTATCTGTCTGCTGAACGGGCCTGGGAACAGTGATGCCCTCATAGTAATCCTTGGAGCATCACTAGTCAACCCAGACCTTGGTTTCTAAATACCATTCTCCACTAAGGACTCTGCTAAGGAGTCCAGGGAAGCAGAACATCTTGGAGAAATGGCTTGATTCCAAGCCTAGGGTGCGGACATTTCCAAGTGACCCTGGAACATCATACGGTGTCCCCCCTCCCCCCCAAAAAGGAAGTGCTCAAAGAACAATGTCTCACTGCACTGTGATGCATCAGATTGGCAAATGTCCAAATCAGGGACAATTTGGCTACAAAATAATTAATGATAATAATGGATTAAAACTCATGAATTGAAACAGGAAACCACGAGCCCACACAGACATAAATCAACAAAGGAGTGAATTGCCAATGTCATGAGGAAAGGGATATTTACACAGTTTCAAAGTTCCTCCCCACGTAATACTTCCTAATTACCAAAGGAAAAGAGGATAATGTCATGGTGCTGGCCAGATGCCACCTTAATCAAGAGATAAAAATGATCATCCGTAATGGCATAGGTCTAAAGAATGTTCCACGTGATGGGACGCAGGGAGGACTCAGAACGGCTCGTCTAGCGTTCCTGCCAATGTTGCAAAACCTAAATAGAATCGTGAAGAAATATCAGTCAAGCCCATATCGAGGGATGTTCTATAAAATCATTGGCCTGCAATCTTAAAAAATAGGCAAGTCAAGATCAGGCAAGTCAAGGAAAAACCAAGGAACTGTTCCAGATTGAACAAGACTTAGAGAGACTCAACAAGTAAATGCAGCATGTGATTCTGAACCGGATCTTTTTGCTCGAAGGACATTGTTGGGACAATTGGTGAAACGTGCAGGGGGTCTCTGGATTTGATGGTGTTTATTTCCTGATATGTATAGTTTTAATTAATGTGGTTGTAAGAGAGAATGTCTGTGTTTGTGGGAAATACATCCTATTGTGTTTGGGGGTGATGCATCAGATTGGCAACTTATTCTCAAATAGTCCAGGAAAAAAAGTTCTTTGTGTCAGTGGTATGCTGAAGTCTTAGGTTTATAACTTCCCAACTATGCATTCAGTAACAAACTGGCTGTGGTGGGAGTATTTACATCATGGAAATTAGCAAATGTTACAACTCAGGACTTTTTTGCACTGAAGAGACAATTGTTGAACGTTCATTTTTGTATTATTCTTTGTAGCATTTTCCCAACATTTTTGGTACATTTTTTGTTATTTCAAATACTTATTTAGTTAGAAAAAGAAGAAGAAAAGGTCACTGTTTTCAAGTCACTGTTTCAAACCCTTCTTTGAACAAGGTTTGCAATAAACATATAAAGAGCATTTACATATTTTTTTTACTCAGGTATAATTAACACACAGTGCTACGTCATTTCAGGTGTACAATATAATGATTCAGGAATTCTATACGTTTCTCAGTGCTCATCATGATAAGTGTACTCTTAATTCCCTTTATCCCTTCCCCCCATCCCTCCATCCACCTCCCCTCCGGCAACCACCAAAATTTGTTCTCTATAGTTAAGATTTTGGGGTTTTGTTTGCTCTTTTTTCCCCTATGCTTATGTGTTTTGTTTCTTAAATTCCACACGTGAGTAAAATTATATGGCATTTTTCTCTCTGACTTATTTCACTTAATGTTATACCCTCTAGGTCCATCCATATTGCTGCAAATTGCAAAATTTCATTCTTTTTTGAGGTTGAGCAATATTCTATTATATATATATATATATATATATATATATATATATATATATATATACTACATACCACACACACACACACACACACACACACCCCATATCTTTTTCCATTCATGTATCGATGAATGAACCCTTAGGTTGCTTCCATGTCTGCTAATGTAAATAATGTTGCAATAAACATAAAGGTGCATATATCTTTTCAAATTAGTGTTTTTGTTTTCTTTGGGTAAATACTCAGTAGTGGAATTACTGGATCATATGGTAATTCTAATTAATTTTTGATATTTTTGGCAGAATCTCCATAGTTTCCATAGTGCTGCAAAAAAAAAAAAAAGAGAATTTGTACAGTGTATTATAGTTAACAGAAATAGACTTCTATACCTTCATTTAATATTCTTGACAACCCTGTGAAGTAGAAATTATCATACCCATTATAAAGACAAGTCAATGGATACTCAGGTAAGTTAAGTTAGGGTCTTAAATTTAAGTTTTTTAAATGTTTATTTATTTTTGAGAGAGAGAGACAGAGCGCTAGCAGGGGAGGGGCAGAGAGAGAGAGACACACAGAATCCAAAGTAGGCTCCAGGCTCTGAGCTGTCAGCACAGAGCCTGATGTAGGGCTCGAGCACACAAAGCAAGAGAGCATGACCTGAGCCGAAATAGGACACTCAACTGACTGAGCCACCCAAGCGTCCCAGGATCTTAAATTTTAGAACAATGGCTCTTTTTATTCCTTTTTGTGCCCTCAGTGCCTGGCATATTCCTTGGCATATAATAATTGCTCACTGAACAATGGCCGGATATCTCCAAGTGGAAAAGGCAAGTCTCAAATCTAGGGCTTAGAATTGTATACATTCATCCTGAAATTGAATGCACCCTTACTGAGATGGAATTTCCCTGAACCACATTTACCACCTCCTTTGTGCCCCCCACAGCCCCAATCCCCATCCTCTGTAAGCTCGGTCTTCTCCAGACCCACTTATGCATTTGTATTTTCCTCCGGGCCACACTGGGTGGCAAGTTCATGGCCAGCTCTGACAATCCCGGAGCATCAGCATTTTCTCTGGGAATGAGCTCCACCCACTTTCTTTCTTCTCTCTGTCAACTGTGATTTTCCTTCTCTTTTTCAAAAAAAAAAAAAAAAAAAAAAAGCATAAAGTCATCCGACCAGCAATGGAGCCACCAGAAGAGTTATTTTCACCTCAGAGTAAAGTCCTGGTTTGTAGTCTTGGCCCCACATCACAGGAAAAATCGCCAGCATTGTTGGGCTGTTTCTTGACAGTGACCTTGTGCTATAAAATAAACAGCTGTGGCCCGAAAAGAGAGAATATTTTCCAGATGTAAGAAAGACTGTGAGGGTGAGGGCATGAGGGGGTGAAGGGTGGGGCTTGGGATTTTTTTCCCTTTCTTTGGTCACCTTCTGAGGGGACCTGTTCACGCCACAGAGTCAGCATTACCCGTTCATGGTCAAGAAATTTGTCTGCCTCCAAATACAACTGACTCAGCGACTAGGGAGGCTTCGGTCCAGATGGTGTTGGGACTGAGGTCAGAGCATGTGGTTGGTGGTGTAAGTTTTCCGCCTGGGGCAGGGTTGGCTCACAAAACAAACGGATCTCTTTTTAACAAATAAAAGGAAACTCACCTTACATCAGATTTTAAGGAGTGTGAAGAACATATTACTTGTGTCTATGTGATCATTTTCTGAGACATCAATGTGTATTTTTGTTCTCATAATGGTGGGTAGCTTCCCCTCTTTCATCCCAAGAAGGTAGCCAGAAGCAGAAGTTTCCAGGCCCCCTTAAATCAGAGCCCCTCCTCCACCCCCATGACTTGAGCTCCCCTGGGTGACTGTCTGACAGAGGATGGGGTTTCCAGGGGTGGCAAAGGCAGCTCCTAGTAGGGAGGGGACAGAGGAGGGAACGGGGGGAGCTCCCTCGGAGGATAGGAAGGGTAGGACAAAAAGATTTACTGGGTTCCAGAAAAGCACAGCTGGCAGATGTGCATGGCTGTGGGCTGAGCAGAGGGTGCTCTGACTCTAGGCACAGAGACACCCTCCCCCCGTGGCTGGGGCAGAGACATCCTGTGTATAAGCTTGGCTTCAAGGCAACATAAATGCCACCTTCAAAGCAGGCTGGGGTGAGTCCAGTGTGGGCTGATAGCTGGAGGGTCTCTCCCGGCATGTTCCAGATTGCACGAGCTCCCGATGACTTTCGTACAATTTTGGGGAGAGGAAGGCTTCGCAAAATCTTACTGAGATGGAATTTTCCAGCAGCTAGGCGGGTTGGGGCTCGTTAACTGATTTAGAGAATGAACATTTTCTTATGCCAGATCGTTAGGGAGTTTAATGCACACTCATTACACCCATTACAGAAACACCGACTTTGATCCACGTAACGCTCTTTATATGTCTTTTCCTTTCAAATTTTATCTATATGGGTGTATTCCACTGAATACTTTATGAGATTCAATAAAGCTCGGTCACATACAAAATCCCATGTTATGCTCACATTACGCTTTGATGGTGGATAAGAGAGGTATTGTCTAATTTGCTGAACAGAGAGAAACTTGATCTATAAATGGGTCTTCTGTGGCTCTTTCCTGTGTCCTGGGAGGGCTAGGTTGGGCCCCCTGCTATTCCTCCCAACCCTGAGATTGGCCACCAGCACGTCATGGGTCAAAGCCTCATGGCTTTTCCTGGCCTTGAAATTTGCCAACATTTTCTTTCTCTAACACCCATTGCTCTGTGCTATGCATACAGGACTATCCCCACCCCCACCCCCCCGCCTTTTCTATCCCCCGTCGACACTCCATGCCTGTCTGTTGTTTCCCATCATTTGCAGTCTTCTCAGCCTGGAACACTTCTGTTTCTTGCTTCAACAACTGACTCAGATCTAACAGACATCTAATGAGCGCCGCCTACGTGTCAGGCATCATGCAAGGCATTCTGGTACGGTAACTCATTTACTCTTTATGGGGGAGGTATGGCATGCCCGGTTTTTAGACATGGAATCTAAGGCTCAGAAAGGTTAAGGAATGTGCCCAAGGTCACCTAGCTAGGATGTGGTAAAACAGGGATGCATACCTTCCTTTTCCGGATCTGAGTCTCTGTTCTGTGCCTAACCGCACTTGGTCACCTTACAAAGTTTCTGCGTTCTCTGTCCATTTCCAAAGAGAAAATAAGGTCAGTGTTAAAAAGGAAATCTATGCAGTATTGCTCTGAATCCCAACTTGAATGTTAGTACCTGTCCTGATTTAAAGTTACCCCTGGAGGAGGGACTCCGTTTTGACTGTTATCCACACCAATAGAATAGTAACCTTCACTCTTATAGCTCAGGTCCCAAAGTGTGTACCGTGGGACCCTATTACATGGGACAGATTTTGCGAACAAGCCTGGGAAATGGCATGTTAGGTAGAGTTAAACAGGATTCACTTTTGCGTCCCTTCTTATGCAAACATGTGAAGATAAGGAATATGAAACTAAGTATATAAAATTAAATATAGGGCATTGGAGGAGGGTGGACAAATGAGTTACCCTGAATCTTAAGCTTTATTAGCTTTTCAGTAAACCTATTCTGATGCCAGCTCAGTATCCATTCTCCACTTCTTAATTTTCAACAGAAACCAAATTTTGTTTGGGTGGTGCTATGGGCTGGAAGTTTGTGTCCTTCAAAATTCATATGCTGAATCCCCCCCCCCCAAAAAAAAAAACGTGACGGGATTTGAAGGTGGGGACTTGAGGAGGTGATTAGGTCACGAGGTGGCGTCCCCATGAATGAGATCGGTGCCCTTATGAAATAGGCTTTTGTCCCTTCTGCCATGTGAGGCTGCTTATGAACTGGGAAGTGGTGTCTCACCGGATCTCGCCAGGACCTTGATCTTGGGGCTCCCAGCTTCCAGAACTGGAAGAAGTAAATTTCTGATGTTTTTAAGTCACCAGTCTATTTTGTTATAACAGTCCAAACAGACTAAAACAGGTGGCAATCATCCCAGCTGAAAATAAATAAATAAATAAATAAATAAATAAATAAATAACGCCCCCTCCCCATTTTCCAGGTTCTCTTGCGGCTAGGTGTGCACATGTGGCCTACTTCTTGCCAAGGAGATGCTGGTGGAAATCTACTGGTTGTATGTGTAGAAAAACAATTGTTTCCTTGGTTAAAAGGAACAGGCTCAGCTGATGCTCTTCTGCCTTTGTTCTTTCCCTTCCTACCTCTTCCTTCTTGAAATGAGGACATATTCCAGGAGGCGCAGTAGTTATCCTCCAGCCATGAAGACAATTGTACATGGAGCCATTGTACCTGGACTGGGTGGTCTGGCTCTAGAATTACTGGTTGCAAGAAAAACAAATACGTTTGTTCCAGCCCCTATAGTCTGGTTTCTGCTACACGGAGCCGAATACAACGCTAATGGCGCAGTATCAGAAATACCTGGATTCCAATCATAATTCTAGCACTTACTGTTTGAATGACGTTGGGTCACTTACCCCAATTCTCTGAAATTTAATCACCAGATTTAAAAGACAAGGGTTATGGTGGTGATTAACTATCCGAACAGACAACTCAGAAGCAGACTGTGTATATGGGATGCTGACGTATGATAGAAATGGCTTCACAAATCAGTTGAGAGAGGACAGATCATTTAGTAGATGGCGTTGAGAAAATCACTCTATAAAATAGAAGTTGAATCTCAATTGCCTACAATATGAAAACAAAAATCCCCAATGGATTTAAGACCTACGTATGAAAGGTAAAAACTATAAAGCTAGGACACCTGGGTGGCTCAGTTGGTTAAACGTCCAACTTTAGCTCAGGTCATGATCTCAATGTTCATGAGTTTGAGCCCTGCATTGGGCTCTGTGCTGACAGCTCAGAGTTGGGAGCCTCCTTCAGATTCTGTGCCTACCTCTCTCTCTCTGCTCCTGCTCCAGAGAATTATTATCTTTAGTCAGGGTTCTAGGCCTGCACTGTTCAATATATCACTAACCACAGATGGCTACTGAACATTTTATATGTGACTAGTACAGATTGAACTGCACTGTAGTATAAAATACATAAGAGCTTTCAAAGGCTAAGCCTTGAGTGGGCTAAGCCTAAGGCTTAGGCTAAGCCTAAGCATGCACAAAGGAATGAAATGTGTCTGAGTAATTTTATATTGACTACATGTTGAAATGATATTTTAGATATATTGCATTAAATAAATATACTGTCAACATTAACTTCACCTGTTTACTTTTACTTTTTAAATGTGGCTATTAGAAAAATTTTCATTACATGTGCGGCTCACAATATATTTCTACTGGACAGTGTTGCTCTTGGCGATGCAAGAAACTCATATATCTGCAGGAAAAAAAAGAGTGGGAACTCAATAGAATAATGGGCAAAAAGCATGAACAGGCAATTTGCAGAAAAAGGGGGAAACATAAATGGCTAAAAAATAGATGAAGAAAAAGAAATACAACAAGACTAACACAACCTATCAAATTAGCAAAAATTTAAAAATTAGTAGTGCCAAATGGTGACAACATTTGAAAAAAGGGATCTTCATCACTGCTGGTGGAGTGCAGTCTGGCAGAGCCATTCCTGAGTTGCACTAATGAAACTGTGTTTGTGCCTCTGCAAGGCAGATATACACTTTGTGGGTACCAATCTGGTGGGTACCAAACAGGCAGTGCCTGTTCTGAGTGGGCAGTGCCTGAATCTTGACGGTTGTTAAATAGTTTGAATATCACGTACGTGTATATCCTATGAACAAGCTATCCCAATCCTAAGACTGCTCCTCTGAGAAACTCTCTTACACACATCTGTAAGATAAAGAAATACAAATAAATACAAGATTGACTTGACACCTATGAAATGTGCACACAGTCTGACCCAGAATTTTTTGTGGAGCCAGGAGGTGGAAGTTTCCTTGGTGTCTACCACTGGGGGACTATTAGGTAAAACCTGGTCAACGCTTTCGATGAAATATTATGAACCCAGAACTAATGATCCAGATGTATATGTAGCAACATGGATAGATCTCAAGAAGAAAGGGTTGAGGAAAAAAGAAGGAACAGAATGAGATGTATGGTACAATTCCATTGTGTGAGTTAAAAAAACATCCGTACAATACAGCTTCAAGATTATGTGTATATCAAAATAAACAAATGAAAGGTATATTAGATGGACTTATATGAATTAAAATCAATTTGGATGCTTATGATGGGAGAGAAGAACAGAAATGGAAGTGGAAGATAAAGGAGAGGGGAAAAATGAAACAGAATAAAACCAAAGGGCACCTCTTTCTAGGGCTGCCATATTTAACAAATAAAAATACAAGACACCCAGTTAGATTTGAATTTCAGTTAAAGAACAGATAATATTTTAGTGTAAGCATGTCTCCATACTTAGACATGTAAGTATATCTATAATGTTGACAGTAGTTGAATGGTGGGATTCAAATTTAACTGGATATTCTGGATTTTATCTGGAAATCTTAAACTCAGTATATACAAACGTTCTCTCCTCTCTCTGGCTATACTGGCTAAGATGGTCATAAAAGTGATGTTTATCAGATTACAGTTCTGGGGCGCCTGAGTGGCTCAGTCGGTTAAGTGTCTGATTCTTAATTTCAGCTCATGATCTCACGGTCTGTGAGTTTGAGCCCCGCATCGGGTTCTATGCTGAAATTCGGAGCCTGCTTGGGGTTCTCTCTCTCTCCCTCCTCTCTCAGCCCCTTCCCTGCTCATGCTCTCTCTCTCTCTCTCTCAAAATAAACAAATAAAACTTTAAAAATAAAATTTTTTTTAAGTGATGTTTATTAGATTACAGCTCTGGGGCGCCTGGATGGTTCAATTGGTTAAACATCCAACTTCAGCTCAGGTTATGATCTCAACGTTTGTGGGTTCGAACCCCACATTGAGCTCTCTGCTCTCAGCATGGAGCCCACTTTGGATCCTCTGTCCGCCTCTCTCTCTGCCCATCCCTAATGCACATGCTGTTTCTCTCTCTCAAAAATTAACATTTAAAAATAAATAAAAGTTACAGTTCTTGGGAACTCAGTCCCAGCTTACCACAATGATGGCCCTGAAACATCCTTGGCACTGCTCACATCTTTCTGGTTGGGTTACTGGGTATCAGAAGGCTATCTCCTTGGATGCATGGGTGGTCTGAATTAAGGGTCTCTTGGGCCACTTAACAGTAACAACCACACCTTACACATGTTTAATCCTTGTGCCATGTCAAAGGCCTGTCACTCGGATCCCCTGGGAACATTCTGCCCATCACTCCTCACTCACAACCTACAGTAAAGAACACCTGGGAAGCTGAGAGAGAAAGCAGGTGATGGGTGAAATTATGGGAGTTTCTGCCAGTCCAATCTTGGTTCAAATCCCAGCCCTGCCATTTATTAGCTCTGTGACCTTAGGTAACTGACCTCTTGAGCCTCAGTGATTTCATCTGTAAAATGGGAGAAAAAACAAATACCTCACAAGTTTGTTGTAAGGATTATAATAAACAAGAGTGAGAAAAATGGTAATAAAACATATGTAAAGGGCTTAGCACAACTACTGAAAATATTTATGTTGTATTAAAAAAAATAACCTGGAAGGAAATCTGAAATATTGACAGTGGTTAAGTACCTGACAAAATGAGACAGATCATATAAAGTGCTTGGCACATGACAATCACTTAATAAATATTAGTGATCTTTCTCTATTGGTTTCTTGAAGATGGGCTCATGAATGATGGTTATTCTTTCCCTTATACTTTTTGGTATTTCCTCCCATATTTTCTTTTTTTAATTTATTTTTGGGACAGAGAGAGACAAAGCATGAACGGGGGAGGGGCAGAGAGGGAGACACAGAATCGGAAACAGGCTCCAGGCTCCGAGCCATCAGCCCAGAGCCCGACGCGGGGCTCGAACCCACGGACCGCGAGATCGTGACCTGGCTGAAGTCGGACGCTTAACCGAATGCGCCACCCAGGCGCCCCTCCTCCCATATTTTCTAAAATGAAAGCATAATTATGTTTGAGTCAACAAACATTTGTGGGGCACTTACCATGTCCTGGAAACCATCTTTGTTTCTTTTAGTGTTTATTTTTGAGAGAGAGAGAGAGAGAGAGAGAGAGAGAGAGAGAGAGAGAGAGAGAACGAGTGGGGGAGGGGCAGAGAGAGAGGGAGACACAGAATCCGAAGGAAGTTCCAGGCTCTGAGCTGTCAGCACAGAGCCCGATGCAGGGCTTGAACTCATGAACCACGAGATCATGACCTGAGCCAAAGTCGGGCACTTAACCAACGGAGCCACCCAGGCGCCCCATCCTGGGAACCATTTTGATTGCTTGGCATAGATTCAGAACAGACGAGGTTGTAGTGGGAAATCCAAGCTAAGATGATAGGATAGTATCCCTACAGTTGCTCTTTTCCCTCCTGCTATTTGTGTTGTGGGATCTATAGACTAGTTACAATAAATGAGATAAGTAACATAGCCCTCAGGGGGCTCAGCATCTTCTTCTAGCCTTTCAGACCCCTCCTTTCTATCACATATCCTCTTTTTCCCTCTTTGCTACTCTCCCACCACAGAGTACAGGTAAGGGGCCCTAAAAATTATCTAGCACTGCCCATCAGTTTTACAGACGGAGCACCAACCTGCGGCTTCTCTCCTCTCCCACCTTCTAATCCATCAGTGTTCTTGCTCCTCAAGAGACAGAATTAGGTGGCATTAGTTTTTCTAGACCAAATGTTAAAAGTCTCCAAGTTCAAGTCCCCAAATACCAGAAGTACCAGTTGCAAGATAGCCTGAGCTTACACTCTGGTGCCAGGGTGTGTGCTGAGCCCTTTTGAATATGTTTTTTTTTTTCTTGGCTGATGCCAAGACACCCAGAAAAGTGTTTGAAGAAAGACAGCTTCACAGAATAGTTAATTCTAAAATATTAATGAATGCTAGCAGGGCCAATCCCCTGAATCCAGTGATTTTTAAAAAATTGCTCAGGTGCAAAAGCCCTTTTAGTCATAGTGCTTTTTGTAGAACATTGTAAAACTCATATGTACTCCCCCCAAAGAACAAGCTAATGCAACTATGTTATATGTTCATCTCCATTAAAAAGAGAGAAAGAGAGAGGTGCCTGGGTGGCTCAATCAATTAAGCATCAAACTCTTGATTTTGGCTCACGCCATGATCTCACAGTTCATGAATTCGAGCCCTGCGTCAGGATCTGTGCTGGTAGTACGGAGCCTGCTTGGGGTTCTCCCTCTCTCCGCCCCTCCCCCACTCACTTTCTCTCTTTTTCTCAAAATAAATTTTAAAAACTTAAAAAAGAGAGAGAGAGAGAGAGAGAGATTAGTTGAAGCATGGATTTGTTTCAGCTTTCTCTCTAATTTTAGGCTGATAATTGTTTATTGGTTTAGTCATGTTTGGGCATTCATCAGATAGCAAACAGATACTATGTTTATTGGGGGCCTTTTTAAAAAAACTTTTTTAACGTTTATTTATTATTGAGAGACAGAGAGAGCGCATAAGCATGGGAGGGAGAGACAGATAGAGGAGGAGACACAGAACTGGAAGCAGGCTCCAAGCTCTGAGCTGTCAGCACAGAGCCCAACACGGGGCTCGAACTCACAAACCGCGAGATGGTGACCTGAGCCAAAGTCAGACGCTCAACCGACTGAGCCACCCAGGCACCACTATTGGGGGCCTTTTAACGGTCAGACTGTCAGCAGACAGATGGTAGTAGGTTCCAAACGTCTGGGAAAAGATATATTTATGTGGGAAAAAATGAAGATGGGCAGACATTCAGGACCCTCTCTAGGGATGTTCACATTTTGGAAGAGGTTTCAGTACTTTTCACCAGAAGAAGAGGACAACTCTGGTGGTGGGGCTTCAGCCAGTGTGATGTGTCAAGATAAAAGATGGATTTGGGGGCAGGGATACCCTTCCAAAGCCACTCAGCTCATCCACCTGAGGCTTCACTTTCCTTGTCCTGGGAGAGGGCTTCCCAACGGGGGGGGCCTTGGTGCCAAAATACACTTGAAGCTTCATCCTAAGGTGAGATGGGGGCAGGGATCCTCGGGAGCTCCTTGATGGGGCGTGGCCTTTGTACGAGTCTGAAGAAACAAGAAGAGAATAACTGGAAGAGGATGACCTGGTGGCACTTGCCCCATTAGTGGCCACCTGGGTGGTGGAGCAGGTGTTTCCAGGTGTGTCCAGATTGACATGTTGACAAACAGGTCAGTCTGCACCCACCCTGCTGTTTTCAGAGAAACCCTCTCCTGTTCCTCGTGTCCTTTGCTCTGGGGTTCAGCTTCCTCAGCTGTGACTCGGAATGAACCCAGGCCCCAAGAAAGCGCTATGTCCCCACTCTGTCTCTCAGTACCTACAGACATGTCTGTAGGTGGGGAAGGAAAGGCAATAGAAGATCACTGACTTCAGACTTCTCCTGGGCTGCTTCTCCCAACCAGGTGGCCATGGCAGGTTGTCTCAAGGCCCTTCCGGGCCTCGGTTTCCTAATATGAAAGTGAGAATAATAATAGAATCTTCATTAGAGGGTTGTCTGAGGATTTTTTTAAAAATGCATAAAGGTGCTTTGGCACACTGGTGAATGCTCAATTGATAGTGATTTGGATGGTTATTAATGTCCTAAAAATTCAAGACATGGGACCACCCCATCCCCAGAGAGACTCATGGATCTTGTATGAATCTGTCTCCCACTGCCCTCTCCCTGGCAACCCCAAGTCTACTTTGCATATTTCTTAGAAGAGAAGTGGCTTTCTTTATGGGGTAAAGTCCCCCACTGCAAGAAGGAATTCAGAGGGGTGGAACAGACTGGGTGTTGGATTCTGATCTCTGTGGGTGACTCACCTGCTTTGGCTTGGAATCTGCCTTTGCCAAATGGGGACAATAAAACATTTTCTCCTTCACTGCCTCACCCTTGTTTCAATTTATGAGACTGGCGGGAGCACTGATTAGCCTGTAAACTCTTCTGGTCTCCCGTGGAGAAAAACATCTGATAGAGGCGATGAGAATGGCTGTAGTTTATAGAACTGAAGATTTGTTTTCAAAGCAATCCTTCCCGATAACTGGAAGTGAGGACTTTGTTTTATCTGGGCTCAGGAAGGTGTAAGTAAAAATAGTTTGGAAAACCAATCTTGGAGAACCAGTAGTCCTAGAATTGATATTTGTGACTGAATCTATGTGGCAGGTTACATGATTCTCAGGCCCTTGGCAACAGGACAGTTTTGTTTAAAACTTTGCACATAGGAGCACAGGCTCTGGAGTTGGACTCAGGTTTGAATTCCAGCTCAATTCTTGCTAGATGTGTGACTTTGGGCAAGTTTACTTCATTTGTTTGTGCCCCAGTTTCCTCATCTGTAAAATGGAAATAATGATAGCGCCTAACTCATAAGATGGTTGTAAAGATTGAATGAGTTAAAAAATCTAAAGTTTTTAGAAGAGTGTCTACAGAGAAGAGGGTTAAGAAGTGTTAGCTTTTATCTATCTATCTATCTATCTATCTATCTATCTATCTATCTATCTACATATCTATCTGCCTATCTATAACATCATCATCTGGATTGAGCAGTGCAGTGTAGAACAAAGAATGTAGGATTTGAAACAGATCTTTCCACTCCTGCCTGTACTACTCAGAAGATTTGCGATCTCTGGAACATACCATTCTTTTTTTTTTTTTTTTTTAATTTTTAATGTTTATTTATTTTTGAGACAGAGACAGAGCATGAACAGGGAAGGGGCAGAGAGAGAGGGAGACACAGAATCTGAAACAGGCTCCAGGCTCTGAGCTGTCAGCACAGAGCCCGACGCGGGGCTCGAACTCACGGACCATGAGATCATGACCTGAGCCGAAGTCGGATGCTTAACCGACCGAGCCACCCAGGCGCCCCTGGAACATACCATTCTTAAGTTTCTATATTCAGTAATGGCTAAAAGCTGATGATACTTAAATGAGCTGTATAAAATACAAAAACACCTTAAAAGTGTCAAAGAGCTAAAAAGATGGTGAAGCATACTGGCTTAAATCTGGGAACAGATAGGATCCCAGAGAGGTGAGCCATACACTCGGGCCACTTTTGCTCAGGAACACTTGCTGATAGCAAATAATCAGCTGAGCTATTGAGCTGTCTTTTGGCAGACCCTCAGAGCTTGGAGGACTAAAGTAGGATTTTGAATCCCATCAAGGGTAGTGATCCTAGTCAACCATTTCCATTTTTAGCTGAGACTCAACAGTGCCATGTCCTGGAAGAAAGTGTGGAGTGGAACTAAACCTGCTCAGACTGGCACTAGTCTTTGAGTCATGAGAATGGTCCAGAAAACCCCAATCTTTTGGATTTGATTAAAGTGTCCCAAGCAGTTAGTACCCTCAGGTATTTCATAGAAGCTAATGAAAACCTTTTTTGCAGAGAACATAACATCATTTTAGGCCTTCAATTATTTTAACAAATATACTTAAAAATACAATATTCAACGAGTACTTGAAGATAACTAGGTACACTAAAAGACAAGACACCATGAGCAAATGTCAACAGAAACAACAGACAACAGAAACAGACCCATATGGAACATAAGAATGACCAGAAACCAAAAATAAAACAACAACACTTACTTTATTCAGGGAGATACAACCTAAGCTGGAAATTTTGGTTAAGAAACAGGAAATGATAAAAAAAAAAGTGACATAATAGATTTTAGAAAGAATCAAACAGAAATTTTAGAACTGAAAAATAGAAGAATCAAAACTAAGAATACAACGGACAGTTTTTTTTTTTTTTAACTTTGTTTGTTTGTTTGTTTAGAGCAAGCAGGGGAGGGGCGGAGAGAGAGAGAATCCCAAGCAGGCTGTGCACAGCTAGCATAGACAGAGCCTGATGTGGGGCTTAAACTCACAAACTGCAAGATCACTACCTGAGCCAAAATCAAGAGGCAGATGCTTAACCGACTGATCCACCCAGGCACCCCTACAATGGACAGTTTTACCATCAGATTAGGCACAGCTAAAGAAAGGATTAACAGTGTATGCTATAAGACAGGTAAAGAAAATCTCCAGAAAAAAGGATGGGAAATCAAAAAGGTCTGAACCACAGAAGAGGTAAGCGACATAGACTGCCTCATTGAGCATTAATTCGAATCCCAGAAGGAAAAACAGAATGGAGCACAGGTTGTATTTGAAGAAAATGACTGGAAAATTTCCAGAGATGAGGGCACATCTCTCCACAGACACAAGAAGCCAGGAAATTCCCAGACAGAATAAATAGAAAGAAATCAGACTCTGGGCACCTAGTGGTGAAACTGCTCCAGTGGTTCCTATATCCAGAACATTCTTCCCTGGTGCCCATTCTAGCTAAATCCTATCACAAGTTATATCTCAATTTATATCTAATGTAAATTAAAATGCTTCATTTCTCACCTTTCCCCACTTCTGAGTTGGGTGGCCCTTCCTGTTTGCTCCTATAGTGTCTCGAGCTTACTCAGAATTTTATTTTTATTATTTTTATTATTTTTTTCATTAAAAAATGTTTATTATTTTGAGAGAGAGACAGAGCATGAGCAGGGAGGGACAGAGAGAGAGAGGGAGACACAGAATATGAAGCAGGCTCCAGGCTCTAAGTTCTCAGCACAGAACCAGACGTGGGGCTTGATCTCACAAACCACGAGATCATGACCTGAGTCGAAGTTGGATGCCCAACCAACTGAGCCACCCAGGTGCCCCCTGTTTTTCATTAAAAAAAAAGTATTTATTTCAGAGAGAGACAGGGTGTGAGCCAGCGAGGGACAGAGAGAGGGACAGAGAATCTGAAGCAGGTTCCATACTGTCAGCGCAAAGCCGAATGTGATGCTCAATCCCATAAACCATGAGATCATGACCTGAGCCGAAGTCAGACACTCAACCAACTGAGCCACCCGGGCAGCCCATATTTTAAAACTTATCGTACTAGAGACTGCCTCTTTACCTGGCTGTATCTCACACCAGGCTGTGAGCTCTATGAGAGCAAGGAACGTGTCTTTATTGCCTACTGTTGACTCCCAACACTCCAGCACAGAGCCTGGCACACACCAAAGTATTAACAAATGTTGTCAAAGAATGAAAGCTGTTTATACTCTTTGAACCTCAGTTTTCTCATCTGGCAAATGGGTACAATAATATCAATCTCATGCATTCGTATATGGTTGTTAGAATTAAATAAACAAGGTACCAGACATTTATTGATATAATAAAGCGATGTATCTGACCTCCCTGAGGCTCTGTTTTCTTATTTATCCACTGGGGAAAATAATACCAGTTAAGCCATTTTTATTATGGCTGAGATAAGCTATCAGTCATGTCATAGTTGACAATGAACTAACAGGAGCTAAACGAGCTAAAGGCAGACCAGACTGATTTGTCAAATTTCTACTATGTGTCATTTGCTGGGATGGGAGCTGTATATTCATTATCTCATTCTTTGTTTGTTTATATTTATTTTTTTAGTTTTTAGAAAAACCCCATTCTTTTTTTTTTGTTTTTTAAGCTTATGTATTTATTTTGAGAGAGAGGGAGAGACAGAATCCCAACAGGCTCTGCCATGACAGCACGGAACCTGATGTGGGGCTTGAACTCACGAACCATGAGATCATGACCTAAGCTGAAACCAAGAGTTGGAGGCTTAACTGACTGAACACCCAGGCACCCCTGTTATCTCATTTTAAAATGGATGAAAAGGGATGCCCGGGTGGCTCAGTCGGTTGAGCCTCCGACTCTTGATTTCGGCTCAGGTCGTGATCTCATGGTTCGTGAGATCGCGCCCCGTGTTGGGCTCTGTGCCGACGGCACTGGGCCTGCTTGGGAGTCTCTCTCTCCCTCTCTCTCTGCCCCTCCCTGCTCGTACTCTCTCTTTCTAAAAATAAATAAACATTAAAAACTAAATAAAAGGGATGAAAACACGAGGCCCATAGTTCTTCTTCCCTCTTAGACGCCTGAGAGCGAAAACCCGTATCACAGAAGAGTTGTCCTGGAGGAAGAGGAAGTAAAAAGAGAAAAGACGTTTTACATTCTGGGTGAAGCTCTTGATTTTCAAGCTCCACTGCAATCTATGAGCTCAAGGAGAAGAGAGGTGAGAAAGATTCTTTTCTCCTGTATCCCCATCAATTAAAAAAAAATTGTTTTTTGGACAATACAACTCTGCTAAGTCCAAGGAACCTAATATCCCCTCGTCCTATAGCTACTGATCTTCCCAGAAATCAATATCCAATATAGTGAAAAACCATCCCCTTCTGCAAGGGTGAGGAGGGGCAGAAGGTCAAAATCTCATGTGGCCCACTGGACGGGATTCAAAGCCCTGTCCTCAGTTATGCTCAGGCAGCTGCCACTTCCGGGGCTGCATGACACACACTGTAAGGCTGTGTGAGCAAGTCCAGCAGCGCGGATGCCGTCACGAATACACCCTTGAACTTCAGTCGCTGCACACAACCAACGCTTGTTTTTCCCTGACTTGGTCCAGTGAGGGTGTTCCTGGTCAACGGGCGCTTTTCCTCCTTAAGGTGACTCAGCGACCCAGGCCTGGAAGTGGCCCCCATAACTTCCATTCACATCTCAGTGGCAAAAATGTGGGTTTTGGCTGAATCTGGAGGCAAGGGGGGGCTGGAAAATGGACTCTATGGTGGGGCAGCTGCCTTTTAGCAACAACTTGATGCTCTAGAAGAAGAATCATGGATTTTTGGTGGGCAGTTAGTGATGCCTTTTGTAAAAGTATTATTGCTAAATATGAATCCTCCTCCTCCTCCTCCTATTTGGGTGGGGAAACTGAGGCTCCAGTGCTTAGGTAACTTGTCCCAGATCTGTAGCTAGTAAGTGGCGGAGGCAGGATTTGAGCCCAGGTAGTGCGGTTGCCAATCCCATGAGCTTGCCACAGCATCCTGCCAGGTCGCGGCGATGAAGGAGACCGAGTGCCCACTGTCAAGAAAAAGGTGATGTCAGGCACGTTCCTGAAATTCTATTTTCAGGATCGGAGCTCTTGACAAAAGCTAAATAAGTACTTGAAAACGAACACTTTCACGGTCATCCAAAGTCAGAGCTCAAACGCCACCTTCTCTGAGGGGCCTTCTCTGCCCCCCTTGCCTTCCAACCACGCCGAACCCCAAGGCACTCTGTTTCCTGTGCGTTTACAACGTCTGCAATTTGCTCATAGCGCTATCACCATCTGAAAGCAGACACGCTTGTGTTTCCTGGTGGATTGACTCTCTCCCCAGCTAGCATATAAGCTCCCTGCAAGCAGCAGGCTTGATGTCCCGGTGCCCGTCACAGAGCCTGGCGCACAGTAAATCCACAATAAATTTTTGTGAAATGAACAAGCAGTCATATCTACAAAGTGGTGCTGGAGCAGACGCATGATTTTATTCATTCACTCATGTTATTAGTCACTCACTCATTCACAGAATCTTTCTCAGTTGCCAGAGTCTGATCTGAGGATAGAGAGATGATAGTCTTTGGTCTAAGAGTAGCTTGTGAAACCCCGGAAGGCTTCTTGTAGTTAATGGTGTTAAAGGGAGCATTTAATTATGAGTTGGGGAGGAGGGTGTCATGTTACCTCTTTGGATACTTTTACAGCTTCACTTGACCTGTTACCCAATGTGTTGCTGCCCCTGGCTTTGTAAACTACCATGGTTCGGCAGGGAGTCTAGCCTGGATATCGCTTCACGGTTGTAAAGCTCCTGAGCTGCAGAAGGATGGACTCACAATGGGACAAGGTGGGTTTGTCCTTTCTGTCTTATTTAGAGGGGCGTCGCAGGCAGGTTCTAGGTTCCTAGCAAACATCTGGCAGCTTTTGTTAGCCTATAAATAAAATGACCCAGCCATTCACGGGATGGCCAGCCCATCTCCAACTCCAGAAGCCACAGCAATGCCAGTGTCACGGCTGTAAGCATGAGCGTCCCCAAGGAAAGGTACGTGATGTTTTTCTGAAAAATCTGAATTCCTACTCTCCAAGTTGCTTTTTGGGCAAGCCAAGCCAATGGGTACGGCAGCTCTTCATTCCTGATACTAATGAAGATGCTTAGACACTGTCCAAAAGGGCATGCACGGCGCAATCCAAAGTTAAGGTCAGCGACTAGAGAATGAAGGGTTTCCTCTATAAGAGGCCACTCCAGCCCTGGCCTTGGGAGTTCTGGCACTGAGGGAAGCTTTCAGGAGCAGGTTTGGAACAAAGACCCGCGTGTTCCGATGACTACGCACAGCTTTTGGGAGGCGTTTTTCTGACAACCATTGTAATAAAATTCCAGTGCCTAGAATTTAGAAAAATACAAACACTCAACAATGTAAACCGAAGAAAATAAAAGTCACCTCCATTTCCAAGAGCTCAGACATGATCAGTTTGGCAGTCTGACATCTATTCCTTCATTCTTTCTGTGTGTGTACGTGTGTGTGTGTGTTTTTTTTTTTTTCAAAAAATTTTTTAACATTTTTATTTATTTTTGAGACAGGGAGAGACAGAGCATGAACAGGGGAGGGTCAGAGAGAGGGAGACACAGAATCCGAAACAGGCTCCAGGCTCTGAGCCGTCAGCACAGAGCCCGAGGCGGGGCTCGAACTCACAGACCGTGAGATCATGACCTGAGCCGAAGTCGGCCGCTTAACCAACTGAGCCACCCAGGAGCCCCTGTTTTTTTTTTTTTTTAATTGTGTTTTTTACCTCTATAGAAATGGGATCCTTACCTTTGTGCAAACTGTGTTGTTTTTTTTTTTTTTCCTACTAACCCATTGCATACATTATTCCATTCCGTTTTCGTTGATTGATTGGCTATTTGATGTGGCTACAAATTGAACCATGCAGGGGTTAGGAGCACTGGCCCCCATGCAGTTGAAAACTCTGCACTCCCCAGAAAGTTAACTACTGATAGCCTACAGTTGACTGAAAGTCTTGCCGATAACACAATCAGTCGATTAACACATACCTTGTAAGTTATATGTATTATCTATTGTATTCCTACAATAAAGTAAGCTAGAGAAAAGACAGTGTTATTAAGAAAATCATAAGGGGGGCACCCAGGTAGCTCAGTCGGTTAAGTATCTTTGATTTTGGCTCAGGTTATGATCTCACGGTTTGTAAGTTCAAGCCCCGTGTCTGGCTTAGTGCTGACAGCAAGGAGCCTGTGGGGATTCTCTCTCTTTGCCCTTCCCTCTCTCTCTGCCCTTTCCCCGCTCACACTCTCTGTGTTTCTCTTTCAAAATAAATAAAACTTAAAAAAAAAAAAGAAATCATAAGGAAGAGAAAATACATTTACGGCACTGTACTGTAAAAAATCCGCATACCTGTGGACCCATGCAGTTCAAACTCGTGCTGTTCAAGAGCCAGCTGCGCTCTGTGGTATGGTGGCACAGGGGGACACAGGGAAGGAGAGAGAGAATCTCAAGCACAGAGCCTGACGCGGGGTTTGATCCCATGAACCTGGGATCATGACCCGAGCCTGAATCAAGAGTCAGATGCTCAACTGCCTGAATCACCCAGGTGCCCCAGGTGTGTTAATTTTTGTTGTTGCTGTTGTTTGAGAGAGAGACAGAGAGAGAAAGAGAGAGAGAGAGAGTGTGTGTGTGTGTGTGAGGAAGGGACAGAGAGAGGGGGACAAAGGATCCAAAGTGGGACCTGCGCTGACAGCACAGAGCCCGATGCAGGGCTCAAACTCATGAACTGTGAGATCGTGACCTGGCTCAGCCGACTGAGCCACCCAGGCACCCCATTTTTAAAGCATAACTTAAAATGGAAGCATAGCGGGTAAATCCCACGGCTCTAGCTGTGCAAATTAAAAGACCAATTTAAGTGAAGTGTGTGTATAAGACATTACGATTAACTAAATATAAAATACAAACATTAGACGTTAACTTCTTTGAATAGATCTACCTCAAGGGGGTCAATTTGACCTCAGTTTCTTTTTCTCTAACTGGAAGAGAGAGAGAGAGAGAGAGAGAGAGAGAGAGAGAGAGAGAAACATGTTTGCCTGGGAAGCAGTAGGTGTGTTGGAACCAGCAGATATCCCCTCCTTTCAGGATGCTTGCGAGTTGTGCTTTTGCAGCTGGAGATTTCACAGGGGACACTGACGGGTGTGGGGACAGTCCATTTTACTTGAGACATCTTATCTCTCGGTCTGGGTCTCTGCTGAACTTTGCCGATACATACGCTTTTACTCAATCTTCTCGAAGAAGAGAAATGAACCCAGAACCCAAGGCAGCTTCCTGGGATGCCAAAGGACCGACGAGCTCTTGAGGGAGAGCCGAGAACGATGCTTCCCAGCTGCGATGCAGGACGGGAAGCTTGCAACACAGGCAGTCCTGGTGAGATGCTGGGTTTTCCTCACCGGGAGCAGCGTTTGCTCTTTCTCAACAAGCAATGCGCAGCGTCAGCAAGCGATGGCAGCTCCCTGCCAACTCAGCTTGCTAATAAAAGCTGTTCCCATTTATAGAAGGTGCACGGGGCACCACACCTGGCAGGGTGCACCCAGCAACTTGCAAGGTGGTATCTCTGTTTTGCAGACAAAGAGACAGAAATGGAACGAGGTTGGCCGTCTCGCCCACGGTCACACATTCGGGAAGTGGGAGAGCCCGGCTTCTAACTCTGATTCCAGAGCCCCTAAACTCTTACCGTTATGGCTCGTTGCCACTGTGGCTCACGGTGTTCCCTGTATTTTATAGTCCAGTTTACAGGCAAACTTTAAAGTCCTCGGGGTCAGGAAGATTTTGACTCTCAAAGGAATTAGTTGTTTGTTTGTTTGTTTGCTTGTTTCTGGTTGCCTGTGTTCTCAGTGTCATTGTGCACCACTCATAAGTTATAATTGTCTGAACAACTTGGAGATGAATATAACCAGAGAATCCCGCGAACACGTCACTGCCTTAATCTGAAAATGTGGGCTGTGGGTTGTGATGGTGAAAGGGACCTCTTTCTCTTTCAGGAGTGGGCTCAGGACCCTCGGGAAGCTTTTTCTTCATGCTCCTGCCCTTCCCCTGCAGCTCCGGACAGGATGCCCTAGCACCTGTGTCTGGCACCAGGGAGGTGACATCCTAATGTTCTGTTCAGCTTTGACGTCTGCCTGTCAATCACTTCTCGGCCTCCTGGCTAAGATCAGGTGCAGCTTTGACGTCTGCCCGTCTAGATCCGAGAGCCTTCTTGTCCTCAGGGTGCTCTGCCTTGGGTCCTCAACAAAGGAGGCTGGGTTTTTCTAGCTCAGTGGTTCTTACTCTTTCGTTCCCTGCATTTCTGTAACACCCATTTGTGGGCCCTCTCAAGCTGCAGGTAACTAACACAGTCTTGGCACAGAGAAGGCCGGCCTAGTGGAGAGAGAGGCACATAGTGAATCTGAATATTTAATAGCAAACATGGAAAATGTATGAACAATGGGAATGCAAGCTGGTGCAGCCACTCTGGAAAACAGTCTGGAGGTTCCTCGAAAAACTAAAAATAGAACTACCCTACGACCCAGCAATTGCACTACTAGGCATTGATCCACGGGATACAGGTGTGCTGTTTCGAAGGGACACGTGCACCCCCATGTTTATAGCCGCACTATCAACAATAGCCAAAGTATGGAAAGAGCCCAAATGTCCATCGACGGATGAATGGATAAAGAAGATGTGGGATATATACGATGGAGTATTACTCGGCAATCAAAAAGAATGAAATCTTGCCATTTGCAACTACGTGGATGGAACTGGAGGGCATTATACTAAGTGAAATTAGTCAGAAAAAGACAAAAATCATACGACTTCACTCATATGAGGACTTTAAGAGACAAAACAGATGAACACAAGGGAAGGGAAACAAAAATAATATAAAAACAGGAGGGGGACAAAACAGAAGAGACTCATAAATATGGAGAACAAACTGAGGGTTACTGGAGGGGTTGTGGGAGGAGGGATGGGCTAAATGGGGAAGGGGCATTAAGGAATCTACTCCTGAAATCATTGTTGCACTAGGCGCTAATTTGGATGTAAATTAAAAAAAATAAAAAATAAAATAAGTAAAAATAAATACATAATTTTTTTTAATTAAAAAACAATCTTGGCTAACAAGTTTATTAGCATTTACAGGAGGAAGGAAAGGAATGTGTTACAAATCCTTTCCCATGATCCACTTCACCTGACACAGTACAAGTCATGGGGAGGTTGCTCAAAAAGCATTTACTGAATAGAAGTTACTGTAATATGAAGACCACCTGAATGGGCCACTTATTTTGCTTGGATGATTTGACTGCTCGGTTAGAGTGTAGGTTAGATTTGCTTGCTCTCAGAGGACGTATAGTGTCCACATCCAGAAAAAAATAAAGTGTGACCTAAAATTGCAGATAGTCCCAGGATCCATCCACTGGTGTTCAGTAAGTGGAAACTGGTTGACGGCCTCCCTAGCAGCTGAAAATGATTGATATTTCTGGTCACAGCCCTCCTCCCATTTTTAAATGGCGAGTTTATTTTAAACATATCTTTCAGTTTTGGGGCACTTGGGTGGCTCAGTTGGTTTAAGTGTCTGACTTCGGCTCAGGTCACGATCTCACGGTTCGTGGGTTCGAGCCCCACGTCGGGCTCTGCGCTGACCGCTCGGAGCCTGGAGCCTGCTTCCGATTCTGTGTCTCCCTCTCTCTCTCACCCTCACCCACTTGCACTCTGTCTCTCTGTCCCTCTCAAAAATAAATACACATTAAAAAGAAATTTAAACATATCCTTCAGTTTTTCCCCATCCTGACATTTTCCTATTGATTGCACCACGACTGTGCTTTTATTTATTATTTTTAAAATATCTACTTATTTATTTTGAGACAGAAAGAGAACAAACAAGCTGGGGGGGGGACAGAGAGAGGGGGGGAAAAAAAGAAAATGTATGAACAAAAGCTATATGTCTTGACACGGATAAATGTTCAAAAGTGTAATGTTCAATACGGTATAAAAGTCACAGGATTGGTAGATCCACTTTGGTATCATTTATGTAAAGTTAAAAATGTTAAACACTCCTGAGTACTGCGTGGTGATGCAAACCTATGTATGATAAACACCAAGTTTATGAGAATGGCTACCTCACGAAGACGGAGGGGATGACCGTCTGGGAGGGGCACATCTGGGGCTTCGGTTGTATATGCGACATTTTATTTCTCAAGGGAGCAGTGGTAGTCATGCTTGTGTACATACAGACGTTTGTTACTAATATTTCATTTGAAAAGGCAGGCTTTGAAACAATGTTTATTTATTTTTTTTTTTAAATTTTTTTTTTCAACGTTTTTTATTTATTTTTGGGACAGAGAGAGACAGAGCATGAGCGGGGGAGGGGCAGAGAGAGAGGGAGACACAGAATCGGAAACAGGCTCCAGGCTCCGAGCCATCAGCCCAGAGCCCGACGCGGGGCTCGAACTCACAGACCGCAAGATCGTGACCTGGCTGAAGTCGGACGCTTAACCGACTGCGCCACCCAGGCGCCCCAACAATGTTTATTTTTTTTTTTTTTATTTTTTTTATTTATTTTTGGGACAGAGAGAGACAGAGCATGAACGGGGGAGGGGCAGAGAGAGAGGGAGACACAGAATCAGAAACAGGCTCCAGGCTCCGAGCCGTCGGCCCAGAGCCCGACGCGGGGCTCGAACTCACGGACCGCGAGATCGTGACCTGAGCTGAAGTCGGACGCTCAACCGACTGCGCCACCCAGGCGCCCCAACAATGTTTATATTTTGAGAGAGTGCGGGTGGGCAGAGATGGAGAGGGAGAGAGAGAATCCCAAGCAGACTCTCTGCTGTCAGCACAGAGCCCGATGCGGAACTCAAACTCATGAACCATGAGTTCGGCTCATGACCTGAGCCGAAACCAAGTCACCTGAGCCACCCAGGCGCCCCTGAAAAGACAGGCTTTAAAGATACACACACGTGTGCATATAATCCCATCTTGAATTTGTATTTAAAAATGCATTTATGGGGCACCTGGGTGGCTCAGGGTTGAGCATCTGACTTTTGATTTCAACTCAGGTCATGATCCCAGGGTCATGGGATTGAGCCCCTCATTGGGCTCTGCAGTGAGCATGGAGCCTACTTAAGATTCTCTCCCCCCCCTACCCCCCCACTCGTACTTTCTCTTTCTAAAATTAAAAAAAAAACAACACATTTGTGTTTGCCATACAGAAAAGGTGTGGGGAAATATTAGGTTAAACCACATGAAATTGTCATTTTTTAAGTTAAAAATGCTCAGGTATCAGCCATCTCCTACGATTCAAGTCAAGACACAAACACGCCTACAATCACTATCGCTGAGAGTGGGATTGTGGATGGTTTTCCTCCTTCTTTATTCTTTAATATCAAGATTTTCTCTCATGAACATGCCCCCTTTTTCGCATCAGAGACCTTTCCACGTGTATGGTTTGAGAGGAAGGAGAGAAAGCTGCCTTTCTGCTGCCCCCTCGTGTGCCCTCCAGGACAGAGCTCCTCTTCCCTTCGCCCTGCCCTGCGGGGTTAACGTGGCCACAGGGCGGGGTCCTGGCACAGGTCCGGATGGTGTGGTGGCAGGTAGTTTATGTAGGGTCACCATAACAACAGACTGTGTGAGCAATTAGGCTCTTTGGCACAGAGATGTCAAACAAAGAAGTTGCTACGGAGCTGTAAAGATTAATTCTGCAGTTCAAGGACCAGCAAAGTCATTGAATGAGTATGAGTATCTAAAATCTAGCCCAAGGACAGAAGCCCCCATTCCCACACCCTATGACCTTCCCCCCTCATCAAGGGCCATCAGTGAAATGGAGAGATTGAGCAAGGATCACCTGAAAACAAAAACTGATGCCTTCATTCCCCATGAGAGCAATGAATGTTCTCTTTAGTTGCTAGGAAAAAGAGGAATGGAGAATATTCAACTACTCATTTACAGATTTACATAATTTAGTATATATGGCATATTTCAGTGTATTATAGTATAGGGTATATAGTCATTTAAGACAAAGTGGAGAGAATGGGTGGTGGTGAGGTAGGACAAAAGAGAAGGGAGAGAGGAGGAAGGAAACTGGTATTTATTTATTTATTTTTACTTTTTAAAAGCCTATTTATTTATTTAAAAAAATTTTTTAATGTTTATTTTTGAGACAGAGAGAGACAGAGCACGAATGGGGGGAGGGTCAGAGAGAGAGGGAGACACAGAATCTGAAACAGGCTCCAGGCTCTGAGCTGTCAGCACAGAGCCCGACACGGGGCTCGAACCCACGGACCGCGAGATCATGACCTGAGCCAAAGTTGGACGCTTAACCGACTGAGCCACCCAGACGCCCCAAGCCTATTTATTTATTTTGGGAGAGAGAGAGACAGAGACAGAGACAGAGAGAGAGAGAGAGAGAGAAACAGAGCACATGAGTGGGAGAGGGGCAGAGACAGGGGGAGAGATTGAGACTCCCAAGCAGGCTCCGCGCTATCAGTGCAGAGCGCGATGTGGGGCTCAAACTCATGAACTGTGAGATCATGACCTGAGCTGAAGTCAAGAGCCGGAGGCTTAACCAACTGAACCACCCAGGCGCCTCCCGATATTTACTGAATTAGGCAAGACTCTGTTAGGGTCGTGATCTCAATGTCTCAGACCAACTCTGAGAGGAAGTCATGACTGCTGTCATTTTCCACACGAGGAAACTGAAGCTGGAAAAGATTCTGGAAAATACTGCCGGTCACAGGGGTTTAAGCAACAGACATGGGATTTGGATTGATTTCAATGTGACCACTCCTGCATTCTTGTTCTTTTGGTCCACCAGGTGCTAAGTGAGTGGGACAAGGGGGTGTGTTGAGGGCAGAGAAAGAGGATAAGGTCCGGGAGGGAGAGTGGGGCCACGGGACCAACCCCACCATCGAGAGCAGGAGCCACAAATGGAAAAAGAGACGGAGGAGTGACAAAGCTCCCTGTGTACACGTGCACAGATCCACACACGTGCGCGCGCACACACACACACACACACACACACACACACGACAACAATAAACGTAAAAGATGCAGAAACAAAGACTGACCAAGAGAAAAGACTTTTGTTGAGTAACATTCTTCCTGGTGGCCTACTATGGGACTGTCCTGGGAGAGAAATAAACTGTGTGACATTTTCAGGTTAAGTACAGGGGATGAAGTTAGAGATGTGGCTTTGGTACCAGAGGCTCCCTGCCCTGAACCTGTTCTTCTCAGACACTCTGCCAGTCAGTGAGCTGTGCACAGCACCCATCGTGGCCAAGTTCACTTGGGGAGTGGGGGTGGGGGTGGGGTGATGCTCTTCGTCCTGAGTATTCGATGTCTACATATGGTCTCTGTGTCCATCGAATAAAGGTGGCGTCTCGTTAATTCAAATTCTAGTAGCACGTAACCTGTGATAGTTTGGACATGGCTGAGTTGATATCTGATTTTGTTTCAAAGCCCGGTTCTCACAGGAAGAGCAAAAGGACAATAAAACAAGATCGATCCAAGAGTGACATGGTGGAGATACAAGAGAACAAGATGCCGTGAACTCTAGAGACACGAAATACCCACTTCTCAGGAAAAGCAATGTGCTTATTCCAAATTCATGTTAGCTGATAAAGCACTCCCAAAAGAATTCTGTAGGGCTTCAGTGTGAAGGAAGGAATAGATGGTTAGTCCAAGGAAAATAATTTAGGTAGTGAAATTATATACATCATACACAATTACGCTGCCTTAATTAAAAACAAAAATAAAAACAAACCACATAGGGGTGTCTGGGTGGCGCAGTCGGTTGGGCGTTCGACTTTGGCTCAGGTCATGATCTCGCGGTCTGTGAGTTCGAGCCCCGCGTCAGGCTCTGTGCTGACAACTCAGAGCCTGGAGCCTGTTTCAGATTCTGTGTCTCCCTCTCTCTCTGCCCCTCCCCAGCTCCTGCTCTCTCTCTCTGTTAAAAATAAGTAAACATTAAAAAAAACTTCAGAACGGATAATGAGATGTGGTGTCTCTGGGTCATCAGACATTTAAAACCTTACCAGAGACTGTCCCATTGCCCTCCAAAGTGGCCAGACTAGTTTGCCTCTGAAGAACAGTGTGTGACAGTTCTCATCTTCCCATACCCTTCATGGTACATTCTGGCATGTCCTAAAGCTGCATTTTTCATGAAAATTCCAATCACACTTTTTTTTTTCTTTTCTACTCATCCACAAGTAATCCCCACTTATCCACGGTTTTGCTTTCCCCAGTTTCAGTTACCTGCGATCAACCCCAGTCCAGAATCAACCCCAGTCCAGAAGCAGATGATTCTCCAGATGGATCATTAATGGACTGTCAGAAGGTCGATAGCAGTCTAGGACTACATCACATGACCTGTCATTCCTCGCAATTCACCCTGTCACGCAAGCATTTTATCATCTCACATCATCACAGGAAGAAAGGTGACTACAAGATATTGAGAGAGACAGACAGACAGAGAGACAGAGACAGAGAGACTCCACATTCACATAGCTTTTATTACAGTATCTTGCTGTAACTGTTCTATTGTATTATACGTTATTATTGCTAATCTCTTACTGTGCCTAATTTATAAATGAAACTTTATCATATGTTTGTATATATGTATGGGGAAAAACATAGTATATATAGGTTCAGGTAGTATCTGTGTTTTCAGGCATTTGCTGGGGGCTCTTAGAATGTGTTCCCTGCAGAGACGGGGAGACTCCTGTACTAAATGCCACCCATGATGTTTGATGAGTCTTTGGATGATCTCTGATCAAGCTGGCAGAGTATTCATGTAACTCACAAGGGCTCCTTCCCTTCGGCCTTTAGCTATAATATAGAAGGAGTATTCATTTGCATTCAAAGGGTGATAATGGTCTAGCATAGGTCTCTGCTGACAGAAGACCACCTGTGGTCTTCTAGGTACACCTGTAGATTCTAGGTGTGGGCTGGAAGGCACGGACCTGTGGAAGACCAGAATTTTCCAAGAAGGGCAAGTATTTGCATTTCCACATGTTTCCTGAAGACGAGCCTCCCTCTTCCGGTTTCCGAAGTTGCCAATGGCAGGCTTTGCCTGGCTCCCACGACCTTCCCACCACAGAGGAATGATTCAACCAACATCGCTAAGTTGGCAGGCCTGGGGCTTTCTGTTCCTATTAATGTCGACAGCTCTCCCTCCCATTCCTACCTGAGTATGGCCATTTGACAGGGTAGAAAACTGAGGTGCAGAAGTGCAATAACTCACCTGTGGTGAGACCAGGATGGAAACCCAGGGCTATGAGGCTCTAAACTGTGATCCGCTTTAGCGCAGAGAAAGTTAAATAGAAAATTGGACAACAGTGACGTGTGACAACAGGGGTGGTTGAAAGACCGTATCAGCAATGAATGTGGGACACATCAGAGAGTTAATAACAAAATAAATGCATGTGTTACGTAGAGTTTTGGGGAGTTTATGGAAAGGTGTATGTGTGGTGGTTAAAAGCCTATAGTCCTGGGATACCTGGCTGGCCCAGTTGGTACAGCACGTGACTCTCAATCGAGGGTCATGAGTTCAAGCCTCGCAGTAGGGCATGGGGCCTACTTAAAAAAAAGACAGGTACCTTGGTTAAGTGTCCAACTCTTGACCTCAGCTCAGGTCTTGATCTCAGGGTCATGAGTTCAAGCCTCGTGTTGGGCTCCACGCTGGGCATGAAGCTGAAAGAAAGAAAGAAAGAAAGAAAGAAAGAAAGAAAGAAAGAAAGAAAGAAAGAAAGAAAAAAGAAAGAGTATATAGTCTGGAGTGAAATGACCTGGCTTAGGGGTGCCTGGGTGGCTCAGTCGGTTGAGCGTCTGACTTTGGCTCAGGTCACGCTCTCACAGTTCATGAGTTTGAGCCCCGAGTTGGGCGCTGGGCTGACGGCTCGGAGCCTGGAGCCTGCTTCGGATTCTGTGTCTCCCTCTCTCTCTGCTCCTCCCCTGCTCATGCTCTGCCTCTCTCTCTCCTTCAAAAATAAATTTAAAAAAATTTAAAAAAAGAAATGACCTGGCTTCAAATCCTGGTTCTGTCACTTTGTGACTTTGGGCAAATTACTTAACTCTCTCTGTGCCTCAGACAGTACATATTTCATTGGGTTGTTGTAATGACTAAGTAAGATAGTATTTGTAAAGCAATAGTGCCTGGCACACGGTAACACCATAGAAGTTTGTAATTACTGTCATTACTATTGCATTTGGTCTTTACTGTTATTTTGCTATTTTAAAGACAGCAAAAAGGAACTTGGGAGGTGAAGCAACTAATCCAAAGTCATGGAGTCCGTCAGTGATAGACCAGGCCAGAACCTAGGTCTCTGCCCTCCCGTCCAGGGGGTTTCCACTCCTAGCACTGTCCCGCCCCCTCCACCTTACTAAACACAGCAGAGGGGTCATCTAAGGGCTCAGCATGTCTGTGCAAGAAAAGGCGGGTCCAGGCACAATTTATGCTCTTTCTTCCTGAGAACAAAGGAGGGATCTGTGCAAAAGAATTTCAGGAACCTCAGAGAAGCATGTGACACATTCCAAGACAATTCAGTCCAGTTCCATCCGAACATGTGAGTCTATTTTCCCGATCTCCCTCTCTTCCACCCCGTCCTAGACCCAGCATCACATCACCGTCACCTGTCTTTGGACGTTTACAGGAGCCTCCTACGTGGCATCTGCCCTCTGACCCATTCTCACCAAAGCTGAAGACACATTTCTAGACATAGACCTGATCAGCTTTGTTCCCAAGATGGCTCCCCACAGCTCTAAGGACTTGGGCTGATCTCCTATGGATCGGGGTGGAGCTGGGCTTTCTTCCCACTTCCTGCTCAAGCCGCATACTCCCATCAGATGGCACTTCTTCAGTTCAGCACTGCATTTGTCATGCAGTATTGTAATTGTGCTGTGTTCTTACCTATATGTCCCACTGGAATCTGGGCTGAGGGCAATTGCCCCGTCTGGTTTCGGGGTTATGCTGGGCACCTAGCACAGGGTCTGCGATAAGAGTTACTGATCCAAGATAAATACAGGTGCTGGTTCCCACTGGGCTTGCGGATGCTGCTTTTGGCCAAGGCCCAAGAAGAACCTGTAGGTAGAGAAGACAATTATTAAGGGCAGAAGCATTAGGAACATTCCGAGGGATGGCAAGATTGGTTTAGGGGGCCAAGAGGAGGAGAAGGCAGTACCATGACTATGGGAAGGGAGAGAGATGGAGCTTAGATGAGGGAGGAGAGGGGTGTTAAGATAAGTAGACAAGGAGACCATTAGACTGAGGTGGCTGTAACACCTTATAACCACAGAAGTGAACGCAAACCCAAACCAAAGCCAGAGTCAATGAGCTGGATTCTCAGATGAAACTTAAGAACGAAGCACAGTCAAATAGGTTTTCCCAAATAAGTCAACCGCTTATGCTACAACCAAGCAAATAATTTCCTTGCTTAGCTTCCTGTCTTCTCTATAAAATCCTCTCCTCTAGGTCCTGTTGGAGGAGTGCCCCCAACCACCTTTGGATTGGCACTGCTTGATTCCGATGCCAATGATGTATGCTCAAACAAACCCTCAAAATGTTGGTATACCTCAGTTTGCCTTTTTACAAAGGGATTACTGCAGGGGAGAGGGGGTTACAGAGGGATTAGGTTCCAGAGTAGGTGGGTGTGAATGACAGCGACCAACTATCCTGGTTCGCCCAGGACTGTCCTGGCTTTAAAACTGAAAGCCTCGCATCCCAGGGAACCCAAGGCAAACCTAGGGACGGGGAGGGGTCGGGGAGGTCACCCTCGAGTGGAGTCAACATTACCCTAGTTGCCAGAAGTTTTGGACGAGGGCAACTTCTCCCCTGAGTTATGAGGATGGTAGAGAGGTAGAGAAGGGAAGGATCAAATAAAGTGAATGGGCTTTGGAACAGGGCGAAGCTCCGCTTCCTCGATGTGTGATCGTGTTGAAATTACTTACCCTCTCAGGCCCAGTTTCCCGTAGTATGGGGATACTTAAACAAGACTGAGCCACGTGAATGCGCCTACTCCAACTGTGGGCTCATACGTAGCGTTAAATTTTTAAATTCCTTTCTCTCCTCACTTTTGCCGCTGCCCTCATCTCTCACTTTTCAACCCTCCCTTTCTCTCCCGTAACCTTTCCTTGCTTCGTTCTCCGGGGCCAGCCGCTCCTCAGTCAGCACCACCCACCACCAGGGGGTAGAGCGGAGCCAATAAAGACGGGTGCCCCTCTGGCTCTCCGAGGCGAGCTCTCTATGGTGCCGCGCGGGGAGGGGGGGCGGGGGCGGGGCGGGGTTACGTCACGTGACCCGGGTGCCCGGCGCCCGCGCAGGCGCGGTGGCCGCGTCGCCGTCGCCGGGCTCCGTCGCCGCGTCGTTTCGCTGCCTTGACACCTGAGACGGCCGCCCGGCGGTCCTGCGGCTTTCCGTCTTGCCGCTGCGGGCCGCGAACCGCGGCCATGTCCCGAAAGCAGGCGGCGAAGGGCCGACCGGGCAGCGGCAGCCGGAAAGCCGAGGCCGAGCGCAAGCGGGACGAGCGGGCGGCGCGCCGGGCCCTGGCCAAAGAGCGGCGGAACCGGCCGGAGTCCGGCGGCGGCGGCGGCTGCGAGGAGGAGTTCGTCAGCTTCGCCAACCAGCTGCAGGCCCTGGGGCTGAAGCTGCGGGAGGTGCCGGGGGACGGGTGAGGCGGGCCCGGGAGCGCGGGAGGCGGCGCCGGGGGACGCGCCGGGCATGGCGACCGTCGCCCGCTCTCGTCCAGTCATTCATTCAGGCGGCGCCGGGCGCCACCGCTTCCCAGTGCGGGGGGTCCGGTGGCGGGCGAGGCGGCGAGGCCCCTCCCCTCGGGACGCTCGAGTAATCCCCAGTTGCCCTAATGGTGGCAGAGGCCACGAGGAAGCTGTGAAGTGGTCCTAAGAGGCAGCACTGGAGCAGGTGTCCTTTAGATCGGCGCCCGGGAAGGCCTCTGAGAGGTGACATTTAAGCTGAGACCTGGAGGCATGAGATGGAGCCCGTCCCTCGAGGAGCAGGACAGCACGTAGGGCCGTCAGAAAGATGCTGAGACACGGAGAAAGAGGCGAAGCCCCACGTGGTATAACGCTTTGCCCCTTTTGAGTTCTTACTGTTCGGTGTTGCCCTCCTTTACACTAGGGAAATTAGGTCTGTGAGGGCCTGCTGTTTACTGAGCAGAAGGTGACTTCTCTAATTCTAACTTCCACGGGCCTCACTTTCTCCTCTGATGCTTACCCCAGCTTGCTTGGGGGCTTAGACCGGAATCTAGGGCCAGCTTTTTTAGGGAGCACAGGCTAAATAAGTGGGGTGGGAGGGAGAAAGTGGGGAAAGGGAAGGGGCTATGGATCCAGGAGCATGGATGGCAGAAGGAAGAAGGTAGGGGAGAGGGGGAGGAGAACAGCTAGCATCCTCATTGCAGGGGTAGGTGAGAGGGAGTCTGGTTACCGGGTTATGTCACTCTGGAAGAGACAGTATTAATAACAGCCTAGCTGTTCTTGTCCTTCCCATCATTTGAGGGCTCAGAGAGGGCGGAGGGAGGAATGAGATGGAATTAAAGGCTGTGTAGAAGTGCCTGACTTGTTAAGCATGGGAATGAGGGAAGAGAGTGTTTTTTTGGATTTCACATTACATTGTGGCTCATTAATCAAGACTATGAATTGACCCTAATTTATGTATCCCACCTTTCCTACATATGCTCAATGCTTAGACACTTGGCTTTAGACCTCGGTTGCGTTTGACTCGCCACCACCTAGCATAGTGCCAGGTACATAGAGGGCACTCAGTGCAGTTCTGTCGTATGAATGAATGATAAAAATACCACGGAGGCCCACTAGACCCTCAGCTGGGCGTCTCACAAGGACATTTCCCCCCTCCCTTCCTTCCTTCCACCCTCCGTCCGCCTGTCCCTTCCTAACTTCCAGAGCAGGGGAGAGGGGCAGAGGGAGGGAGGGAGGCAGGGAGGGAGGGAAGGAGAGGGAGGGAGAGAGAAAGAATCTTAAGCAGGTTTCACATTCAGCCTGGAGCCGGACGGAGGGCTCGATCCCATGACTCTAGGATCATGACCTGAGCTGAAAAATCAAGAGTCGGATGCTCACCGACTGAGCCAGCCAAGTGCCCCTCAAAGGAACATTCTCTCAGTGGAGTCACTACAATTAAAGTCTTGCTTTGCCATGTCTTGCTTTTAGTCTAGTGCCTGGATTTCACCGAGTACAGTTTATTAACTCTACTGGGCCTTACTTATCCCAATCCAACTCACAAGCACAAGACACTGCTGTATAAACCAGATGCCAGGAGACTATTTTACACTGGGATTGGGGTGGGACTGTTCCTTGCATGGAACTGCATTGTTGGTGTCTGTTATAGTGGACATATTCTCAGTGTCAGGGTGTCCAGGGCACCGAAGTTCTCAACACAGGGTTGCTTAGGAGTAGAAATTGCAGCACAGCGAATTGTAAAATCTCGAGGGAGCTTTCATAATGCCATGGGAAACTTTGGGGGTACTACCTCTACTCTGCCCCGCCCCCAAGAGAATGTACTTGTTTAGTTAATTCAGCAAACGTTGGTTGAACAGGTGCTGGGAATCCATTGCTGACTGAAATACTGAAGGAGTTCACAGCCTGGTAAGAGATAAATACATTAGTGGGCTCAAACATTTTGGTCTAGGGATCCCTTTACACTCTTCAAAATTACCCAGAACTCCCAAAGAGCTTTGTTTATGGGTCATAACTGTCCACATTTACTGTATTTGAAACTAAAATGAAAATTAGAAACAAGAATACACAAACACACATTCCCTTAACTGTCAGAGTGATAACCTCATGTATCAGGGAGCCTCTGGAAATCTTCACTGTACAGTTGTGAGAGAATGAGAAGAAAAAGATAAGTCACACCCTAGTTTTGAACTCAAGAATACCTTGAAGGGGTCTCAGAGATATGCGCACCACCACCCCCCCCAAACTGGGCCACACTTTGAGAATGGATAATATAAATCAAGTCCAGTTTGGTGTATTTTTAATTTTTTTTTTAACGTTTACTTATTATCAAGAGACAGAACGTGAACAGGGGAGGGGCAGAGAGAGAAGGAGACACAGAATCGGAAGCCAGTTCCAGGCTCTGAGCTGTCAGCACAGAGCCCCACGCGGGGCTTGAACCCACAAACCGCGAGATCATGACCTGAGCCGAAGTCCGATGCTTAACCAACTGAGCCCCCCAGGCGCCCCAGTTTGATCTATTTTTAACAGTGACTGGTTATAGTACTATTGAGCAGGAAGTGGCCAGCACTCCCTGAAGGGATCAGGAAGGCCTTTTCATTCATTCAGCAAATGTTTATTGCAACTTACACTGTGCTAGATGCCTCTCCGAGGAGGTCCTACTCAGACTGGGTCATGAAGGACCAGTAGGAATGTGCCAAGAGAACACTTCAGGCTGAAGAGTAATGTATGTAAAGGTACAGGAGCACGTTATTTTTGAGACATATAAAGTTGTTTAGGATGACAGTATCAGGTTACAAGGCAGCGAGACTGCAGAGGCCGGCTTGCCGGGAATGTTCGTGTCGCTCCCTTCCGAGGCCCCTGTTCTTGAGACAATGTTAGATAAGATGATAATGATAATTCCCTCTGTGTGAGTTCCAGGAAGCTCCCCGCTTTCTGTTCACAAATTCTTCCCATGGGTACCATGAGACGGACTGTGGTCGGCCCTCTGGTATTGTGACGCTTTTGGAGATGGTGATGACAGCCTTTATCACTGTGCAATGGGTGGCGTTTCCTGTGTGTGGGATGGGTTAGTAGGCATCAGTAGAGTCTGTATTCATATTCATTGGATACTCTTGGTGAAACAGAATAAAGCCATGGTGATATTAAAAAGTCAACAGCCTCCACTCTTCCATTCTAGTCCGATTCCAATATTGAGTAGCCTGACATAGCATCTCGCTATGGAGGCATAATCGTTGTAGGCAGTATGGTACTACAGCATCCTCGAACCTCTGAGTGCTTGGGGACACATTAGCCGGTGTCCTTTAATGTAGCCTTTACGTGAGTTGAGTCAATTTAGCAGAGTAATCACAGAGCTATTTATAGGGTTTTGTAATGCATCATGGGCCGCCTTCATATTTGTCGTGTTGTATGGACCCACATAAATTAGGTTGTTTCAAAACAAGAAAGAAGTATTTTAACCTTGGTGTTGTCCTTAAAAACATGATTGGCTCTAGTGTGAAAAGAATCTCTAATTGGATTAGGCAGTACAATAGTATCTCTCTGAACTGTATCCACTCGCATCTACTAAATGTTGCCCTAAATTACATTACTAATTAGTAGTGTTCTAAAATTGAAACATGAAAGAATCACTAATTTTAGCCATTTATCTCTGTCCTAAACAAGTTATTTTATTTTTTTTAGTTACAAAATTTTTTTTTTAATGTTTATTTATTTTTGAGAGAGAGAGAGGGAGAGAGAGAGAGAGAGAGAGAGAGACAGAGGGTGAGCATGGGAGGGGCAGAGAGAGAGGGAGACACAGAATCCGAAGCAGGCTCCAGGCTCCGAGCCGTCAGCACAGAGCCCGACGCGGGGCTCGAACTCACATGCTGTGAGATCATGACCTGAGCCGAAGTTGGACGCTTCACCAACTGAGCCACTCAGGCGCCCCACAAGTTATTTTATTTTTCTAATTTTTATTTTGTTTTTATAATCCTAGGATTTTAGTGATGGAAGGATCTTCACACATCATCTTGTGTAATTATCCATTGGTACCTGCATCCCCTGCACAGCAGCTCTGTGTCTAGCTCAGTGCTTTTCAGCTGTGGTGGCACAATAGAATCACTTTGGGAACTTTGGAAAAAATACAGTGTCTGAGCTCTCCTAGATCAGCTATTAAAGAATTTCAGGCACTGGGGCCTGGTTATTGGTAACCTTTAACTTGTCCATAGGTGATTCTGATGTGCAGCCATAATTGCAAACCACTGATTTGGAGTCTAGATTCTAGGCTAGTGTTTCTCAAGCTTTAGAATGCAACAGAATCATTTGGGGGAGCTAAATTGGTAGATTGCCCCAGAATGTCTGACTCAGTAGGCCTGGGGTGAGGCCTGAGAATTTTCATTGCAAATAAGTTTTTAAGTAGTCAGAGATAACACTTTTGAGAATCAGTGATCTAGACCAGTGCTTGTCCAATAGAAATAAAACAAGCCACTATGTAATTAAAAAATTTTCCATTAGCCGTGTTAAAAAAAGTAAAAAGAAATAGGTGAAACTAATTTTAATATATATATTTAAGCCACTATTTGTTCAAATATTATAATCCATCAACGTGTAATCACTATAAATATTTTAAATGAGATATTTTATGTCTTTAAAATACTATTAAAAAATCCAGTGTCTTAACAACACATCTCAGTTTCGATTAACCACATTTCAAGTACTCAGTGGTTACACGTGGCTATTGGCTATGTTTTGTACAGCACATAAATGTAGGCAATTCCTGAGGATTGCCAACAGATAAAAATTTACAAGATCTTTGGTTTATAGTCTGTTTCCATAGAGCTAAAACAAAGTTTCCTCTCATTTGCCCCAATCTGTGTCTTTGGAACTCCCATGTTTTAGTTTTAGTCTTATTGTACAGACACAGCATCCCTTTCATCATGACACATAGTTGGAGGTGGTTCTCATGTCCCCTTGAGCCTTCTTTAGGCTAAACATCACTAGTTGTTTATGCTTTTCATATTATGAATGAAGTTTAAAGCCACTTCTCATCCGAACATGTCTCTCTTAAAATGTGGTAACGACAAATCACGTGTAGTACTCTGGCAGTAGTCTGACCTCAAAGAAGACTACAAAACCTGCCCCTCCACCCCACTCTGCCCTTTCTGAACATTTACTACTCTTATTGCAGCCTAGAAGGCCGTTGTAGTTCTTTCGATGGCCAGAGACACAGAAACAATATTGTCTCATACTCAACTACTGAGCTCAACTACTGAACCCAGAACTCTTCCATGCTACTGAATGTAATTGCTTATTTTTGGGAACTCAAATGCAAGGCTTTCCATGTATTCTGATAGTGCAGTGGTTCTCAAGCAGAGATGGTTTCGATGCCCCCCCCCCGGAGACATTTGGCAATGTCTGGAGACAGTTCCGGTTGTCACAAGTGACAGGGAGGGAGGCGGTGGTGGTGCTACTGGGATCGAGTGGGTAGAGGCGAAGGATGCTCCTAAACACCCTACAGCATACAGGATGACCCCCCACAACGCAGAAGGGTCCCAGAGTTCAGTAGTGTGGGGTGGAGAAGCTCTGCTGGAGGGTAACGGGGGGAGGGTGTGGGCTCAGGAAGCAGTGGGGATCTTCTTGAGGGCCTTCGGGTTCTGGTTGCACTGTTCTTATGGCTATCATGAGTGCCCTTGCTGGGCCCCCGAGGGTACCTATTACACTCACGATACAGCGTTTGCTCACTTTTCCCGTGTCACCAGAAAAGGAAGTGATTTGTCTACCTTGATTTTTCCTTTCGACTATTTATTTGTAGTCAATTCAAATGAATATAGAAAAAAAATACAGAAATACGTTTAACAGGTACTGCTAATTCCACTATAGGGATAACCACAGCTAACATTTTGGTGCCTGGGTTTGAATCCTGGGTCTGCCATCTACTGGTTTTGTGACCATGGATAAGTTACCCTAGAGGGATAGTATCAGGACCCGTCCCATAGAGTTGTGAAGACCAACCACATCTAATGCACGTGCTGTTTAGAACAGTCCCTGGCACATCGTAAGAGCACTTTAAAAGATGGTTTCAGGTGTTCTTCTTTGTATACATTCGTGTGTATTCCTGTGTCTGCCTATATAGTGTATAGATGAACTTGGTCAAGCTCATGCAGTGTGCCTAAGCCTATTTTTTTGGCTTATGTGGAGAACACTTGCCCATATTACTTAAAGTTCTTAGAAAGCCTGTTACTTTCTGTAGAATACCATGAACTTAATGTAAAATAACTAAATACATAATTTTGTGCTGAATCACACCTCTTAAAGTAGATTCAAGAATAGACTGACTAGAGGTGGCAGGTAGCAATGGTTTAAAGAAGTTTGAGAAACACTTAAAATTGAAAACGTTTCATCCATTACCTTCCTTTATTTTCCTGTGTGTGAAAATATCTTAGCAACAGACACTTCAGGGTAGTGTATAGAAATGGCTGTATTCCAGTCTGTTCTAGAATCTTGCCCCAAATTGACGCATAGTTTCTTGGTTTCCAGTTTATGGAATCTGCATTCTTTACATTCTCTTCTTCCCCTTTGCAAATATATATATATATATATATATATATATATATATATATATATGTGTGTGTGTGTGTGTGTGTGTATGTGTATATATATGTGTATATATAAATATGTGTACATATGTGTATATATGTATATATATACGTGTGTGTATATATACACACATATATACACACACGTATATATATATCACACGTGTGTATATATACACATATATACGTGTGTATATATATACACACGTGTGATATATATATATACACATACACACACACACATGTACGTGTGTATATATACGTATATATACGTGTGTATATATACACACGTACATGTGTGTGTGTGTATATATATATACACATGTATATATATGTACGTATACATATATACGTATATACATATACGTGTATGTATATATGTATATACATATATTTGTATATACGTATATATGTATAAACATCCTTATACGTTTGAAGAAATTCCTGCCTTCTCTATAGCTTTCCGTTGAAAATTCACTTTTCTGAATTGAAAACAAAAAACCTCTTTCTCCTACACATTTAGGTCTGAAGTTCTAAAGTGATGAGTTTCTATTTTGTGATTAGACTATCCTAGATCTTCATTTGGAAGAGTAAACAGTTTGGTGCGAGACTGGGCAACAGTTTGGCTTCTGAATGGCTTATTTCCTTAGTTTTAAGGATACTAGATTGTGGTTGTCTCACTTCAGTTTCTGTGTATCTGGGCTCTGTGTTTGTGATACAGTTTGGAACTTTAGAAGCCTTTGAGGGGTTTCCAAGTAAAGATAGCTCTTAAAGTTTATTACCAGCATCTTAATTAAAAAAAAATTTTTTGGGGCGCCTGGGTGGCGCAGTCGGTTAAGCGTCCGACTTCAGCCAGGTCACGATCTCGCGGTCCGCGAGTTTGAGCCCCGCGTCAGGCTCTGGGCTGATGGCTCGGAGCCTGGAGCCTGTTTCCGATTCTGTGTCTCCCTCTCTCTGCACCTCCCCTGTTCATGCTCTGTCTCTCTCTGTCCCAAAAATAAATAAAAAACGTTGAAAAAAAAAAAATTTAAAAAAAAAAAATTTTTTTTAATGTTTTTATTTATTTTTGAGACAGATACAGAGCATGAGCAGGGGAGGGGCAGAGAGAGAGGGAGACACGGAATCGGAAGCAGGCTGCAGGCTCTGAGCTGTCAGCACAGAGCCCGACGCGGGGCTCGAACTCACGGACTGTGAGATCATGACCTGAGCTGAATTTGGGCGCTTAACCGACGGAGCCACCCAGGCGCCCCCCAGCATCTTAATTTTAGAAGCAAACAGTGTGTTTTAAAGTTTCCATTTGGTGGGAATAGCATTGTGGCTCCCTGGATGGCAGGAGAGGAGCCAGGGAGGGGAGTATCGTTGCATAGCACAGCTGTGTGTTGTCCTCATTTTCTCCACTGTGTTTGTAGCACTCAGACAGGATGTAGAGTTCAATTGCTTATATTGGGAACTTGACAGATTGCTATCTTTTGGGTACTCTTTGTTAGATGAATGATTAGTTAGCCTGGAGCTTGTTTCAGAAAAGAAGCACTAGATACAATTTCTTATTTTGGAAGGGGCTCTAGGAATCCCAGTCCTTGGGTGTGGAATGGCCTGTAATGTCTGGACCCTGCCTTGAGGCGGGTAGCGTATCACTACCTCCAGGTGTTGAAGCAGCTGAGGCCCCGGGAGTGGAATGTCTCCTGAGTCAGCCAGCTGGTAAGTGGGGAATGAGGTCCGAGTTTGTTGCTTCTCAAGAAGGTAATGTGGTTGAATGCCTGCCCTAGTGCTCTCCACATAGCCTTTGGGAAGAATCCTGCACTGTCAGAGTTGAGGCTTTATCTCTGTGTGAAGGATTTCCGTGGATGGCCTGGCCATCTGAGTGTCAGATGAACTTAGTTCATTTTTAAAAGGTCTTGACCGACATTTTTGTTTTGATAGCAATTGCCTGTTCAGAGCACTTGGCGATCAATTGGAGGGACACTCCCGAAATCATCTCAGGCACCGTCAAGAGACCGTGGACTACATGATAAAGCAGCGGGAAGATTTTGAACCCTTTGTAGAAGATGACATTCCTTTTGAGAAACATGGTAGGTTCACCGTGGGACACTGGATCCTCCAGGAGTAATGCTTTGGGTAGTTAAATCCATCAGCGTTCCCCGCCCTCCCAGCCAGGGGTTTGATGACATAAAATATGGCATTCATTTATGCAACAAGTATTTATTTGCTTGCTCTGTAATAGGCAGCATGCTAGGCAGTTGGGAACTAGTAGGTTTAGGCGTATGTACCTTTAATAAAAATGATGATGTTAATTAACCTGAAAAGTTGTTTATGACTTCTTATTCATTGGGGGGTAAAAGCAGACTATAAAATATATGTAGACTGATCTTAGTTTTAAAAGGTATACACACTAGGAAACACACTAGGAAAAGTGGACAGATACTAACATTTTATGGTTGTTGATGCTTGGCTTCACTTATTTTCCACTCACTTTCAACAGCTTCTATAAAGGAAAGGTAATAATAATACCTAACTTACAGGGTTTTTGTAAAGCTTAAATTAGACAATACAGTTAAAATAAGTTCTTAATAAATGTCAGCCATCTGGGGATGGTGGGACTAGGACTATTTTAAATGATCTTCTGCATGTTTTTCTGATTTTTAAAAAATGACCGTGTATTAATTTCTCATCAAAAACCCAGACACAACCACTCTTCTTTGAGGCAAGTGAGTTAGTGATTTAAATCAGTTTCTTAATATGCTCAAATCTAGTAGGAAAGTACATATGAGCTTTTAAACTTTAAGGATCTACTAAACTAGGTGTTGATATATTTAGTGTTTTACAGCTAACATTTTCATCACACGGTCAGAGTCTTATCTGTCCCGTATGAGGAGACAGAATCGTTCTGTGTTTTAGGGAGCTAAGTCTGGAAACCATGTCAAGAATGGATGGAGAGAGACTGAGAAGGAGGAGGAGTTGGAAGGCTCTCCGCATGGGCCCAATGAAAGCAGAAGAGGGTCTCCACCAAGGCAGCTACTGGGGATAATGAGTAGGGTCCAGACCGAGACCTGGTTTGGCAGTGTGGCTGACAGGTCTCATCGGAGGTGGGGAGGAGGGGAGAAGGAGGAGACCAAGGTGATTCTGAAGTTTCTGCTTGGGGAATGGCTAAGTAGCTGGAGGCTTAGCCAGATAGAAGACAGCAGGAGGAAGACCTTTGGGAGGGAAACTATCCATGACCCCAAAGCCTTCCTCATTCCTCACTAGCGAAGGGCTCATTCACTAGGTACCAGCAACAAAAGAGACACAGCAGCAGACTCCACCTCCCCTCCTGCCCCCGCCCTTACCCCCATGAGTAGTTCATACTCATGAGTAGTTTGACCGAGTTCTGACAGTTCCTCTCCCTGGCTCACCTTTGGGCCTAGCAGGTACCAGTTTACCAGACGGTCACCCGTTTGCAAGTGTGGGTTTGTGGGGCAAGGTTTGTAGTTGAGCGTTATATAAAATGACTTGTGTCATTAGTCCGATTAAAATAATCATTTTGGACGAAGAGAGTTTTTGGTTGGTGACTCGAAATTCCACTCTGAATACCTTCAGCAAAGGTCACGTGGTAGTTTAGGGGGTGTGGCAGGACAAGGAACTCAAACCCATCAGTTGCCAGCGTGACAGTGACTACAGATGTCCAACGGGAAGGTGTGTTTTTGAAATGCCACTGTGTTTGCCTGATGGTTGGTTGGTGCTCTGGAAGGATCTGACATCACAGGAGTTGAGAGGTGGCTCTGATTGCCACAGCAGAGAATGGAAACGGAGAAGTCTGCACTTGGCATTTACATGTCGGTTGGAGACTATACTTACTGTTACGTGTTTTTAATGCCTGTCTACCTTTTTATGCTGTGAGATTCTTGAGGGACAGGGACTGTGTCTGTCCCCCACTTGGTAGGCACTCAGAAGATCTTTGTTAGGTGAATAAGTGAATGGTTCACTTAACTCTTTAGGGCTTGGTTACCCTTGCCTGTGGCTGTATTTTTTAGGACTGTTCCTTTCCTTCAGACTCTGGCTTCTCCAACTGTACAGAGACCTCCTCTCCCTCTCTCTTCATACCCCGTCATCCATTACTACCTCAGTGTTTTTCCTTTCACTACTTCAGCCTCGTAAAATCAAGCCTCTGTGGCCATTTGCCGAGATTTCTTCAATACTTTTTGGACTGGTTTCATTGCCTCTTGACCCTTTGAGTTTGTTTTCCACATTGCAGCCAGAGTGGTGATCTGAATGTATTTATTTATTTATTTATATGAAATTTATTGTCAAATCGGTTTCCATACAACACCCAGTGCTCCTCCCAGCAGGTGCCCTCCTCAGTACCCATCACCCACCCTCCCCTCCCTCCCACTCCCCATCAACCCTCAGTTTGTTCTCAGTTTTTAAGAGTCTCTTATGGTTTGCCTCCCTCCCTCTCTAACTTTTTTTTCCCCCTTCCCCTCCCCCATGGTCTTCTGTCCAGTTTCTCAGGATCCACATAAGAATGAAAACATACGGTATCTGCCTTTCTCTGCATGACTTATTTCACTTAGCATCACACTCTCCAGTTCCATCCACGTTGCGACAAATGGCCAGATTTCATTCTTTCTCATTGCCACGTGGTATTCCATTGTGTATATAAACCGCGATTTCTTTATCCATTCGTCAGTTGATGGACATTTAGGCTCTTTCCAGAATTTGGCTGTTGTTGAGAGTGCTGCTTTAAACACTGGGGTCCAAGTGCCCCTATGCATCAGCACTCCTGTATCCCTTGGGTCAATTCCCAGCAGTGCTATTGCTGGGTCATAGGGGAGATCTGTTTACATCTTTCCCCTAGCTTAAACCTGGGGGCAGCTCCCCACTGACCGAAGGATGAAGTCCAAACTCTTCAGCTCTTCTTGTTTCTCTACCCTCGTCTCTTGCTGTTGCCACTGTATCTTCTGCTTCCCCCACCCCCACTGTCCCCCCGCCACTCAGCAGTGTGAGTTCCTGCCATACCGTAAAGCATGCACGCTCATTCTCTGTCTCTGTCTCCGTCTCCGTCTCTCTCGGCTCTGCTTGGAACATGATCCCTTCCTCTTCTGTCCCCTGCTTGCCGTTTGGAAATCAGTGCGGTCGTGTCAGCTGAGAAGCTTATCTGACACCCTTACCTCCCCTTCCCACTACCAGACGGGCTTGAGGTCCCCATCTGGAGTTAGCCAAGCGGCAGGGTTTGAGGGCACGGTCTTCCACAAGATACCAACTGAAAATCTGGGGTTTCCAAAAACCACCCTGATGTTCGATGGTTTGTTGGAAAGACTCAGAGAACTCAGTGAAGGTGATTGTACTCACAGTTATAGTTTATTACAGGGAAAGGATACAGATCAAAATTAGCCAAGGGGTAGAGTCTGGGAAGGTTAGACAGTCACAGAATATTTATTGTCAACCAGGGAACTCACACAAATTTCTGTGGTTGGATTATTGGGGCTTCATTATGTAGATATTATTGATTGATTGCCCGAGAATCCAGCTTCCAGTCCCTCCGGTCTTCCTAATACCACACGGCCAGAGAGGCCCACCATGTGTCACCTCATGAGCGCAAACTGTCAAGTGTGGCTAAGGGACCCATCCTTCTTGCACTTGGGACATTTCAAGGGTTTAGAGGTTTATTACCCAGTTGCCAGGGACAAAGGCCAGATCTCTCTGGTAAGGCCAAATTCTTTACCACACATCCCTTTCCTGTGGCACTTACGCAGTAGTGCCTGTCTTCTTATTTGACTCCCCGCTGGCTGTAGACTCCTTGAGCTCAGACCGTGACCGGCTGCGTCATGGAGTGGCCAAGAGCCAGGTCTTGGAGTCAGACCGCCTGGGATGAAATAGCTCTGCTGTGTCCTGGCTCTGTGACCTTGCGCACAGTTACAAACTTCTCTGAGCCTTGGTTTCCTTATCTGTAAGATGATGGATAATCTCTTTCAGAGAGTTTTGAGTAATAAACCAGAGGCGAGTGGAGGAGACGTGCTTACTACGTAATAAGCACTCATCAACGCAGATTTACTCGTTGCATTTCCGGTGTCTTTCAGAGCTAGGGATGTAGGAGGCATTCCATAAGTATTTAATGGAGGAAGAAAGGAATCCGTTCTTTATGAATGACTGGTTCTCTCCCGAGTAGCACTCGATGTACTCCTGTCCAACCGGCTGAGGTCCTAGATTCTGACAAAGCTGGTGGACTTCTCAAATGTATACTTTGTCTTTTCCCATTTGGAACTGAATAAATAGCGAAGCAGGTTTGCATTTGGATCTTTCCATTATAAAGGCTTCATTTTTCTTTCTTCTGTTTCTTTGCAGTGGCCAGTTTGGCAAAGCCTGGCACATTTGCTGGCAATGACGCGATTGTGGCCTTTGCAAGAAATCATCAGTTGAATGTGGTGATTCATCAGCTTAATGCCCCTTTGTGGCAGGTGGGTCGCCTATTGAGGGATTTATCTTAAGCTCTTATTTATAAATTCGCTTTGGGGGTGTCCTGCGATGGTGCAGCAGGGTCACTTGGACCGCAGGCTTAACCAAGATGGGAAGCTCCCGGTGGCTTGGACTTAAACCCCGGGCCATGTACAAATGGAGTCCGAAGTATAATTCAGGGACCTTTAAAATATCATTCAGCAAAGGTGATGGGGATGATGCACATGTTGTGATGAGCACCAGCTCATCAAGTGTCGGATCGCTAAGTTGTACGCGTGAAACTAATATCACGCTGTATGTTAACCAACTGGAATTTGAATTAAAACTAAAAAAAAATAACCATACATGTGTATGTGAGAGAGAGAGAGAGAGAGAGGGAGATACGTATATATAATTCAGCAGTCAGTTAACTGGGTAGTTTGAGGGTAGAGAGCCTAATGTGGAAATGCTTTAGATGACTTTGTTAAAAATATTAAAGGGGAGGTCGAGAGGATTAGTGCAGACACGTTCTGGTTTGGAGTATGCCTATTCCACGTGTATGTTTTGTTTTTTGGGTGGAGGGAAACACAAACCAGATGTACTCAATAAGCCTTGCTAACAGGGTTCTGAACAACAGAATTTATTTCATGGCTTAGGGCGTCAACCTCTGTTTCTGTGCTCTGCTCAGGCATGCGTAACGGTTTTAATAGTTTTTCGACGGCAGATAAGATTTTATGACAAATGTTCAAGATGGCCTCCCCACCCCTGTTGTGAAGTACCTGTCCATTCAACTGTTTTCCCTTTTCTTTACCTTTGGTATCCTAAATTAACCTCACCTCCCCCAAACGGTCCGTCGGACCACACATTCAAGTATGGAAGGTCACAGGTCGGGGGGAAAGGGTCTCCAGGCTACCACCCTCTTGTGCTTGCCCCTCGCATTCAGGCTGCTTCTTTCACTTTGCGGCTCAGCTCCTAAAGACGGTGCCTAGGACTTCTGTCAGTCCTCCTTCCCGCCACTCCCCCATTTCTAACCGTTCCTTTTTTAATTAGCTGAAACATGTTAATCATAGAGAACGGTGACATTTCAGAAAAGCCCGTCAGGCAAAAATCACCCAGAGTCACATTATCCAGAGATCATCGTGATGACTGTTAATATGTTAGGCGTTCACATAAACTCTGAAAAAAAGCTGAAAACATTCATACTTAACCGACAAGAGACGTGTCACCATGGTTTTAAACATATTTTAAGCACCTCTGTTAAAAAAAATTAAAGAAAGCACCTCTGCACATGTAGTCATGTCCATATGCACGTTTACACAGTCACGTATCGCTGTATGTTATTCGTCTCATAAAGGCAATGGTGACTTTTTTTCTCATTTTTTTCCATAGACCACCTGCACGCATATATTCCTCTGAAAGTGCTTATTTCTAGCCTCTGCTCGTTAAAAATACAGTTTATAGAGATACAATATATGGGTAGCAGAATTCATCCTTCTCTAGTGTGTACTTCAGGTGTTTTGACAGACACAGGTCCCACTGTGAACGTATGGGGGGACATTTCCGCCAGCCTAAAAAGTCTCCTTATGCCCCTTTGCGGTCACCCGTTCCCTCTCCCCATTCCTAATGCCGCTAATCTACGTCTTGTCGTTTTGCCTTTCCAGAATGTCGTACAAATGGAAGCAGATAGTCTTTTGTGTCTGTCGTGATATTCTTTAATGAAATTATGTTACAACAAAGTAAATTAGACACTCCGTGGATTGGTGCAGGATGCAGTGAGCAGGAGGGAGCCGGTGACTGTAGGTGTCGTTTTTGGGGGGCGGTGTTGTAAGATGTACCGACCCCAGGGAATGCTCTCATATTTTGTGAGCCTCTCTCTTTCTAGGGAGGGTCTTTGAGCCAAGAATACTGGTTATGGCCTTTGTTGTCCCAAGTTTTGGTCATGAAAGTTTTACTGTTCAGCAGAAGTCACTGAAATCATTTGAATATTTGAAACATTTGAATAATGACCCTATTCTTGGAGAAAAATATTCTGTGCCAACTTGGGAACCACACAGCCTGCCTTCCCCTCCATTGATAACTATTTTTTAAAGTTTTTAAATTATGTAGGTGGTTGTAGAAGCTAATTCTGCATAGTTAAAATTATATTTCCAAATACATTTCTGTAGTGTTCTTTCTCATGGATTGTTAAACATTGAAAGTATATATTTTTTGGGGTAGGGGGGAGAGTGTGTGTGTGTGTGTGAGCAGGGGAGGGCCAGAGGGGAGGGAAAGAGAATCTTAGGCAGGCTGCAGGTTCCACGCTCAGCATGGAGCCCGATGTGGGGCTCGAACTCATGAACCATGAGGTCACGACCTGAGCTGAAATCAGGAGTCGGATGCTTGGGGCACCTGGATGGCTCAGCGGGTTGAGTGTCCGACTCCCTGATTTCAGCTGAGGTCGTGACCTCATAGTTCGTGAGTTTGAGCCCCACATGCTACTGGTGTCAGCTGTCAGCCCAGAGCCCACTTCGTATCTGTCCCCCTCACCCTCTGCCCCTTCCCCACTTGTGCTATCTCAAAAAATAAAACATCGAAAAAAAAAAAAAAGACGCTTAACCAACTGAGCCACCCAGGCGCCCCGAAATATATATATATATATTTTTTTTTTTTTTTAAATTTTTTTTTTCCAACGTTTTTTATTTATTTTTGGGACAGAGAGAGACAGAGCATGAACGGGGGAGGGGCAGAGAGAGAGGGAGACACAGAATCCGAAACAGGCTCCAGGCTCTGAGAGCCCGACGCGGGGCTCGAACTCACGGACCGCGAGATCATGACCTGAGCCGAAGTCGGTCGCTCAACCGACTGAGCCACCCAGGCGCCCCACCGAAATATATTTTTAAAATAAGTATATTTGCTGTATGGTGGAGCTCTGTGCTGGATCTCCCCCATCTTCCGCCTCCCCAGTGAGGCATCTTATACCATTTAAGAATTGAAACTGCGTTGGTTGCTACTGTCTTGGGTAGGAGCTCTCGCGTCAATAACGAGTGGGCTCGCACTCACGCCATGGAGGTGCTGAAGCCTGCGTGTTCTCCTGGTGTCCAAAGGAGCTTAGGCTTCTGTGAACCATAGAGGGTGTGTAGCATAGAAAGTGATACATAAACGTAACGTAGTATCTTACTACCTGTGACTTCCAGTAAAAACAAGAAGGAGGTGCTGATGTTTTGGAGTTTTAACAAAGAAACAGTTACTGGGCTCTTTAGGGGCCGGATTCCGAAAAACTTCAGAGTTTCGGTGGAGGTGGTGGTTTTCTGGGGGGCATACCCGGGCTGGACCGTCACCCCATTCTTGTCCGGCTGTGCTCCATGGGAACATTCACAAAAGACTGCCTTGGGAGTAACGCCTTCAGGGTTGGGCGCGGTGGTAGTACAGCTGGACTACATACAATTTTGTTTCAAAATTGATTTCAGTGGGAGATTTGGGGGTTTGTTCTTGTTAATGTTTCTTAGTATGTGGTTGATGGAAGATGCTATTTTTGTTTGAATGATGGGTAGATGTACTGTGAAGCCAATAAAACCTAAATGTCTGGTCCCTCATTTTTATGGTCCCCTTTCAAGGTCTTGGGAGGAGTTCTAGCAATTTAATATTTGTAAGTTTGTATTCTTTTTCTCAGAGCCCCAAGTTGTTTGAGCTTCAAGCTCAACAAATCTGCATCCTGGAACAACCCTTCCATCCTGGAAGGGGCCTGTGCATTTGAGGGGCTGATGGGTGCCCACCCCCACCCCGCAAACTTGACCTTATTTAACTTCATTGTAAATTTGCCCGACTTTTGATTATGTGTTTTCCTATGGATGTATTTCTGTGTAGTTACCTATTAAGTACATGGAAGCATACTTACACAGCCACATGGGTAGGAGAAAAGAGAATTCAGAAATTGCCTAAGCATTTTTTTTTTTTTTTTTTTTTTTTACAGAAGGTCTTTCCTTTATTTTTTCCCCACACGTTAAATCAGAGGCTAAAAACACAAGGCCCACAGTCCAGGTGTGTAGCACTAAATCTCTTGTTGCAGTCACATACCTGTTCTTCCCGTCCAGCCCTCTGGCACATCCCGGGCATACCCTGAATTCGTGTCTGCATAGAGCCTGTTGGCTAGCCTTCCTAGACAATCCAGGTGGCGTTTCTCTCCCCCAGTAGACACCTTCCCCATCCTCGCTGGCATCCCTGTCCCCTTTCTTTTGCCTGCAGATTCGTGGCACCGAGAAGAGCAGCGTGCGGGAGTTACACATCGCGTATCGGTGCGGAGAGCACTATGACAGCGTTCGGAGGCTCAATGACAACTCGGAAGCACCTGCCCATCTCCAGACTGATGTGAGTGAGGCCTCCGTGTTCTCTTGTATTCTCAGCCCTGGTGAACTGGGGCAGGAGCTGCGTATCCTGCGGCTAAAACCAGGGATGTTTTGTGGCAAGTTGTCTTTAAGAATCTGTGGGCTCGATTAAAAAAAATTCTTTCTTCAGCTCCAGTGAGATTGATAGATAAAATTATTGGTCATTCTTCTGCTTTCCCTAATAGTCTTTGGTGGCTAGGATTGCATAAAATAGAATTTATATACAATTCTGAAATTACTTTTGTGACTTATAATTAATCCATGCAGGGGCGCCTGGGTGGCTCAGTTGGTTAAGTGTCCAACTTTGGCTCAGGTCATGGTCTCATGGTTTGTAGATTTTAAAGCCCACACATCAGGCTCTCTGCTCTCAGTGCAGAGCCTGCTTTGGAACCTCTGTCCCCTCTGTTTCTGCCCTCCCCCTGCTTGTTCTCTCTCTCTCTCTCTCTCTCTCTCTCTCTCTGTCAAAAATAAAAATCAAACTTAAAAAAAAATTAATCTATGCTTCATATCTGAAGTTTGGAAAGTATAGAAAAAGTGAAGAAAATAAAAAGTGCACAGGGTCAACCACACTGGCACAATTTTTGTTACTGTTCTGGTGTTTTAGATATAGCTGTGTTTCCTTTCCCACTCTGTTCAATTAACATGATTCCATGAGGCTCTTCTCACATTATTACATGCTTTCTTTGTAATTTTAAAACATAAAGTGAAATCGCTCTTCCAGCGTTGTTCCCCTGCCCGAACGCAACCCGTATTACCGTAGGTCATAAAATCTCCTGGAGATATTTTCCCCATGAAGCAAACGTGTGGGTGCACGTGCACGTATTTGGCTTTTGGTGTCTTTCCACGCACTCTGCCCCCGATTGTAAGCATCCTACACATACTGTTGTACGCCGTGCTTTTCAAACGGAAGGTATCTTGGAGTCTCACTCAACAGCAGTGCATAAGGAGCTTGCTAAACTGTGTTCAGTGGCCACACGGCATTCTGCTGCGTGGATGCACTGTCACGTGTTTGACCAGTCCCTTTGGCGGACTTTGAGACGGTTTTCACACTTTCGCTTTTAGAAGGAACATGTGGTGCCTTATATATACGTCTTTTCATGCTTGTGCGAGTCCATGTGTGGGATAAATTCCTAGAAGGTCCTCACTGCATCAGAGGACGTGTGTATTGATAATCGTGACAGGTATTGTGCAGGCTTTACCAGTTTGCACTCCCACTCTCCATGTGCGCCTCTCCCCATGTCTTCGCCAGCACAGCGTATCACATTTGCGAACCTCTGTCAGTTCCGTGGAAAGGATTGTTTTCCTAACAGTTTTAACTTGTGCTTCTCTTATTAGTGAGTTTATGCATCTTTCCCTGGGTTTGCAACCTATTTGTATTTCCTTTTTTTCGTGAACTGTATTCATTTTCTTTGCCCACTTTTTTCCCTCTTCAGGTTTGTTTTTTTTGTTTTTTTGTTTTTTTGGTTTTTTTTTTTAGTGATTTTTAGGAGCCTTTATAAATTAGGGAAATTAGCCCCTGTCTGTGGCATGAGCTGCCAGTATTTTTTCACAGTCTGTCATTTGTCTTTTTATTCTTTCCCCACTGGTCTTTGCAGTGATGAAGTTTTAGATTTTTATGAGGTTAAATTATTCAAGGTTTTTGTTTCTGGTTTTTTTTTTTTTTTTTTTTACATGTCTTCTGGGTTTAGGGGTCATGGTTAGGAATGTCTTTCCTACTCCGAGGTTAAAGAGAATTTTCCCATAGTTTATTTTAGTACTTTTGTGGTTTAATTTTTTCAAAAAAAAATTACACCTTGTCTCTCTTTGGAATTTATATTCATATAAATGTGTGAAGGTAGGGATCCAACTTTATGTTTTCCCTTGTGGTTACCTAATTGTACTCCAACCATTTATTTATTATATATCTTTTCCCCATTGACTTAAAGCGCCCCTTTTCTCATCTATAAAATTCTCTGTTTCTGGATGTAGATTCTGTTCCACTGGTGTCTTTGTTCATGTGTGTGTTGTTTTGATTAAGAGTATATTTTAAAATCTGGTGGAATTTTTCACTTATTTTCTTTCTTTGTAATTTCTGCATATTCTTGTTTTTTTGTTTTATATATGAATATTAGAATAAGGTTGTCATGTTAAAAAGTCCTGTTGCCTTTATTTTTATTGGGCTCTCATTAACAGATTAACTTCAGGAAAAATTGACATCTTCGTGGTGTTGAGTCATTCTGGCCAAGAACCTAACAAGCTTTTTTTTTTTTTTTTTTTTTTTTTAATGTTTATTTATTTTTGAGAGACAGAATGCGAGTGGGTTGGGGCAGAGAGAGAGGGAGGCACAGAATCTGAAGCAGGCTCCAGGCTCTGAGCTGTCAGCACAGAGCCGGACACAGTACTCAAACCCAGATGAGCCTCAAATTCATGACCTAAGCCAAAGTTGGATGCCAAACTGACTAAACCACCCAAGCACCCCTCTCTGATTCTTTCTTTTTTAAATGATGGCCATCCTACTAGGTGTGCAGTGCTATCTCATGGTTTTGATTTGCATTTCTCTAATGACTAATGATGTTGAACATCTTTTCATGTGTTTGTTGACCATCCATATATCTTTGGAGAAATGTCTGTTCAGGTCCTTTGCCCATGCTTTAATTGTGATGTTTGTGTTTTTGTTGTTGAATTATAGGAGTTCTTTATATATTCTGGATACTAGATTCTTATAAATCTATGATTTGCCAAAATTCTTTCTGTCTGTGGTAGTTTTTGGTCGATTTTTTTCTTTTATATATATATTTTAGGTATAGAATTATATTATCTGCAAATAGGGATAATCTTTCTTATTTCTTTTCAGTTTTATACTTCTATTTTTTGGGGGTGGGGGGGGACTAATTTCATCTGCTCTTATTTCCAAAATATTGTTAAATAATAGTGGTAGTGAAATCTTTGTGTTCTTTACTTTAATGGAAATTAAGCATCATTGTATGGATTTACCATGGTTATTTAATTATACCTACACCGTGAAGTCCTCAGGTTGTTTCTGGTTATTCGCTGTTCGTGGCACTGTGGTGAGCACTCTTACATAAATCCTTAAATCCTTACTACAGTTGACATTATTTGACATTATTTCCTTTGGATAAATTTCAAAGACGATACACATCGCCAAGTTGTTTGGGTATAATTTTATAATTTTATAGTAGATCACTTTTTATTGTGAGGAATGTACTGCACACTGCGAGATTCTCCTACTTTTCCATGCAAACAAGTAGAAATTTGTCCTTCCCTATTTCCCATCTCTCTGTGTTAATAGGAAGCAAAGGAAGAAGGTGATCGGGCAGCCACGGAGGAATGATTTTAGCTTTTCTGAAATAAGCTTAGGTCATAAAAGCCTCGTGGATACCAAGTGAACTGCTCTCTGTGTCTTTAGAAGTTGGATCGGCAGGTTCCCTGGAGTGGGCTGGTGTGCACATGGTGTAGGTGAGGTTGGATGAGTTGTGCTCACCTGTGACTGTGGCTGGGACAGGAACTTCACACCAACGCTTGCTGGTGATCAGATGGGGCCTAGGGACACAGATGAGAGATGTATGTCTGTTTCTTCCAGACAACTTGTCCTGCTGCAAAGGCTCATCGGGTGAACTTCTGTCACTAGGCTCCCGGCTCTGGAAGTGGACAGACACAAATGTGTGCTGTTCGAGCCGGCAGTCCTTACCAGAATGTTGGTATCCAGAAACTACGTAGGAGCTCTAATGCCATTCGTACTGAACCCCTAATCTTGGGCCTTTCTTTTTCATACTTCTCTTGTGGTCTGGAATCTCAGTGTCTGGCTGAAATTGAGCCTCGTCACTGCTATTCCCCTAAGATTGTCCCTGGGATCTTTTCCTCATAAATATTTACTAGGATGATTTTGAGATTAGAGTGTCTTCCTGTGTTGAAGATTCTGAATGTAATTTGCTGGTGTTCCATGATCGTTACTCTTTGCATTTCCTTTAGTTTCAGATGCTCCATCAAGATGAATCAGATAAAAGGGAAAAGGTGAAGACGAAGGGAGGTGACCTCGACGATGACCTGAGAGATGAAGTAGAAGATGCCGTCCAGAAAGTCTGCACCGCGACTGGGTGTTCAGTCAGTGTCTTTGTCCTGCAGTAATGGCGGCTAAACACGCACTGCCAGGCCTGGTTCACCTGCCAGTCTCGTAGAGCCGGCCTAGCGTGCTGACACCTGAGGGGCCAAAATAGGTTCATGACCTGTAGGTTCATGGCCTGATTAGGTTCAGTGCCAAGAGCTGTTTATTCATTTTTCTCTTGTTGGCTACACTTTACCCAGTAATACTGCTCAGAATCCTAAGAAGTATGTGGATTTTTTTTTTTCTCCGACCAGTGTTTATGCTAGTAAAAGTGCAGTTTTCTAAAGGAATTCATTTATATTAAAGGGTAATTTCTGGTGGCCAGCTTTATTGAAAATTAAGACCTTTTTTAAATGGAAAAGGTCTTAGACCATGCCTCAGGTCTCACCGTTACGTCATTTTGTGTATGCGGTCGGTGGAAGGACGTGCCCAGTCCTAAGTGTTCCTTTGTTTCTTGGATAGGATTTTAACCTGATAGTCCAGAACCTGGAAGCTGAAAATTATAATATTGAATCTGCAATAATTGCCATGCTTCAGATGAACCAGGGGAAAAGAAATAGTAAGTCCATGATTGATATTTATAAGCTTTCAAGCTCATTACATTGGTGATTTTCCAAACATTTAATTTTAATCAAGTCACAGGTGGTAATTATACTGTCATTTGTTCATTCACCAGCAGTTGTTTATTGAGCACTTTCTACACGTGGGCACGATTTACTAGGTCCTAGCCCTGCATCAGGGAGAAGGTAATCTGGGGTCGAGGCGGGGATGGGGGTGAGAAGTAAATAAACTGGTATAATAAACAGATCGGAGTGGTGTGGGTGCAGGGTCCCAGGGGAATGTGTGAAAAGGCCACTTAACCCCGTCGTGGCGGGATGCACAGTGTCAGGAAGACTTTGTTCTTTTCGAAAGAAGAATCCCTTATGAAACCAAAATGATAACTGAAATAGAATGGAAAGAAAAATTACTTTTCTGATGGAAATATTTAGATTACTACCATCCATCAACTGGTGATAAATCAGAATTTTTTTTTTTTTACTTGAACTGGGTTTAATTCTGTGACTCAGAAGAAGGAAGAAAGGATGTGGAGTCTCACTGTTTCTTCACGTTAATTGCTTAAAATGATTGCAATGCATATTGCCAGATACGTGCCAGATACTGTTCCTAGCAGTACAGCCGTCTGTGTGATTGGGTATTTTATCATCCTCTTTGTATATTTGCTGTGCTTTCTTAGAAAGCCGTAAGTAACTCGGTCTTTGCGACGTTCCGACAGTCGTGTGTGGTGCCTGTGCGTGTAGTGTGGTGTGTGCTTGACATGTGTGGCTGAGACCGAGGAATTAAAGTTTGAACTTTATATAACTTTAATTAATTGTAATTGAATTTTATTTTTTTAAGTGTTCTAAAATTTTTATTTTATTTATTTTGATACAGAGAGAGTGACAGAGAGAGTGAGCAGGGGAGGGGCAGGGGCGGAGAGAGAGAATCCCAAGCAGGCTCCATGCACTAGCACGGAGTCCTTATGTGGGGCTCGAACCCACAAACTGTGAGATCATGACCTGAGCAGAAACCAAGAGTCCGATGCTTAACCAACTGAGGCACCCAGGCACCCCTAATTAATTTTAATTTAAATGGCTACAAGTGGCTGGTGGCCGCTGTATGGGACAGCACAGGTTTAGAGCCTGTTTCCTTTCTGGTTTTTGGGTGCAAATGAAAGCTTTCCCCCTAAAAACACATGTTAAAAAGTGGCTTAATCTAGTAAAACACTGTGCAGGTGGGAAGCCAATGATAAGGCTGGCTAGCAGGTTATTTTTAAATTTATCTTCCACATATTACCAATTATTTCCCCCCTGTATTCCCCATTGTATTGATATTAGAATTTTGCTTCAAGGAAACTTGCTCTCCACACGCAGGTAATTTTGGAGTCATTTAACAGTGTACGTTGTTACGCGTTGTGTAACGATCTCAGGTTCGTGATTTTAATAAAAGGTCTTTCTTTGGAAGATGCAGAGGAGAACCTAGAGTCCGGCGGCCGCGTGCCCAAGCCATGCGACCCTTTATGGGAGGACGGTGGCAGTGGCACGAGAATCTTTGGAAATCAGGGCTTGACTGAAGGCAGGACTGAAAACAGTAAGGAGCGGGCCAGCCCGAGTGAAGACAACAAAGCAAATAAAAACCAACTCCCTAAGGTATGAAAAACGGGGCTGCATGGGCAGAGGGTGGGCTGCTGTCATGCAGGGGCAGGGGCAGGAGCCCAGAGCTCATTTTAGTGTTTTCTTTTGATTTTTAAAAAGTAGTCATTGTAGAAAACAGGGGTGGGAGCATAAGGGTATATCAAGAAGCAGAACGAGGACCTTGCTTGTCCGGTTTGGTATGTGTGGGCATTAGAGGTATACCCTGAAATCCTACTCTGTGTGTGCACCTACAGCCTGTCTTCCCTGCACGGTGTCACTGTGTGCCTGCGTGCTTCCGTGGTAACCCACGTTGTAAGATTCCCTTAAATGCTGTCATGTTTAGTGGAAAACTCTGTGTATAAATCTTTGTATTTTGCATTACTATTTGTGTGTGTGTGTGTGTGTGTGTGTGTGTGTGTGTGTGTGTGTGTGTAGAGTGCCAGAAGAGGAATGGACAGGTTAAAGGGTATGGATATTTGAATCTTTTTAAGGCTTTTTGATGAATTGTCAAATGCTTCCCAAAAGGGTGGTACATCCCCCTCCTGCAAGTAGTATATGAGTATATGGCACCATTCTTTTTACTGAATTTGGAATTTATTTTAAAGACTCCCACCAAGCAGTTCCGAGCTCAAAACGCAACATAATGTAAAAAGCCACAGGCAGAGGTAAAGATGCACTAAGCTTCTGAGGATTTTGTGAGGATTCCCTGGGGCGTTAAATTATGTAGAGAAAGGTGTCCGATGGCATGTCTGAGCGTCAGCTCGTGCAGGGACCAGGGTTACTCTTTCTTAGGTCACTGTGAATTGGATGAGGAGGAGAATGGAATTGATTTCATTTGCCAGCTCAGCGAGGGGACAGAAGCTTCAATGGAAATTTGAGCAGTGATGGGAAATACATCAGTTCTGGTCTGATCGGTGGGTTTTCTGTGTTCTTGCTGAGAGGCGGTGTGTGCCCCCTCTCTCCGTCAGTCAGCCCCGTGTCTGCCTTTGGCAGGAGGTCGCCGTGCGGGCAGCTCACCTGCCTTCTCTTTCAGGTCACCAACAAACAGAGGAGGGAGCAGCAGCGCCTGGAGAAGAAGAAACGACAGGAGGAGAGGCACCGTCACAAAGCCCTAGAGAGCAGGAGCGGCCACAGGGACAGCAACCGGAGTGAAGCGGATGCCAACACGCAGGTCACTTTGGTGAAGACCTTTGCCGCTCTCAACATCTGACTCCCCGCCCCTCGGGGAGATGTGAGAAGCAAGCGGAAGGTGGAGTGCCGTGTACCAGGCTTTCCGAGCGAGGCCCACCTCTCACAAAATGAAACACAACCCACAGAGCTCTCACACGAGCTCACGCACTGACTTAGTTTCCTTCAAGCTGCCTCTTTTTTGCGCAGACTTTTGTTAGTGATGTGTTTTATTTTATGGAAGTTCAGCGAAGCCATTCGTGTTCTGTAATTAAAATACCAAGTTCTAGGGTTGGATAGTTAGTCCAGGAAAAACCTTTTAAGTGTGGTTTCATTTGCCCCCAAAATCAGAGTTCAGTGACCCTGGGATTTTTCCTTAACACTGGGGTGAGGTTTGCTGTAATTGTTCATGAAGTAGTTTAGATTAATTGCTAGAAATTCAGAATGACAAGTTTCCTTCGTGTCTCTTTCATTTTCAAGCAGATATTCACATACGGGGTAGTTTATAAACGGTCTCCAACTCAGGAACACGTTTAGATTTAATTTTCTACTAATCCAAGTTAATCAGAAATTAATTCAGGAAGTATTTTCCCAAAGTAATAGGACATGAGAGGGGCTGCAGCCTGTAGTCAGGGTGGAGATTAAACAGCTGCTCCTTCCTGATTCTGATGTTCTTTCAGATGGGATGCGGGTGCTGTGAGTTTGTTTGCACTCAAGCCATATGATAAATATGCCCGACTGTTAATTAGGCCCGGACCTTGCTGGAAAAGCGATGACGTTGTTGAGTTTTTGGTACGTGTTGCATGACAATCAGAAGGTGGCAAGTCGCTGCTTATGATGTAATTCTGAGATTCTGATGGTCGGGACGGCAGAGGCCGTTGTTGTAAAGGGAAAGAAATCAAGAGATTCCTGAGTCTTAAGGAAGGGTCTAAAGAGTTCCTTGGTTTTGTAGGGGCAGAAGGTCTGGAAGAATAACTGAGGTTTTTCAGGTTCACATTTTAAGTGATGTATTTTCTTCCTTGCTATGCTAGACTTGGATGCCTTCAGAGAAGTCATTTGACCTGTTGTTCAGTTTTCTCAATACTGTGAAAATGGACTCCCACGAGATGCTGTATCTTCCTTTCCATTCAAGCCCTGTTTGGGATTTTGAGGTTGGGAAAGCTCTCCAGCGCTCAAGTAATTGTCAGTGACCTGGGTTCGCCCAACAGGGCAGAGGCCATTGAATGACTCCACACACAGTTCTGATGTGGAGAGAGGTCATTCCTAAAACTGGTAGATGGATGTGAACTCTCAAACCGTAACGTATGAAGTGGCCGGTCGTGGATAGTCCTTGCCTTTTAGCGACCCGGCACTTGGACGAATAAAATCTGCTGAATCAAAAGGTAAATGAGTTACTTTTCCACTCAGATTTCAAAATTATGTAAGTTCCAGGGAGAAGGGAAAACCATAAAAATGTTTTGGCCGTACAGATGTATCATCGTCTGGGCTGGCCCTGGATTCATTGAATCGTCTTTATCAGCAGGTGATTTGTTTCCTTCGGTTGTAAGGATGTGTTTTAATTTTTTGTTTGTTTGGTGACTTTCTGTAGTTGGAACATCCATCAGTAGTTTCCTGGAATCGCTCTCAGGACATTCCCCTTTGGGCTACTTCCTGGTACGGTGCATTGTGGTATTTAGCAGATTTAGAAACGGGTGCAGCATTTTTTCTTTGCATGTTGCAGAGTTCTGAGTGTGAAGTCCACACAAGTGAAGGGTCTCTGTCGCCTTACCATTTCCAAGAGCGTGAGATCCAGTGCTGAAGGATCTATTGTTCTCTTGGTTTTTGAATCGGGACCCCGTCCCGACTGTGGCTGATCTTTTCTGAGTGAATGCTCTTTCTTGTCTGTCTTGTACGGCAAGAGTGCAGGAGACCAGATCCCCTCTGCAAGAATTGAAATCATGTACCAGAAACTCAGCAGAATTAGGAGTCCGAAATAGCTTAAGGGATACCCCTTGTCAGAAGCAGTAGAATTGCTTTATATACCTGGTTAATGAAGGTGGCCTTGGGTCCTACTGGGTTTTAGAAGTTTTACTAGAAGCTGCGAAAAAGTTACTAAGGAATATTGGGCACCCTTGTATACAAGTTACCAACTTCTGATAATAGGCTTCAGCATTTCTGGGGTAAAATAACAGTGGTTTTAAAAACCAATCATATGGCTTTGGTAATTTTCTTTTATTACCATTTCATAGTTTTCCAGTTAAAATTGGTCTGTGTTTAATCAGTTAATTATTAGGAATGGGGTACGTGCATCCAGCTTTAGTGAACTCTTCTAGCTAGGGGTTTGAACTTAAGACTTTCTGCCTCGGTCTCACTGAAGTGTGAGGTATGGAATCCATACACTTAGTTGCTTTGTAGGCATCTGAAAACTACGTTATCGGCAGCCTGAATGGAGGTGCAGACGTGGGTTTAGTTCTGGGAAGATACCGTCGGTGGCCGTGCCCTAGTATGTTACTCACGTGCACCCCATGTTAGGAGGCGCGTCTTTCCGAGTCTCTGTGTTACATCTTGGCTCTTAGAGGTTTACATTACAGCGGGTTGTCTCGGTAGCTTTTAGGGAGGTCGGGAGAAAGGGGACGGGGCAGTGGTCTGTAGCTGCTTACTAGTCTTATAAGCTGTATATAAAGGTTTTATGGATTTTAAAACGATTTTTTTTAAAGGTCAAAATAAGAAATAAAATCTTAGTGGCAACAGCTTTGTACTGGAGAGGTAGGTGTATTAAAACAACAAAGAACCATGTGTTCTAGATAACGTAGTTGCCATCAGGAGATATTAGAGAGATAGAGCTCCTGTGTATATTTAACCTTTCAGTAGTGTGAACATACGCTTTCAGGAGCAGAGCCTGGTCGAGGGATTGTGGCAGAAAGAAGGATCGTGGATGTCAGCTGAGGCTGTTGCCTGTAGTTTCTTTTATAAGCTCTGAAAACCCTCCCAAACCCATTTTGATCCCGAGGGCTTATGGAATGGGGTCTCCGTGTGGGGCAGCTCAGGTGGGCGCCACGGGAACCTTCGAGTAGGTCAATGGTAGCGCTCTGCCTTGGCCCACCCCCCGGGGTTTACAATGTGAAATGGCACGGTCCTGGGGCGGGGAGGGCCGTGCTGAGAGGGGGAGCGCCGCTCACGTTTAGGTAGGTAGGTATCAGATGGACTTCGGCATTGAACTGTGCTCGTAGTGAGTCCCTGTCGTCCATGTGCAATTTCTCTCATTCTGAGAAACTCTAGACTCTGCCTGGGTTTTACTGGGTCAACATAGAATGCTGTCAGTTTACCTCCGTGAAATGTTCGACTCGAATATGCAGTCGGTGACAGGAAACTTGGATTTTTGACAGAGTTGACTAACAGTCTTCCTGAACAAAAGGGCCTTTGTGGGAGGGATGAAGGTGGTTTCTTGGTTTCCGTGTGTCCCCTCTGTGGCCCACTGTGACTCTCATTTTGGGCAGACACGTAGCTCTTCACCTTCACCTTTTTACCTCAAGGCTCTGTCTGTAGCAAACATTTAGATTCAGAGCCTGACGCGCTTTTCTGTTTTGCCGTCTTCGTTATTCACCAAGTCGCCCATCTCAGCTTTCAGAACAGGTGTTGCTAAAACTCTGGGGCCTTCCGACAGTTGTTCTGAGGTGATTTAATGATGGCACTTTTTACGCGGTGTGTTTTCCTGACTCCAGAGCAAATTGTATTTTTCCACCGACACTGAAGCGAGGATCTTCTAGGTTGTGTATTTATGGCACATCTTCTGCCGTCACATACCAGAGGGGGGACACGGACCACCCGTGTGAAGGGGAGATGGTGATCCCTGGTCGCAAAGTGTTGCAACGCGTGGGGCGCTCCCTGCGGGCCGCCGGGCCCTGCTCTGGCCCCAGCTAGCACTCCCTGTAACCTCAGACTCTTAGCCCCCTATTCTAAGCTCGCTTTCTGGTCTCTCTAGCCTGGTTAGGGGTACTTCGTAGCTTGGAAAAATCTTTAGCATGCTTGCAGACTTCCTTTGCGAGGGGCTGCTGTCCGTGAAGAACGTCCCCGTAAAAGCATGAACTTCCCGCGCGGTGGCTCTGTTTTCAGCAGGGCCTCCCTGGGATGCAGAAGTACCGCTCCCTGTGGTTGTCGGAGGAGGTGACGGTCCCTGGGCAGAACCGCTGTGATCTGCTCGCGCGCGTGTTGGCAGCCGGTGGGTCACCGTGACCGGCCGTCCGTGACCATCGCCGAAGCTCAGTCAGAAACCTCAGCCTGTGGTTGGATCCGCTGGTGGGTCCCGCGGCCAAACCCTGAGGAATGCCTGTGTGGGGCTGCTCGCGTCTTCCCACTCTCGTTCGTTTCCCCTGGCGGGAGGCGCCCTCGGCCTCCCTGGCCACCCTTCCAGCAGCCTCCAGCAGCACCGAGCTCAGCCAGGAGAAGGAGGTTGCCTCGAGGCAGACTTCAGACCTGCGCGCGCCTCTGGGCGCGAACCCCCTGGTGAGGGAGGGCGGGTGTGTCTGGAGAGCACGGGGCCTTGGCAGGCTCAGGAACCTTCTCTTTTTTCTAGTTGCACTGTACTTGTTAGCTTCAGTCTGGAGATACTTAAGACCTCCATGGGGTCATGATCCATAGACTTAGCAAGTCTTGCCTTATCTATGGAGCTCGACGGGGAGATGTGTGACCACTGTCCGTTGTCCGTAGTTCCATTTCCTTGCGGTCGTCTCTTTCCACAGATTGTCTTCATCTGAACCATTGTATTTTATTTTTTTACCAAAGTACTGTACTTGGCTATTTGCAGTGTTTTCAAAACCAAATGTTTCCTTTTTTTGTGTTTTTAATCTTCAATACCTGGTGCAATAGAAGCTGCAAAGATGTGCCACTTTATCTACGACGTGGGGTTTTGTACGCCAATAAATTCTAGTTTAAAGACAAAGCTTCGTGTGGTTTTTGCCGGTCTGACCGCCGTTCGCGTGCGTGAGCCTGAGGGAGCCGGGCAGGAAGCGGCCTTTTGGAGACCTTTGCCTGGAAGACGGGAGGGGACAGTCGTTTGGGGATCTCACCGAGCTCGAGAGAGCTGACTAGCTCTGGTGCACATGAGCATCGGCACACGCGGGCAGAGCCGCCCGTCAGTGCTGGACCCTGAAGCCTTCTGCCGAATCCTAAGAACATCTCTGGTAATTTGGACTTGCCTAAATATGGAGCAGCTGTCTGTTGGCTTCCACCTTGGCCTTCTCCAGAACTCTGAGGGTTGGTTTGGCCCCATTTAAGGAGGAGGCACAGCCCTCCCCGCCGAGACACGCACGGACAGCTGTGACCGGAGCACAGACACCTGCCAGAGGTCCTCCGAAGGGGGACGGAGAAGGGCAGCCGCAGGAAACCAGTGGGTGGGGACTCCACGTGTGCAGCCCACACGAGGGCTCCGGCCAGTCTCGAGGTCAAAGTCGGTACGGTCGCACCCTGCCTTCCGGTGTCCTTGGGCTTGTGGCGTTGAGACTCTCGCTCTCTCTTGTTCTGATTTTGTACTCGTCAAGCAGCCTTTGGATCGGCTGCACCAATACCTTGATATACCACTAGGTATCTATCCAGTACTACCCTGGAGGGCAGAAAACGTTCTGGCTACTGGCAAGGACATCTCTCCTTGTTCACTGTCCCTGTGTGACTTCCACCTCAGTCCACGACTGAGAGCTCCAGATGCACCAACACTATCCAGGTTCCGGGCCCGTGAGGCCTGGGCTCTGGACCTTGTTAGCCCAGTTTGAGAATTTTGCCGAAAGACCCTACCAGAACCAGAGTGGTGTCCCAATTTAGGATCTCCCTCAGCTGGAGAACTTCCATGGCCTCAATTCCATCCCTGCAGTGATTCATGGGGGCCAGGGAGCCACCTGCTAGGTCGGGTGGTGGTCAGGGGCTTCCTGGCAGGGCCTGTCTGTCAGATGGCTGAGCCCATAAGGACAGAGAAGAGTTTGGAGTTCTCAGTCCAGGTGGGGAATAACTGAAGTTATTTGTATTTTCCTCTAGGCCACGGCACTGCTTACTCGGGGTGAGTGACAGTTTATGATGCCAGAGACTGAAATTCCATAAGGGGGAAAGGTTCCCGTGTCCCTTTCTGCTAACTTCTTGGTTGCCTAGGAGAAAGCTGGGTTGAAAACCCAAGTTTAAAGTTTGTTGTTTGCCAGACACACTACAAGCCCTTACCCCCAGCACGTGGAAAGTGTATGGGTGCCTTAAGATACAATAAAACTTTGTCATAGGATGTTCTGCACCCCTGTGGCTTTTATCTGGGCTGCTGGACAGAGTGGGCACTCAGATCATAGCGATGCAGCGGTTTAGAACTTGTTTGCTTGTAAAGGATCAGGATTTAGAACTTGTTTGGTTGTAAAGGGTCAGGATTTAGAACTTGTTTGGTTGTAAAGGGTCAGGATTTAGAACTTGTTTGGTTGTAAAGGGTCAGGATTTAGAACTTGCTTGGTTGTAAAGGATCGGGATTTAGAACTTGTTTGGTTGTAAAGGATCGGGATTTAGAACTTGCTTGGTTGTAAAGGATCGGGACTTAGAACTTGCTTGGTTGTAAAGGATCAGGATTTAGAACTTGTTTGGTTGTAAAGGGTTGAGATTAATCCTGCTACTTCATAGGTTCTGGTTTGGCAGAGGGAAACTTCCCCACCTTGGAGAAACTTGTCTGAACCTCCCTATGGTAGAGGGACTTAGATACCTCAAGATACCCTGTTTTGATTTAATTTATTCACCCATCCAGGCATCCAAGAATCCATCCAACTTGTACTGAACTTGTATGGCCTATGGGTTCTTATTTCTGGGCGTAGCATGAGACATGGACCCTGTCCTCAAACAGTTTCCAGTCCTGGAGTGAAAGAAGACACGATCTCTCTCTCTGTCTCTCTCTGTCTCTCTGTCTCTGTCTCTGTCTCTGTCTCTCTCTCTCTCTCTCTCTCTCACACACACACACACACACACACACGACGTAAAAGGAGGTACTGCTAACAGGTAGTGATCGTGTGGACTCAGAGGGAAATCAAGGAAGGCTTGGTTGAGGAAGTGACTTTTGCATTGAGCTGAAAGGGAAGATAGGAAAACCCCAGAGTGGGGGACAGAGTTTATTAGGATAACACAGTTAGTTTGGGGAAAGACTGGGAATTTCTTCAAACATCTGTCTGACGGCTTTTGCTACCAATTCTACGATGAGGCGTACTTTTGCCCAGCGTGACCATCTTACGCCGTCAGGAGTTGACCTCTGTGCTGTGTTTTGACTTTGGAACTCACCACGGTAGCAGCCCTTGAGGCAAAGTGCCGCGCACAGTCTCTCCAGCCAGTTTTGCCTCATTTCCTCTATGGGACATCAGCTCAGGGCAGTGAAGGTTAATGACTTCCAAACATGTGTCCACTTAAGATAAATGAGACTCAGAGCAGCGAGCCCGGGGGCGATTCAAATAAATGAGCATAGTATTTATCGTATGTATGATGCCACTTCCCTGAAACAATTCCAGTTATCATGTGTCTGTGGCTTGAACGGAACAGATGTTTATTTAGCATGTACTGTGTGACGGATGCAGGAGGGGAGGCAAATGTACAGTGACCTGGCGTAGATGGGGCTTTCCAATGATGCTTCAGGCACCCTGAATAGGTTGTCTCATTTATTTTTATTTTATTTTATTTTATTTTATTTTTTAAAAAAAATTTTAATGTTTATTTTTGAGAGACAGAGACATGGCACGAGTGGGGGAGGGGCAGAGAGAGAGAGAGGGAGATACAGAATCTGAAGCAGGTTCCAGGCTCTGAGCTGTCTGCACAGAGCCCGACGCGGGGCTCGAACTCACGAGCTGTGAGATGTGACCTGAGCCGAAGTTGGACGCTCAGCCAACTGAGCCACCCAGGCGCCCTGAGGTTGTCTCATTGAAACCTTCAAACCACCCTGTGAAACTGGTGGTTCTGTCCGCATTTTACACACAAGGGAATAAGTAACTGGCCCAAGATCACAGAGTGGTAGCAGAGATAGGATTTCAATCTTTGGCCATCTGCCTCCACCACATAGGAACCCCAAACAGGGACCCAAATGGCTGGGGTAAGCGGCACCAGAAAAGGTATAAAAACATTGCCTGGCAGTTCAGAGGAGGGTGAAACCTCCAGCTGGAAAAGCGTCATGGAAAAGGTGGCCTTTGAGATGCACCTAAAGCGTGTGGATTTTCACATGCGAACAGGGAAGCTTCCAGGTTGAAGGGAGCTATTGTGCAGAGGGGTGAAGGCTGGAAGGCAGCGGGCGGGGGCAGGTTCTGCGAACGATGGAGAGGATGAGGAAATAAGATATGGCTGGATCGATGAGGCTGGAAAAGCAGATGATACCGAGCTTGAACGCCAGGGTTTGGGTGGACGATAGGAGCTATTTGATGGCTCAGGGACAGAGGAGGTACGTGATGGAAATCAAACTGGGGGAAGATGAGGCTGACATCAGTGGACAGGATGGGGACCGGCTGTACGATGGAGGTCCTGAGAGTCCAGTCTTAGCTCTGTGAAAGCTGTCACTAGTGTAGAATAACTTGTGTCTGCCTGCCGGTTGGCCCCACGTCATTTGTCAAGGGACCAGCAGTGTACCCAGGCTTACCGAAGGAAGGAATGGACGTTAAGGCAGCGTTCGGTTCTCCAGCCGTGACACTGCGAAGAGCCCCAAAGAGGCAGGTGAGTGTCTGTGAAGTCATAATCAGACTCTTAGGTTAACTCGGGAATTCCAATGTGATTTGATTTCTAATCACTTACTCAGCCAGTTACTTAATCAAACATTTCGTGAAGAGCTCTTGTTAGGGGTTAAGTGGGAACAAAGCAAGTCAGTCCAAAGCATGTCATCAGCATTGGAGAGGTAATCCAAGAAACATTCAGGTAACACAGTCCCTCCTCTAGCCTTGACAGAGCCCTATGCCTCATTCGTTCGTTCGTTCATTCAATGAATTAATAATCATAAAGCACTTAGAACGGTGCCTCGTAAATGCCAAGTACTAAATAAAGTGTTAGCTGTTATTGTTATGGCCATCATTCATTCATTCGTTCATTCATTCATAGAACATGAATGCTTATTATGTGCTAGGCGTTATTTCGCGTACTTTCACAAATGCCAACTTATCGAACCCTTGCCACAACCCGCCCGCCAGGGAAGTGTCATTGTTCGTTTGGCCACATGTCAGCGCTCTTTTAGATTTCAATGTGCACACAAATCACCCGGGGGTCTTGTTAACCTATCGATTCCGCCTTGGGAGGTCTGCGGTCAGGTCCAAGATTCTGTATTTCGAACAAGGTCCCTGCTCCCTGAATTTCGAACAAGGTGCTGCTGCTGTCCCGGGCCTCCCTGAGCAGCAGGTCTGGAACAGACGCACTGTTGCTAACTGGCTGAGCAGAGAGGTGTTGACCAAGAGCCTGTGATCTCCAGTCCAGGGTTTTTCAGTCCTTTCCCTGAGTCTGCAGCTGGAAATGAAGTGTGTGTACGGAAACATACGTGGAATTTAGACCCATTGATTCGTTCACCAAACATTTACTGATCAGCGGGAACACAGGCTACACCAGGTCCAGTCCTTGAGTTCCACTTTCCGGATGGTCACACAGCTGTCCAGTCAGCAGGTGCCTGTCTCGTTGCTGCCTCACATCCATCACGCCCAGAACATGACCTCCCTCCATCTCTCCAAGCCCGTTCCCTCTTCCTGTGTTGCTCATTTATGTGGCAACGTCGGTCACTGTAAGGGCTTTGTGGTTATTTCTCAGCATATTTATTATTGACAATGCCAAGGAACAGCTTTCACTAGCCCAGAAGCAGTAGCCCCCACTGATGAAGAGAAATCCAAGTTTAAGCTGAATTTAGGGTTCCTCCTCGCAGCCTAACCCAAATGGACACCAGAGGGCGCCTCAGGACCACTTTCCCCCACAAATGCGCCCTGGCTCTTTCCCCAAATCCCATTCATTTCTGCTTTAAGACCTGGTCTTCCCCAGAGTCTTTTTTTTTTTTTTAATTTTTTTTTTTTCAACGTTTTTTATTTATTTTTGGGACAGAGAGAGACAAAGCATGAACGGGGCAGGGGCAGAGAGAGAGGGAGACACAGAATCTGAAACAGGCTCCAGGCTCCGAGCCATCAGCCCAGAGCCTGACGCGGGGCTCGAACTCACGGACCGCGAGATCGTGACCTGGCTGAAGTCGGACGCTTAACCGACTGCGCCACCCAGGCGCCCCTTCCCCGGAGTCTTTACCAAGGATTGGCGTCATTCACGGCGGCAAAGTGCACATACCCCGACCCCCACTTTGTTTCTACTAACACAGGACTTCTTCACCTTTCAAAGTTTATGATGATCATCCCTTTGATTTCTTCCTGCTCTTTCCTGCCCTCAAAGTCTTGAAAGTTGCATATAAGCCATGAAAAGGATAGGAGTGAACACCTATTACATATCTGCTGTGAGCTGCCCCCCACCGTGTAATACCTTTTCACATGCTTGCCCGTTGAATGGGCACATCCCAATCCTGGCAGATTTTATCAGCATATTGTAGCTAGCGGAGATATTCTGTCCAATATTTAGGAGAATTTGGTGAAGTACATTGCTTCCAGGGTAGGCTGCATCCAACGTGGGGGGAATCCTTTGGGGCATTACATTCCACGTGGGTCCAGAGTCAGCCCCATGGTGGCTGGAGGCTGAAGTCTTTCCTCTTCCCCTCCCTGTATCAGGAGGCTGACCCGGCCTGGGCACCCTCCCAGCGGACCTTCCCTGGCCACTCTAGGCTGTCCAAGATGACAACCAGAGGGTCGGGTTGACATGGCTACAACAGAGTGTCACTGGCTGCTACCACCTTGTAAAGACACAGAGACACGCAGGCTGGGTGTGAGGCTGCCCCCTCAGGTGGGACTTCCCCTCTCTGACCCCTGGCTGCCTCTCTGTCAAAGGAAGGGTCTGGATAAAATGATTCCAGAGCTCCTTTTCACACTTAGCCGTTCTGCTAATGGGAGGGATTTGAAGTCTGATGACACGGCGGGACAATATTTTTAGGTTGGTATTTTTCATGCTTCTCGCATTGTGCCATATGGCCAAATATATTCCTTCTGGAGATTGCCGTTATTGTGTTGGATAAGATTGTAGGATGTTAGAAAAAGAGAATCACAAAAACTCACTATAAGGGGAAATTAAAAGGACAGAATATTAGAATTGCACACAGGGGCCACCCATGTCCGACCTGTTCCTGTTCCTGCTGTGTCCCAGCGCTTAGCACGATACTCAAAGGAAAGGCTCAAAAAAAAAAAAAAAAAAAAAAAAAAGGAATGAATGAAAGAAACTGTAAACTAATTAAATTCTATAATGATAGAATCTGAGAATCAGGGAATATTAGGATTACGGGACATTATTCACTTATTCACAAGCGGAAACCGAGATCTCAGGGCTGGGTTATAGAATCTTCGGGGGGCTAAAGGGTCCCTTGGCTCCTGGGCACGGTGGCTGTTCCCAGCAGGGGGGGAAGATGTGGCCCAGGAGGCCAGCCACAGTCCAGACCACAGTCTGGGAGCTCTCAGGGAGGGATGGGTTTGCAGGTAAGGAATTTTCCGGAGGGAGGGCTGGTGGTGTCATTGCTGCCCAGGGCCCCGGGGCTACAGCAGCTGGAGGCGGGACACAGGCAGGAGGTGGGGCCAGGCCCTAGCAGGGCGGCGTGGGGCCGCTGCACAGCTTGTTGGGGTAGCGGACGTAGCTGCGGTTGTAGGTGTCCAGGTTGTGGCGGAAGCAGAGGGCAGCCCTCCGGTCACACTCGCAGGTCTGACGCTGGCAGGTGGTTCTGCCGGCTGGCGGGACAAGGTGAGTCAGGGACCATGTGGCTCAGGCCTCCCGCTCTCCGGGGTCCACGTTCTCTGTCCCACTCTGCCGGAAGCCCATTGCCACCCGGGGCCGTTTCAGGCGTGGGTGAGAGTCAGGGCAGGGCGCGCGGGGGTGGGGGCGTGGGGGCCCAGGACGCTGGGCAGGTGGGATGTCTGTGATGTCCGTTCTTCCTCTCCCAGGCCCACACATCACCCTTGGCCCTCCGGCTGGTGGGGAGACCATCAGGTTCACTACCACATCCGCTCCAGCCTGGGGGATTTCTAGGCAGCCCCTTCGCCGCGTGAGGCATGGCTGGTGGCCGAGTGAGGCCATCAAGCTGACAGGGGAGCCATGAAATGACAGCGACTCAGTCCCGAGTGGCCTGTGTGCCCCAGAGCAGCCTGGGCCCAGAATGGAGCCTGTTGGGACTGAAGCTCGGGGCCTGCTTGGGCCCTGGGCCCATCTCTGTCTGAGTGGACAGAGCCCGCTTTTCTGGCATTTATCTTAGGGTGTGTCCCCACACCCAGCCTGGGATTGGAGCTGGCACTGGGGAGCCCCAGAGCCTCCTGTTCTCTCCACTGCCTCTGTCTGCCCTCAGTGGCTCTGGCTCCTCTCAGAAACGTCCAGCGTTCCTCGTTTTCCCCGCAAAGGTCAGCCTCCGCTTCCCACCAGGGTCCTGCCCACACCTGCCGTTCCAGCAAAACTCAGCATGGGAGGGGGCTTAATAGTCTCTCATCAGTCCTTTTGGGTGGTTCTTGCTAGGAGCTGGACTAAGCTGGGGAAGTGAGTGTGATTAGCACCATTTTATAGATGAAGAAACAGAGGCTTTGAGAGGTCACACCATTTGCCTGAAGTCACACGGTGGGTAGAAGGTGACGCCCTGAGCCTCCGTCCCTATTCTCCTGACATCTGTCCTCAACCATCCTCTCAGTGCTATCCCTGACAGGTGGCTGTTTCCACCTCGCATGAACTGCCGGGGATGGGGAGCTCACTACCTGTCAGAGCTGTCTAGCTGAGTAGATAGATGGCTGTAGGAACAAGGAACTGAGCTAAATCTGCCTCCGGTTGTTCTGGTCCTGGAGCTGCCCCTGCCTCAGGATAGACCTTAGCGATCTGAGCTGGCTTCTTTGACCCTCCTGGGTCTTTCTGCTGTGCCCCTCCCTCAGCTCCCCCTCCTTCCAGGCTGTTCCTGGTTTTGCATCAGGGACAATGTTTGGGGCTCTGATGTGGGCTCCCTCCACTGGGCTGGGCTGCATGGAGCCCTTCACACGGTTGCTTGGGTCAGGTCACTTCCAGCGGATCGGTGCTGGGGACCAGAGGAAAACTGGCTCACATGGGCCTTGGATGTGGCCAAGCTGAGCCAATGACAGCCCCACGGCTGGGGCGGAGCGGGGAGTCAGCCTTTGGAGAGGGCGTTTGCTGTCCCACATCGCAGCTCCAGATCTCTCTGTCTGGGACCGTGCCCTCGAGTCTCTGTCCTGGGGACCTTGCCTTGGACCTTGCTGCCCAGGCTTTGGAGCGGCCATGTGAGGGCAGCTTCCCTGACCTGGCTCAGCTCTGCCCCCTTTGTTCCTCTTCCCTGAGGCTGGAGTTGGGAGGCCCCTGGCTCGGTAGGAGCGCCTGGGGCCAGGGCAGGACGCCAGGGGTCAGGGGATCTTTCCTGCGGGTGCCAGGTGAGCATCCGGGTGGAGGCAGGGACAGTCCTGTCTGCAATCCCGTGATAGTGGAAGACCCACCTCTCCCATGTCTCTAGCCCAGGGCCTGGCCCCGATGAGGAGTCAGCGACCACCATCAGGAAGGGCTTCCTGTCTGAAGCCATCACCCCTACCCGGCGTCTGGGGCACTCCGGGGCCCTTCACTTACCGCAGAAGATGTTGTGCCTGCTGGCAGAGAAGAGATACCTTTCCAGTTTGGGTTCACAGCCCAGCTTCTCCACACGCCCGTAGCAGCAGTCATGGGCATGGCAGCACCTGTAAGGGTCACGGTCAACCTGGGGAGGGGGGCCCAGGGCTCAAAGGGGTCTCAAAGGAGAGGTCGGCCTCCACTTGCTAGGTGTCCCCTCCTGGGGAAGCCCCTCCAGGGGCCGTCTGCTCACCAGTCTGTTGGGTCCACGGGCCAGTGGGAGCCACCAACGCCACAGTAGCAGCCGTAATCATTATACTGCAGTGCCGGCTTCCCCGTCACCCTCTCAATCATTACCCCAAACTGGACCAGGTTCCCGCCAGCCAGGGCCACTGTGGGCAGGGAGGGCAGAGGGCAGATCTGTCAGGGCCCCCGCCCGGGGCAGCCAGCCTCCCCCAAGCCCCCTCAGATCGGAGTGCAGACACCTCCCCGGCTGTCCAGTTAACCCTCCCTTGCCGAGCACCTTGCTCCCAACAATAACAGCGCTAATCAGTAACCGTGTTCTGGGCCATGCACCCCACCTTGATCCCCAGTGCTCACCCTGCCCCCCATGGCAACACGCTCAGGGCCCGTCCCGCTCTCCTCCCTCATCTCCAGAGCACCACCTCATCCTGCTTGTCCGCACCCCCGCTGCCCCCTCAAACGTCTCCCAGTAGGCCCTGAGCGTCTCCCCAGGGGTCAGCGCCACGCCCTCAGAGCACTCTGTCCCCACCAAATCCCTTCAGATGCTACTGGATAGGCTTCATGACCACCTGTGCTTCCCCCGAATACCTCCAGATCCTGCTGATACAGCAGTGGTGGGGGGGGGGGGGGGAGGGGCAGCCCACCCAGGCGGGTTGGAGCCCAGAACGGAAGCTAATGGGGCAGGGGGTGGAGTGCAGGTGGCAGGAGACTCGTGTGTACTATCTGGGGTTCCCACCAGCCCCTTTCCTGTGCCCTCCCAGGCCACCCAGCCTGCATCCCCCTCCAGCTCCCCCCTAGCTTGTGCTGGCTCTGGCAGAGCTGGCCTGGCTATGACCCATCACACCCTCCGGGACCTCCGGGGAGCTCTGTTCCCAGCTGGGTGGGGGCGGGGGGGGGGGGGAAGGCCACATAAGTCACTTACCCAGGAGGCAAAGGAAGGTCAGAAGAGGGGGAGGCTTCATCCTTGGCGGGGGAGGGGAGGTGAGCAGGGGGCAGAGGAGCAGGGCTGCAGGAGAAGGAAGTGAGCGGGGTGCCTCTGATCTCAGGGCACCTCCCCAATTAGTTAAATACTGGGTCCTGTCCACTCCCCATCATTAACCCCTGAATACTCAGTGATGCAACCGTACTTCCAGGTCTTTGGCCAAGTCCCCAGGGGAGGGGCCGGCCTGGGGCCCGTGGGCTTTGCTTCCAGGCGGTTTTAGGGGAGCAATCTGTAGCTCTCTCTTTCCACCGCCTTTCCCTTCACCTACCCCTTTCCAAAACTCACGGTGCTAGCTCCCACCGCCTGGGCTGTGAGCCAGGGGTTGCGCCGAGGGCTTTTCATTCTTGGCACTTTCCCTCATCCCCATTTTACTGATGCAGCAACTGAGACCCAGAGAAACTGAGGAACTTGAGTCCGCATGGCCAAGTCTGTCTGTTTCCATGCCGCTAGCTACTCGGGCGTGCCCTCTGCTCCCTGTCCTCCACCCCCGGCCACCATGTTACCCAGAGGGACAGTGCCAAGAGCCGTTGGACCCTTGGGAAGGCAAGACCCTGGGGACCTGGAGGGCCATTTGTCCAAGATCGGATAGGCCGGAGGCCGGGAGCTCAGCCAGCTGAGCTTTGGGATTTTTCTTCATTGTTTTTTCCCCGGGCAGGCTCCAGCTTGTTTGACGAGCAGTGAAAACGCTCCTAGAAGTGACTTCTGTCTCCCTAGATCCCCAGGCAGTGGGGCTGTAGAAGTAGGCTCTGTCTGCGTCAGCTGGAAAACCACATTCCAGCATGGACTGGAAACTTCTGTCCTTTTGATGTTATCTTAGGGGCTGAGTTGGGGAGATAGTAGCCCCTGGCACAGCTTGTCCCCCACCGTGAGCTGCTGTCCCCACGGTCAGGTCAGAAGGTGGAGGCCAGGCTTCAGGGCTTGGCCAGGGATCAGGGGGATGGATGGAAGAGGGCGACCCGTCCTGTTGTGGTTAGCAGTTTCAAAGTCCCAGTGGTTGTGGGCTCACGAGTGGCCTCGTTTGCTGGCTGCTGCCCACCCCCCTGAGTCCACGCAGGCAGAACTGGAAGCAAGGTGGCCCTGTCGTGGCCGGTGACTTCTTCCTGCCCTGCCCTCCCCGTTCCTGGTCTGCAGCTGGGATAACTTGACCAGCCACATCCATTTGCACAGGACCTGGGAGCTGCTTGGTCTGCGGCCTGGTCGTCCTGTCTCTACCACTTATTCCACGGCCTTAGGCAGATCCTTTCCCTTGTGCGTCACCTCAGTTTTCCTATCTGTATTATGGGTATGGAAGGCATCCCACCCTTGCCTCTTTCCTGGGAGGATAGGAAGCACAGATGTGAGCAGGCAGCTAGCCTCCCCCCACCCCCCGAGTATTTACTGTGCTCTTTAGGCGAGATCTCAAGCAGCCTTCAAATAGCCCCGTGATGCCTGTGCTCCGATCATCCCCATTTTACGGAGGAGCAAGCTGAGGCACACATCTAAATACACGGTGAGCCAGAATTTGGGTCCAGACAGTTCCAAGGGCTTACCTAGTGCCTCCGGGGGGGGGGGGCACAGTGTCTATAGCATGCACAATGCCTGCGGGGGGGGGAGGGGGGGTGGGGACACAATGTTTTAATTTCTTTAGAATCAGAATGACAGGAATCCAGCCTGGATTCTCTCTGTCTTCCTACCAATGTGGTCATAACATTTTTCTTTTCTTTTCTTTTCTTTTCTTTTCTTTTCTTTTCTTTTCTTTTCTTTTCTTTTCTTTTCTTTTCTTTCCTTTCCTTTCCTTTCCTTTCCTTTTCTTTCTCTTCTCTTCTCTTCTCTTCTCTTCTCTTCTCTTCTCTTCTCTTCTCTTCTCTTCTCTTCTCTTCTCTCTTTTCTTTTCTTCTATTTTAATGGAAGAAAGGACCCACGAAAGCATAAGTCATGATGTGACCTGAGCTCGACACCAGGCAGTAAGGCCTCCCCCCCTCAGGAGATGATCTGGTGCGGAGGCCGGAGGCCGGGTCTCACTCCTCAGCCAGGTGAGATGCCCCCACACACGTTCCCTGACACCCAGGGAGGTGGGGGGGTACCACCCTGGGAGGGGAAGAGACGGCTGGGTGGCGGGATCTCTGCCAGTGAATCCAGATTAAAAGTTTTTAACGCAAGTGTAAAGCCGGGTAAACACTGACGTAGTTGGGCTGCAGGCCTGCCCGCGCCCCTCCCATTTCCTGCTCCGGACTCCTCCTTGGAACTCATCCTCCTGGACAAGATGGGGTGGTGGGGGTGGGCGGCCAGGGAGGTGAATGCCCCTGGCCAGGATCACCCAGCAGCTGTGAATCATGGTCTCCAGAGAGGGGGCTCCCCTTTGCTCACCATTGCCTTTTGATTTTAACAAGGGCACCTCCTGACAGCCCCTGGCTCCTGGCCTGGGTCATGAGAACCCAAACGGTGAGTCACTGAGGAGCCACGTCTAAACAGCTGAAAATGAGCTTTGATTCCTGGGAGGTTTGGCCCCCAGCCCTTCCTGCAGCAGCATAAGGGTGTTCCCCGGGCAGGGCTGGGTTTCTGAGGCAATTCCTTTGGTGAGCCATTTTGACTCCCAGCCTGGTCCGGATGGGGCCCCTACCGGCCCCTGCCCCGTGTGTACCCGGGGCAGCAAACCAAGGACGGCGGGGCCAGAGCCAAGCAAGGAAATCCCGGCAGGCTTCCAGGCAGAGGTGTCCTCATCTGAGGTTTGGGGGGAGGGGGCTGCGGAGGACTCAGATATGGAGGAGAGTTTCAGGCATTTGGGAAATACGGGTGGTTTCCTAGTTTTCACACAGTGACACAAGGTGGTTGAGAGTGCCCGGGTCCCGGCATCAGCGAGATTAGAACCTGAGTGTTTGCCCTGCCGCTCAGGGCCTGTGTGACCTTGGCCAGCCCTATCACCTCCCTGAGCTTAGCTTTGTCATTCATCATATGCGGATCATTAGAACCACCTTTGGGAGTTCGGGACCAGACAGAAAGGAAACGAAGGATGTCAAGTTCTCTGCAGGATGCCATGCCCATGGGAGGCACCCACAGGTGCCGGGCCCCTCCTTCCCTTCCTCCTTCCCTGGCCAAAGGGGAGACTTACCCCTCCTGGGGCGTATCAGTGCGGCCAGGCCAGGGCCCCAGCCCTTGTGCAGGACGCTGGCCCCCGCTCGGCAGATTTTACCTTCCTCGATGAAGGGTGGTCAGCTGGGGCTGAGTAGAAGGAACAGAGCCCAGTCTCGAAGCAGCGTCTTCTTTCTCCTGGTGTAAACGTGTTCCTAGTAGCTTAGAAGCTGTCACCATCATTGTCATCACCTTAACAATAAAAATGGCAAAACCACTACCATTTGCTAAGCTCCGGATGTGTGGCAAGCACCATGCTGGGGGCCCTTCATCTGCTTGGTCTTGTCACTTCCGTTGCTTCCCTCAGAGCCCAAAGAAGCCCGCAGACCTCTCCCAGCAAAGCGGGGGTAACCTCATTCCTGAAAGGATTCGTTGCCTGTTCAGTCAATAACCTACACTGAGGACTTCCTCTGGGCTGGGGATTACGCTGACGAGCAAAAATACACTGTGATTCCTGCCCTCATGGAGCTGACAGTCCAGTAGGGAGACAGACCTTAGTAATTACATACGGAAGGGAAACTTGCAAATAGGGATAAGTGGTTTGACAGGATGTTCCATGGGGCCATGCGAGCATTTATGATGGTGTCTGATCCGGGCAGGGGACCAGTGAAGACTTTTCTGTGGAAGAAGAGACTTAGCAGGGATCTCAAGAAGTTAGCTGGGTGAAGAGGAGAGCAGAGAGAGTTTAGGTAGAGAGACAGCCTGTGCAAGGGCCCTGTGGTCTGAGGAACATGGATCCAGGAGGGGCTGAAAGGGGGCTGGGGTAGCTGTGCCGTGGCGGGTGGGCCTCCACAGGCATGATTCGCTGGGAAGCTGACCTTGGGAACTTGACCTCCTGTTCACCTCACGGTATGCTTTTTCCTTGAGCATGCTGGGCAGGTGGTCTAGAGCTTACAGAATGCTGGAGAGGGCCCCAGAGTCCCCCATGAGGAGGAGACATCGGTGGTATTTTCATCCCAATGGGGGAGAAGCTGGGGGCACCTGAAGCCCGGGGAGACTCGTCCCTCCACTGGAAACAGGCTTTGTACAGCTGTGGTCACACAGTTGGGTTCTTCCATTTGTAAAGAACAAGACTCCTTGGCGTGGGCCTGTTGTCATCTTTTATAAGGTCGCCAACGCCAACGTCCTTGTAAAATGGCACAGCCGCGCCTTGTTGGTTTTTGTCCAGGGAACAATGGAACACCAGTGAAGGGTTTTACACCGGGAGGCATCCCTGCTCATGTCTGAGTTTGGACCAGATGGTGCTGGCTGCCGAGGGAACCAACAGGAGGGGCAACAGCAAGGAAGAGAAAAGCCCACTTAGCAGGTGCCGCCGGCTCGGGGACCAGGTGACAGGAGGGGCTGGGCAGGGACACACTGGGTAGTGGTGGCGTCTGAGGGATGGTGAGAGTGTTTCAGGTCAGCGCTGTGTTCACTGAGCCTTCATGGGTGCAGGGGTCGTGGGGAGGGACAGGAAACAACAGACATTTGTCCCGTGGAACTCTGGCCCAGGCTGACCCTAGAAGGTAGAGGGACTGGATGACTCTGGGGCATAGGGACACCCACATAGGTGTGGGCGGGTGCCTTGTGCAGCACAAGAGCCCGTGCGTTTTGCTGGGACTTGTGTCGGGGGCCATGTCAGCCCCCTGGCCACTGTGTGGGACCCCTTTGTTCCCGAGTGCCGCAGGGTCCTGGCTGATAGGATGCCCTAGGCTTTGCATCCAACTTCGTGGTCAGGCTGCCTGGCTTTACCACTGGCTAACTGGATACTCTCAGGCAAATGGCCGCACTTCCCACGGTCTCAGTTTCCTCACCTGTACAATGGGGATAATAATAGCACCCATTTGTGATATGGTTGGGAGTTAGTCAAACAGTACCTGCAAAGCACGGTGGTTACGGCGATTGTCAACATTAGGAGCACTTGTCCTAGTTAACGTAGATTTGTGGGCCTCCTCTACAAAACCCCCTCCTGCTTGGAACCACCTCCCCATCCCTTCTTTCCTGGAAGCCTCAAGAACCTGTTCTGGTTGGTGGCGGTCAGGCTCACCCCTGACGCTTGAACGCTTGTGGGTCTGGGGCAAGAGTACATGTGAGGGTCCCCACACCGTGTGTCTAAATATTTTAAGTTTTCAGTCAAGTTGCTAAAGTGGGAAATAAAGTATGTTCTATCCTTCTATCTATATATACTTTCCCGGGGGGCCTGGGTGGCTCAGTCGGTCGAGTGTCTGACTTCGGCTCAGGTCATGATCTCACGGTTCGTGAGTTCGAGCCTCCTTTCCTAACAACAGATTAAAGAACATATGGAGAGCCACAGTTTTTGTATGACTGGAAGTCAGAAATTATGTCCCAGTCGCTGGAGTTTAATTATTATTGCATGTGTCCGAATGACTCATAAAATAATAGACATACATACTTCATAAACGATTGCATCTTTGTTCCATAAAATTTGTTTTTCTTGCTTTCATTTCAGCAACATCGCCATTACCTTCTAATCAAATTTTTACATAATTTTTGCTCTTCTGACCATGACCTAAAAGATTTTTTTTAATGTACTTGTATTCAAAGTGTATAAGATCTGTGTTTCATTAAACAAGTGAATCTAAAGAGAAAAATTGAAATTATTTTGTTATGTTCTCGAAAAGATTTCTCTCCTGGGGCACCTGGGTGACTCAGTCGGTTAAGTGTCTGACCCTTGATTTCGGCTCAGGTCACGATCTCACAGTTCCCGAGTTCGAGCCCTGCTTGGGATTCTCTCTCTCTCTCTCTCAAAGTAAATACATAAACATACTTTTAAAAAGGGTTTTCTTCTAAAATACTCTACACTCTATTAAAATTCATAGCAAAATACAAATTATCGCTAATGAATATATAAAATTTAAAAGAATTTGAATGAAGTTCACTCTTGGGAAGTATTTTTGTTGAAATTTAATTACAACTCGCCAAGTATTTGTTTATTTATGTGTTTATCTGCATGTTTATTTATTTATGTGTTTATTTATTTATTTTGAGGGGGGAGGGGCAGAGACAGAGGGAGAGGGAGAATCCCAAGCAGGCTCCGCCCCGTCATCGATCTCACGAACCGTGAGATCATGACCTGAGCCGCAATCAAGAGTCGGATGCTTCACTGACTGGACCACTCAGGCGCCCCATGGCCAATTTTTTTTTTTTTTTAATTAAACTGTTCGCCATTCCAGTGGTCAGTGTCATGAAGCTGCCAGTGAAAGTGTTGCTATCATGACCCAATGTTATGTGTCCACCCGCATTATATACATTTCGGCGTGATATGCGTTGTGTGATACGGCCCCGTGTTCCTTAGTCGCCCTGGGAAACTGTGGCCCACAAGCGGCTCCACACTGTGGGTTGGAAATGACCAGGCACAAGGAGATGGGCAAAGTGACATTTGCTAAGCAAGACCTGGAGTGTCTCCGAGAGGAAGGGTCTGGCAAGCTGACCCCTTCCTCCAAAGACCATGCGACCATGTGGCTGCAGTGGGGCACACAGCCTTCCGATAGTTTGACGCAGGTGCCTTTTGTTGCCAGGACAGGGGGCACGAGAGGCCGGGAAGCCGTTCACGGGGCTGAAAGGTGTTAGTTATGAGAACAGAGGAGAGAATTATAACCAAGGAGCCGAGAGGCCAGAAACAGGGCTGACCCAGTGCTGGGTGCCTGGCAAGGGACAAAGGCACTCAGGCGCCTTCCAACAAATTTGGGGTGTGTGTGTGTGTGTGTACGTGTCTGTGTGTGTGCGCGCGTGTGTGTGTGTGTGTGTGCGTGTGTGTGTGCCTGCGTGCGTGTCTGTGTGACACGCAGGTCCTCTCAAGCACGGGACCCACGGTGGGGCCTTTTGCCTGCATCCCGGGCTGGCGCTGGTGGTAATGAGGCCATATTTAGTCTTTACATTTCATCTCACCACAACCCTGTGAAGTGAGTATTATGTTTCTGTTTTACAGATGATGAAACTTAAGCTCAGCGCCCTGCCAAGGAAGCGACCAGCCAAGGCCACCTGAGGACCCAATTCACAGGAAGCCCGCAAGCCCGGAAGTCTCATGCTGTTGCTCCATGCTGCCGCCCAGTGGTGAGTTTGGGAACAGACCCTGATGTGTTTGGTCTGTTAGATGCCCTGGAGTCTGGGGTCCTGAAGACTGGTGCCTAGTTCCATGGATGCCCTGAAGCTGACCTCGGTGGCCTCCTCTGACCATTTGTGCTCTGGTTTTCCAGAACCTGCTGCTGTGCCCTCCCCGGAGGGACCCAGGTACCCAGAAGCCAATCCTTAGGGTTTCTTTGACTCCTGACCTGGATTTCTGGAAACTGAGAATTTCCTCCCCTGGGATCCATCATCTGACATCATCACTGCCCCCACGCTCAGGGAGGCTCCTCCTCAGAACCTAAGAGGCCAGAGACAAAGACCGGAGGAAAGAATTCCAAACAAGGAGGTGAGAGGTCAGGCTTCGGTTCTGCCACTAACCCAGAGCACCAAATCCAAACCAACCCAATAAAATGGTGGAGCTGAACTACTCTTGGAGAAAATCCAGAAGAAGCCCTGCTGGGCGTGGGACAGTTCCGGAGATCTTTTCTCTAAGCCCTAGAGTCTTAATCCAAGAATGTGAATCGTGCTGTCCTGAGTCATTGGGAGATAACTAGGTGATATCAGGAAGTCCACAGAACAATGGATTCCCTTACAGAGAAATGCCAGCCCCAGGAACACAGCCCAGCAAGATAAAATGCCAGAACAAAGGGAACATTTCAAAAACAAAGCAAAGCACCTTGGACGCTCACAGCAAGTCTTTCAACACAAATAAAGGAGCTGCCAGAAGTCAGTAGAGAAACTTCCAGAGCAGCAGTGAACACCCCAGTGTTGCCTGGAGATCCCCAGTAGGTGCAAATTAATGGGTACCAAGTCCTCACAAAGAGGGAAAAGAATCCAAACACATTTGTGAAATGCCGGGTCCCTAACGTGTGTCCACCGCCAAGATGAAAAGGCTCCACAGCTGACCCCAGGGGACAGAGAAGCAAAAAGGCCAGAGGCTCCAGCAGCAGTGTGGTGGAAAGCGCCAGAGAGCCACGGGAGGGCCACGGAGGGGACAATTCACGCTGCCTGCATGGCCTTCAGGGAGAGCTGCAGGGAGGGCCGACAGCCCCGAGGAGGGTGATGCCGTGGCTACAGAGGCCCAGGGGCTCAGAAGTCCTGCTGACATCTTTGCTTTTCTCGGTTCAGAACACTGTCTCCCCTCCTTTAATGCCATCATCCCATTTCTCTCCTCTCATTATCTGTGGTCCTGGCGGAACGGCCAATCACAATGAGGACCCACCCCCCAAAGGCAGGTACTTGACCCAAGCCGACCAATCAGGCGGGGGCTCTCCCTCTTCAGGGGAACGCTGCGTTAGTTTCAGGCCAATGGACAGAGCCTTTCTGGCCTTAGTGTTCTAAGACCCTCGCTAGAGACTCCTTCCTTGCCTTCTGACTTCCTCCCAAGGCCAGCTAGATCAGCCTTTCCTTTTCCTTTTTTTTTTTTTTTTTTTAAAGTTCATTTATTTTGAGAGAGACAGAGAGAGCGCTTGCAGGGGAGGGGCAGAGAGAAGTGGGGGAGACACAGAATCTCAAGCAGGTTCCACACTGTCCGCTTGGAGCCTGATGTGGGACTGGAACTCCCCTGTGAGATCGTGACCTGAGCTGAAACCAAGATCCCAAGCCTTAACCGACTGAGCCACCCAGGCACCCCAAAGCTTTTCCTTTTATTTCATGAGACACCCAACTTCCTTTCACCAAATTCTTCTTTGGCTTTGGTCCGTCAGAAGTTTCTGCAGCTTGCAAGCAAAGATATTTCGTTGATAAAGGAAGAAGGTGGGAGGCGAGAGGCCCCGAGGGGAGAGGTGGAGTGGTGATTTGGCACACTAGCTGCCCAGGACACCCACAGTCGCTAAACAGGCACCTGCTCACCAAGGGCAAAGCTTGGAAGACGGGCGGTTCCTACCCTCTGGCAATTTAAAGTGGATGAGGACTGGGGAGGCCTCAGGATTGGATGGTTGTTTTGACAAAATAAGGTACTTACAGACCGAGATATTTATCCTAGCTGGCACCACTCATACATTATATGTCAGGTGTCTTTATTTCCCCTGTTCCCCCCGAAAAGAGTGTGTGTTCCTCGAGGGCAAGCACTTTTTCCCGAGCACACCTCTATCCCCTGTCCTAGAACAGTGCCCGGCACACAGTAGGTACCTAAGTATTTGATGGGTAAAGGGTGTGAATAAACATCAGGCTTAAGCTTGCGATTTCCAGAATAATATGCAGAAGGGTCACCCCAGAAAAAATCCAAGGGGGGGTGGGTGCCTGGGTGGCTCAGTCAGTTAAGTGTCCGATTCGGGCTCAGTTCATAATCTAGCAGTTCATGAGTTCAAGCCCTGTATTGGGCTCTGTGCTGACAGCTCAGTGCCTGGAGCCTGCTTCGGATTCTGTGTCTCCCTCTCTCTCTACCCCTCCCCTGTCTGTGCTCTCTCTCTCTCTCAAAAATAAATAGACATTAAAACGTTTTTGTAAAAGAAAGAACTGAAGGGGTTTGCTAATTCATATTAGCCAATGGGGAGAAATTGTGAGCATCGATGTTGGGGCTCCTCCATCAAGAATGAAATGTTGGGTCAGGCTGGGCATATTACTACGGGTGCCCTGGTCCATGATTCTGAGTCTCATGTCACCTGGGTTGGCACATTCAAATGTTGGTGTAAGCCATGCAACATGGAAAGCCGGATTCATTGTCTTCATGTCGGGGGTGGGGGGGGGGGTGAGGGAAGACAAGAATTCCTGATTGCTACCTATCCCCGTGCACCCTGGCTCCACCCACTCTCTCGCGTATCACCCCCCTGAACCCTCCCGGGTCCAGATTCCTCTTCTGTTCCTCTCGCTTTAAGAACCCAATTGGGGAGGGGAGCATCATAATTTTAAGAAAGCTTATCCTGGGCTTTTCTTTCTTGACCAGTGATGCTATGGAGGGGCTGCAGCTGAAATGATTTCTGAGGGGTTGAGGGATGCCCAGGGTGGCACAGCCAAGAGGCAGCAGGCAGACCCCGGGCCGGAATGAGTGGGATCATCGTGACAGGTAGTAGGTGTGGAGGTGATGAGATCTCAGAGCATGGGCCGATCCACACGGGAGTCATCAGAGTTGAAATGGGCCGGTGACCCAAGGAGGTCTTGTTTGATTTGTGCAATTGTCACACCTGAATGACCGGAATGAAGTCCTCTAGGGCCCCGGAGCCTGCTGGAAGGAGAGTCAGACTGGCATTCAGTTTCCATCAGACATAGCTGTCATTCATTCTGGGACTTCCTTTCATTCTCTTTGTAAGTGGGATGCACTGTTTTTGGACTTTATGTCCTCGCCTCAGCTTACCTTCTTATTTTGATGGAATGCTTCCCCCGATAATTTCTGGGAAAAGGAAGCAAGCTTCTAAGTCTTTCCATGTCCCAACATGTCTTGGCTTCCTCATACTTCCTGTGGATGTAGAACCCCAGCCCAGGTGCTGGCAGACTCGGGACCATGGACCAAACCCAGCTCTGTGCCTGGTTCGTGTTCTTTTGTAGATAATCTGTTTATTTCCCTCTATTTCACGGAAGCTTTTAGGATCCCGTCTTTGTCTTTAGTGTTCTAAAAGTTTACGGCGATGGTGCTGGGCATAAGTGTTTTCCCCACGGGAGTTGCTAGCATTAGGTGGGGTCATTCAACCTGAGGACTGGTCTTCGTTTCTTTGAGAATTTCTATTGCTCTGTTTTCTCTTCTTGGATTTCCTAAAAGTGGACTGTCGAGCTGCCTGGATTGATTCTCTGAGTCTCTTATCTTTTCTGTTATATTTTCTCTTTTACAGTCGTTTTGTTCTACTTTCTGAGAACTATCTTGACTTTATCTTCCAACCCTTTCTTGGCTTAAGGAATTGCGGCAATCATATATTTTCTTAAAATTTCTAAGATAAGAGCTCTTTCTGGTTACGTAATTACTATTTTAACATAACTTCCTGGTGCCTTATGAATGCATTGTTTTCTTGAATCTCTTTGAGAGTAACAACAAGAGACTAAAAAAAAAAAAATCATTTTCTGTTCCCTGAATTATCTCTATTTCTCCCAGGTCATTTTCCCTACTTTGTTTGATTATGCTAGCCTCCATCATTTTGCAATGTTTTTTTTTTTTTTTCTTCTTCCACATTTCTGTTGATTCTTGATTGTTCATATTTGCAAACAAGACAATAAACATCTCCACGCATGGAAGCAGGCTTATCATCCAGTGGTTTCTGCTTTCATTAAAAAAAATTTTTTTTTAAGTTTGTTTAATTTTGAGAGAGAGAGGGAGGGGCGGGGAGGAGCAGGGAGAAAGGGAGACACACAGAATCTGAAGCAGGGTCCAGGCTCCGAGCTCTCAGCACAGAGCCTGATGCAGGGCTCGAACTCACGAACCATGAGATCATGACCTGAGCTGAATTCAGACCCTCAACAAACTGAGCCACCCAGGCGGTTTCTGCTTTCAGATAAAAGGGAGCCAGCCTTTATGCCACCACGTGAGGCTCTTCTATCTTGGACACTAAAGTCCGTTCTAGTTTTCCTAATTATTCCCAGTTTGTTGAAATAGAGAAAAGTCCTCTGTTTTTTTTTGCTAGGAGTATAGTGGTGGTGTTATGGCAGGGCACGAGGAGATTGGGTTACAGGCACTAGACATTCTAAGTGTGTGTGTGTGTGTGTGTGTGCGCGCGTGCGCGCGCTGTAGTGGGAACACTTTGTGTTAATACCTTCTCTCCATCTTGTTGGTAATAACCATTGTTTACCTTGAAAAACCATCACTCCGCTCCATTCCATGTGATCCTATAGGGCTGTCTGTCATGGCGTCCTGCCTTTTCCACAAGGGTGGACTTGTGACCCAAGATGTCCAAACACGTGTTTCATTTCTCCTGGCCACAGGAATATTTCCAGGTGTAGGCACCCAAACTGTACCCCTCGGAATGTTTCATTAGGTTTTGTTTATGAGTCTTTGAGGTCTTGTGCTATAAAAACCAGGCAAATCTGGAGCTGCCAGTGACCATCTTTCTTAACTACATGGAATAAGCTGCCTGTAGAAGGAAGCTAATGTACTTAAGGAAGCAGAAAGAAATTGAGAGAGAGAGAGAGACTGACTTTGGGATGCAACATTGTTTGACTTCTACTCTAAACCTTCAAATCATGTGATCCAATAAATTCTCTTTGTGACTTGGGTTGACTTGGGTTCTGTCATTTGAAACTGATAAGGATCCAGGCCGATCTGGGAGTTTTCCATGGGTGGCAGAAATCTAGTCTGTTCGTGCTCAGGAGACCCCTGGGTGGTGTATGGAGGTACGGCTGAACGCCAGGCGCTGTCGTTGGAGACCTCAACAAAGATCGGTGGGCCCAACCTTGTAGAGAGGACAGCCCCAGGCTTTCCAATAAGCTGAGTGACCACCAGGAAGTACAGCCATAGCTCACCAAGTGGTCAGCCAAATTGATTTGGTTTGGACAGTTAACATAACGTGACATTTTTTATACTTGAGTGTCATGGAAGAAATCATACTGATGACCCCCCCCCCCTTAAATCTTATGATCATCATCCTGGTCACCTCCATCATCATCACCTCCCCACATGCCCATATGGGAGATACCAACAGCCATGTTGAGGCCCACCCTTGTCTCATTTTTCCTCACCAAGGACTAAAACAGAGCTGAGTCTTTTCCTACCCAGAGTCACCTTGTTATACTTTGATGTTAGGCAGAGAACATTTTCAGATCTAGATCTGAAATAATTTCTTAATCACATCCTTAGCTGCGGAGGTAATGGAGCAAAGGTGATCTAAGAACAGATGAAAGCAGACAAGCTAAGTGACTTCAAATGTTAACAAAAGGCCAGCAGTGAGTGATACAAGGAGAAATCAATCAGCAGATTCGACAACACGGCCCATGACCTGCGAGACAGAAATAATTTCAGACTTCCAATATGTGGGAGAGGCTCTGACCAGGGCGAGAACTTAGAAAACTAAGTTCTATGTCACACTTGGAAGGAGTTGAAGAATCACTTAATTCGCTAGTAAAATGGGCCAACAGGGCATAGTAAACACAGTCGTGACCATTCACAAGTAAACATTTCTTGAGCATCCTTACATGCGAGCTTTTGCCTGGGTGCAAAAATGAATCAAATACGTAGCCTGTCCTCCAAGCTTGTTGTCCGGAAGAGGAGATGGGCAGGTGCAGAAATGACTTCAACTCTCAGTAGAAAGTGGTAAGTAGCACAGGGGACAGAGATATTATTCTGTAGTATTGTGTTAAAATGCTAAAAAAGAGGAATAAGACGGTCTCCTGGGTTGGGTTAACAAGAGAGAGTTAACCCACTGCAAGTTAAGTCCACTGCAAGAGCGACCTCACATGGGAAAGGGAATGAAGACATTACTTAATGCCTCAAAACCTCAAATCTGATGCCGGCTGGGAATTTAAGAAACGGACAAGGAGGAAAACTAGGGGAGGAAAATGCAAGCGAAGTTCGTGACAAGCTGCTGTTCGTTTGCATACAGCTGGAGCTTCGGTGACGGTCTTAGCAGCCATGGGCAGGGTCATGGGAGGGACTTAGGAGGAGCATGGGCCATGCAGGTTTTGGTGTGTAGGCTACTTCAACTGGACTCTGGACTAGAAGAGGCCGGCCCTAGCACCTAGCACCTAGCACCACGCATGGGATAGCAGGGGTCTTTAGCAGATGCCCCAGGGCTGTGGGAGCTTCAGGCAGCGGGACCAGCCAGAGTCCTGGATCCTTTGGGGGACGGGGGAGAGGCTTCCCTAGGCAAATCCTGCAGATGCAGAAGGACAATTTGCTGAATTTCCTTTCCTTCTGCCAGCTCTGCAGGCTGGGACTTCAGCTTCAGCTAAATTCGAGTGTATGTGGTTTTTTTTTTAATTAAAAAAAAATTTTAATGTTAATTAATTAATTTATTTTTAAGAAGTGTTTATTTACTTATTTTTGAGAGAGGGAGAGAGCGAGTGAGCACAAGCTGGGAAGGGGCAGAGAGAGAGGGAGACACAGAATCGGAAGCAGGCTCCAGGCTCCGAGCTGTCAGCACAGAGCCCGATGCGGGGCTCCAACTCACGAACCGCGAGATCGTGACCTGAGCTGAAGTGGGACGCTTCACCGCTTCACCGACTGAGCCACCCAGGCGCCCCGCGAGTGTGTTTTTCTAGGGCAGTGCTTCTCAAACTGTAATGTGCACATGAATCACCCGGAGATTTTGTTAAAAGTGCAGATTCTCATTCACTTAGTCTGGGTTGGGCCATGCTTTGGGTAGGTCCCACCCAGACCTCCTGAGTTGGGATCTGCATTTTAACAAGATTCCCTGTGCAATCTGGGGGCATGTTAAATTTGGAGAAGCGATGTTCTAGATCATGAGGGTTTTAGCTTTTAGCATTAAAGGCTTATGTGGTTGGCACAGATGGAATGAATTCCTTTTTTTTTTTCTTTTAATGTATGTGTGGTTGTTTGTTTGTTTAGAGAGTCCGAGCAGGCTCCACCATGTCAGCGCAGAGCCCAACCCAGGGCCCGATCTCACGAACCTTGAGATCGTGACCTGAGATGAAATCAAGAGTCGGATGCTCAACCGACCAAGCCACCCACGTGCCCCTTGAGTTCCTTTCCATTCACCTTGTTTTGAGCGGCCTCAGAGCCAAGGGACTGAACTGTAGAGGATTGTTGTCAACCAAGGGCGATCTGGGTCCCCGGGGAACATTTGGCAATGGCTGGAGATGCATTTGATGGTCACAACTGGGAGGAAGCTACTGGGATGCAGCGGGGGCAGGCCAGGCTGCTAAACATCCCATGATGCCCAGGGTGGCCCCACAGCTGAGAAAGTTAGTAGCACCGAGATCAAAAAACCCTCCTGTGGAGGGATTGGCCTTGAGTTTAGATGGCTTATCCAAATGTGGTCAGTCCCATTTGAAGTCTCAAGTTAGCTTTTATTATTTATAATTTATCAGTTATAGAAGTCAGATCATGGCCAAACACTGGATTCACCCATGGACAGATGATAGGTTCCATAATACAGAAAAAGATCAAAAAGGAACAGGCACTCTTATAAACATAACATGACACCTACCTGCACTGAGGTGTAGAAATGATGCCACCAAATTATTACCCACTCGAGGGGCGCCTGGCTGTCTAAGTCAGTTAAGCCTCTGACTCTTGGCTTTGTCTTGGGTCATGATCTCACGGTTTGTGAGATCAAGCCTTGCATTGGGCTCCACGATGACAGCATGGAGCCTGCTTGGGATTCTCTCTCTCTCTCTCTCTCTCTCTCTCTCTCTCTGCCCCTCCCCCACTCATGATCATATTCTCTCTCTCTCCCTCTCTCTCAAAATAAGTAAAATTAAAACAAAATTATTGTCCATTTGAGGCATAAGAAGGCAGTTTAAGCGGCCTGCATTTATAATACTCTGTTGCTAGGGATCAAGATTGTTTGGGAAATTTTTAACAGTTGGAAGGACACATGCAAATTCTCAGGCCCCATCCTTGACCTTCTGAACCAGAAGCTTTAGGGTTAGGGCCCCGGAATTCAGTCTTTAGAGGCTTTCCAGGTAATGCTGATGCCTACTCTGGTTGGAGAACCACTGCCTTAGGAGAAAGGCTGAGCTGTTAGGGGTCTGGCTAGAACATAAAGAGGGAGTTGAGATCTTGGGCTGAGACTGAGCCAATGAGGAGCTGGGGAGGACACATTTTGAACCATAATTCCCTTGGATTTGAGCTTGTAAGGCAAAAAGCACACTCTCTCTAATCTATACGCTTTGATGCTGGTTCTTTGATCTTATCCGAAGTGATCAACAGAAGGTTTCTCCACAACTAGGTCAGGAATGCCACCTGTGAGACAACTGTCAACTGACATTGATTTTAAGATGTGTCTCGACTGCATGAGTGCATCAAATCTGGATGCATTAAAATGAGGGGGGAGAATGTTCATTTAGAATAAATGTATTAGGGTAATTTTCAGACTTCACTTTCTTCCTGGGAGTTTGGTCATGGGAGAGGGTTCATATTAAACTGAGGAATTTGTTATTGGAGTATCTTTCTGATGGCATTTGAACTCACTGCTGGACAACGAGGCTGAATGTGAAATGGGGAGCAGATTTTCAGCTTTGGGTTCAGGGTGGCATATCAGAATTAGGTTTAGCTGTGAATGATAGAAACCCCAAATAATCATGGCTTCAACAAGATGGAAGTCTATTTCCCTCTCACAGAAGTCTGGAAGTAGGGGCTGCTTGAATGTAAAAGTGAGTTAAGCATCAAGGACTGGGTGTCCTCTCTCCTGCTGCTCGGCTGTTTTAAGTGTAGGGCCCCATGGTTCAATATAGTTGCTTGAGTGCCAGCCGTTGTGTTCACATTCCACTCATGGAGAGGCCTGAGGGCCAAGTTCAGGGGAACTCTGGTCAAATCAAGGAGGGTGCCTGCAATGCAGATAGAGTACGAGTGGCCAGTGAGGTGAGGGAAAACGCAGGAGAGTGTGGATCAAAAGAAAGAGAGCATTTGAGGAAAAGCAGCATGAGGGCTTCTCATTCCCATTTGGGTCGGGGCCACGGTGGTCTTTTCTTGCCACGTGGATTTAGTCTGCGTTCCTCAGAAACGTTCTCTGGGAAGATCCATCCCACAAAAAACACGTAGCACTTCTCAGCGCCTCACTGTTTCGAACTAAAACATTGCCTTTCTTTTCAGTAAGTCCTAAACAATGCTGGGGAAATGCCTCATAACACGGCAAACACCGTTTTCTCACCCACTCCGTCCTGGATGCTGTCTGTTCGCCCTTCAGACTCTGTTCCCACCCTGCCTGCATCATGGAGGCCGGCCTCTGCACCTGCATCCATAGGACCCCTTACCCTCTGGCTCCCTGTTGGATTTGACTACAGCGATGACCAGCAGGACAGAGGAGAGAGGAGAGCGAGGTCAGGGAGTTTCTCCCCCTGGGGCTGGGTGCGTCCATCAAGCCAAGGCCACAGCTCCTGGATCTCTCTCCTCACTGATCTCTCTCTGGGTTCCGCTAGAGGCTTCTTTCCTTTGACTTCTCCGATGTGGGGATGGTTAACAGCTACCCACCGTTACATATTTCTTGGGATTTCCCTACACCTGCCCACCTTTGACAAAAGCCCCTTGATTCAAGTCTCCCTGAGTTTCCCAACTTGAAGGGGCCTTTCCTTCCCATTGGGATCTTGATGGATGCACACTCTGGTCCACCAGCCTCCCTCCCGAGGCTCTACACGACACTTCCTCAGGTCACTGATGACCACCACGTTGCTAGTCCGGTGGCCAATTCTCAATTCTCATCTGAGTGGACCTGTCTCAGCACGGAACATGCTGACCCCCTCACCCCCACCCCCCAACCTCCAGACTCATCCTTGCCTTCCAGAACCTCCTCTCTCCGGGTCTCCATCCCACCTCCCAGCCACTCCCCAGTCCCCTTTGCTGGCTGCTCTGAGTCTTGCTTCCCCATCTCTTCCACTGGGTTGCCCCAGGCTAACTTTGAACCTTTTCTCTTCTCCATGCTGGCAAACGAACCCAAGCCCATCTGCCTGATGTCTAGCAAAGCAAATCACTGAGACATCAGGTTTGCAGCAAGGAAAGGGTCTATGGAGAGGCAGCCAAAGGAGGAGACTCTAGGACAGCCTCAAATCTGCCTCTGCAAAGGTTGAGATGTATTTTTATGACCAGCGAGGTTGAGTTACACACATAAAGGGCGGGGAAACAGGAGGAGGTCATGATGAAGGACGGAGCATGTGCACAGAGTGGCATATATGTAACCCACCCCCACCCCCCCACCCCCGTTTGCTGGAGGGGGGCGGGTGGAGACTTTGCATCAGAACCAGGCACAATTCAATCCTGCCTCCTGGAGGTTATGCCAGGACGGGGAGAAGGGCTATGGGCACTCACCAAGAGCTGTTACATACTGGATGGAGTCTTGGGCTCATTGCCTTGGGTAAGGAATGCAGGGCCTCCCTCGTCCCTAGGCTGGAACCTTGTCGGCTGACCCTGAGTCCAGCCTTCTGCAGAGACAGCCGCTTAGTGGGGTCTGAGAAGACACAATAATAGTTGAGCAGGGAGAAACAGCTCTACGAAAAACGAGCTTTCAACTTTCCGCTGGTCTCAGCCTCGTTAACCCCACGGGACACAGTTTCAAACCCACTCCTGTGGTGATGCGGTCAGCTCCCGCGCTGGATGCGTTCGCTCTGCCTGCCGTCTCCACGTGGGTGTCTTGTGGGCATCAGGACGCCACACGACCAGGCACAAACCCCTGACCTGCCCCACAGAACTGTTCCACGCCGCCTTTCCCGTCTCAGCTGGAGGCAATGTCTGCTTGCGGGTGTTCAGGCGTCCCTGACCCCAGGGATCCAATCTGCCCGGAAGTCCCCTTGGCTGTCCTTTCAAATTACATCCGGAAACTGACCACTTCTCTCCGCCTCCATGGCTACCGCCTTGGAGGTAGCCACCACACGTCCTCCACCCGGATGATCGCAAGGAGCTCCTTCCTCCTCGCTTCGGCCTCTGCTTCCTATTCCCTGCACATCGGCCAGAGCGATCGTGTCCTGTGCAAGTCACGTCACCCCAACTTCGTCTCAGAATAGAAGCCAAAGCCTCAGTGTGGCGGACGGGGCCCCACCTGGTCCAACGCCCTGTTCCCAACCCCTGTTATGTTTTCTTGTTCACTCTGCTCCGGCCACCCTGGTGTCCTGGCTGGTCCCCCAACATGCCAGGTGTACCCCTGCCTTGGAGCCTCGGCCCTGGTTGTTCCCTCTGCCTGGCTCCCTCCCTCCCCCCCCCCCCCCCCACCGATATCTGCACGGTTGACACCCTCTTGTCCTTAGTTCTTCATTCAAATGTCACTTTCTCAAGGAATCCCGCCCCCATTTACAATTACAGCCCTTTCTCCTGACCCTCTTTCCTCTTAACCTGCTGTACTTTTTCTCTTTTCATAGCAAGTGTTACCTTCTAACATACTCTGTAACTTACTCGTTAATTGCGCTCGTCGGGCATTGATTGCCTCCTTCCTCCTTCCCACTCCCCACCGCCACTGTGCATGGACCTTGGTCAGACATCTGTTTTTGCTTTTGTTTTTTAAGTTTACTTATTTATTTTGAGAGAGAGAGAGAGCGTGCACGAGCAGAGGAGGGGCAGAAGGAGAGGGAGAGAGAGAGAATCCCAAGCAGGCTCACCACCGTCAGTGTGGAGCCTGACGCAGGCTCGAACTCACAAACCGTGAGCTCATGGCCTGAGCTGAAGTCAAGAGTCGGCCGCTTAACTGACTGAACCACCCAAGCGCCCCAGATATCTGGGGGTTTTTTTGTGTGTGTGTGATGTGTTCTGAGCATTTGGAACAGTGCGGTAACATAATGAATGCTCAATCAAAGTTTACTAAATGATGGTATGGAGAATCTAATTGGTCTAATTCTATGCCCTATAAAGAGAAGCTTTTCCTCCTAGTCAAGTGTGTGCTAGTCTAAGGGAGGGGGCTTCCAGGTTCCCAGAACCACTGAGCACGCTCCTTAAGTCACTAAGGGACGTCACTGGGTTTCTGCCCAGGTGTTGCTTCTCCGCAGCCACCAGAGGGTGACATCCACCTGCCACAGCCTCCTTGTCTCTGGGTGAGGGGGAAGCTGGAGGTCCTCTCTGGCCTGGCTTGGTTCACCTGCTTCTCTGGCCCTGGTTGTTTCTACCTTGGGGCTAGGTTGGTTTCCCCCAGTTCTTCGAGGAGGTGCTGGAGGATGAATGAACTGGTGTGTGGGGTCGGGGAGAGAGGTGAAATACGTGAGGTGGGAAAGCCAGTGAGATTCACCTGGCCCGGGGAACCCAGACTTTGGGGGGTGGTCAGGACCTGCTCGGTGGTTCTGGGAATCAGGGAGCCCCTCCTGAGCCCCGAAGGCAGAGGACTCAGAATTTGAGCCCATGTCCAAGATCAGCAGTGACAGTGGAAGAAGGGACGGGGCGGGCCCAGTGTTGTCCAGGTGAGCGTTGTCCATGGTGGCAAGGTGATCGGTCGACGTGTCACCAGTCACGGTGATGCCACTAGCGAGGTCCTCTGCAAGGCCCTAACTCCGAGCCGCCAATCCAGGAACCTGTTCAGGTGTCCACACACCTTCCCTCACACTTGCTGTTCCGGGTGGCAAAGCCACTGGGAGGGGGCCTTCTGTTCAAGTGCCCAAGCCCTGCCCTGGCACTGGTTGCCAGTCAAGTCAAGGCTCCTCCCACCTCCTCCCTGGTGGTCCAGGCCCTCCAGAAGCCACCTGTGTCTACCCGTCCTTGTTTCAGCTTCCCAAGCCTGCTCTGAACTTGCCACGATCTTGGTGGCTTAAAAGAACACACTTGATTCTCTTATAGCATCGGAGGCGGCAGAAGTCCCAAGTCAGTTTCACCGGGCGGAAATGGAGGTGAATATAGTCAGGGCTGCGCTCCCCTCTGGAGGCCCTGGGCAGAATCTGTCTCTGGCCTTTTCCAGCCTCTTGAGCTGCGTTGCTTGGCTTGTAGCGCCTGCCTCCGTCTGCAAAGCCAGCAGCGTCACTGCAGTGGTCACTTCCCTTTCTTTTTCGGCCGCAAGCTGTCCTTCGCTTCCCTCTTGTAATAAAAGGCACCGCGTGACTCCATTTAGGACCCGCCTGGATCATTTAGGATAGCCTCCCCGTCTCAAATTCCTGTTTTAATTACCTCTGTCACATCCCTGTTGCCACATTAGGTGACATTCACAGGTTTCTAGGGATGAGGACTGGGTAACTTTGGGACGTTTCAGCTTTTACCACAGTCTCCATCATCGCAACCACTTGCCCTGACACCTGCCCTGACCTCCCATGAGCCCCCAAGATGACAAAGGTGGGGTGGTCCTTTTGTTGTGCGGGGCTGTTACCCCAGGGACCCCGTGTGGGTGGTCCCTTGGTGGCTGGGGTCCCCCCCCTAGCTCTGCCATGTCTCACCACAGACCCCACAGACCCTCCTCTCTTCCTCCTGCTGCCGGCTGCAGAAGTAAGCACCCCTCTCCCTGTGAAGTCCCAGGCAGGGACCTTCCCTTAGTAGGGCCGGAGCAGCGTCTTTTCCAATGAAATCCTCCAATAACCCACCTCCTCCTGGTCCAACTGCTATGGTGGAGCTCCCCCCGCTGGGGAGGAGTGGTATTACACCTAAGTCTTACAAAAAGTCCCCACGTATTTGTGTCCTTTTCAGCTAAAGAAAAGGGAGGCCCAGGGAAATTAAGATATTTGTTCTTAGTGGCAGAGCTCGGAATTGAAAAGTCCATTTGCTCTTTGTACCACAATGCGCCGTCTTTGTGAAGCGAGAGTATGTGGGGTTGAAAGACACAGAAACACTACGGCAAAAAGCTACAGCCCTGGAGGACAAAGCTCTACCCTTCCTGGGGTGGAGGCGGGAGGGATACCCAGAGGCGGGTGGCAGGGGGCTTATCCTGAGACCCCTGTGAAGATACAGGGAGAAGTTGGTCATACGCAAGCCGAGTAGAAGAAACCGACCCCGCTGACACCTTGCTCTTGGATCTAGCTTTCCAAACTGTTGTTCGAGGTACCCAGTTTATGGTGCTTTATCATGACAGTCTGAGCAGACAAATACACCCAGGCAAGGGCCTGACTCGGCCGAGACAGGCGGGAACTTCCTGGGGAGGTGCAAATGTTCCATATTGTGATGGGATGAGGATTACGTGGGTGTATCCACTTGTCAAACTTGTCCAGCTAAGATTTGTGCATTTCAGCACATGTGTCTTTTCCCTCTAAGAAGGAACCGTAAACAATAACGATGATTATAAGTGAGTGCAGGTGCAGAGTGGGTGGGGGGGGGTGGATGATAAAATAAGGCAGAATGTTGATAAATGTTGAAGCTTGGTGATGAGTACAGAGGAGTTCATGATACAATTTTGTTTACTTTGTGTCTGTCAGACGTTTTCAAAGATCAAAAGTCTAAAATAAAAAGGTAAAGCACATGGAAGTGATGCTCTCTTCTCTCTCTTCTTTTCTCGTGGTGGACTTCCTGGCTCTCTTTTCTGTCCTTCCATGTGACTGGGTGAGGTGTGGAAAGATCCTGAGATTCAGGCTTCATGGATGACTTGTTGCTGTGGTTCCACAGAGCTGATATATCATGGAGATTAAGCATTCAGTCTTTTTTTTTTTTTTTAGTTAAAATTTTTTTTAATGTTTATTTTTGAGAGAAAGAGGGAGAGAGAGAGGAACAGGGAGTTGGGGGAAATGAAGATCCAAAGCGGGCTCTGTGCTGACGGCAGAGAGCCCGATGCAGGGCTTGAACCCATGAACTGTGAGAACATGACCTGAGCTGAAGTCAGATGCTTAACCGACTGAGCCACCCAGATGCCCAGGCACTCAGTCTTTGGAAGACTGAGTTGGAATCCCAACTGCCACTAACTAGTAATTTGTGTTAATCATTTGGCTTTTTTAATTCTCTGTTTCTCATCTACACAGTGGAGTTAATAACAGCTACTTCATCAGGGAAGTTAAAAAATATTAAACATAAGAATGTATTCAAATCACTGAGCATGCCTTTAATGCAAGTAACAGAAAACCCAAGTGAACTGGTTTAAACAATAAAGGAAGTCTATTGACTTGTGTTTAAGAAAAAGATTATCGGCTTTCAGGTAGGGTTTGATCCAGAGGCACAGCTTATTATTATTATTATTATTAATTCAGAAAGCCTCCATATCTCTGTATACCTCTTACCATATTTTATTCCAGATATTTAAGATTTTTCTTCTTTTCTTTTTTTCCCCCTGGCTTATCTATCTGAGAAGAGATTTTACACATAGGCAAGATCAAGCGGCCTCGTTTTCATTTCCTATACTCTCCTGCTTGCAAACTGCACTGTTTTTGTTTTTTTCTGTTTATGCTCTGCACCATAATTTCCTTCCTTCTGTTCTCAAATATGTCAAGCTCAGTCCTGCCTCTTTTGCCCTTGTTTTAGCTGCTTTCTCTGCCTGGCTTGAGTTTTCCTTGATCATCTTAAGGCTGACTTCTTCATATCACACTTCAGATATCCTCTCCTGTGTATACAGCTCCTTTCCTGACCACCCTCTCTCAAATTCAGACCCTGTTTCCTTTTATTCTCTTGCTTTCTTTTCTTCATATTCATTACGACTATCTTTTTTTCCCCTTGTAATTTGTTAACTGGCTGCATCTGTCTCCTCCCAGGGGCTTGTAAGTGTCGAGAGGCAGGGACCTTGCCTGTCTGACTTTTGCCTGTCCCTGATTTTTGTGCCTGAAACATTAAACATATGCAATAGACATCCTGCTGAATGAATGAATGGAAAGCAGGGAAGAAAGTATTACCTACCTCATAGGATTGCTAAGAGGGTTGAATGCAAAGATGCATTTAAAAGGAAAGGTACAGCCTAGGGAATCGAGTCAATAATATTTTGGTAATCTTGTATGGCGACAGATGGTGACGACACTTACCGGGATGAGCATTTCGTAACGTACGTAATGGTTGAATCACTATGCTGTACACCTGAGACAGGTATAATATTGTGTGTCAATTGTACTTCAATAAAAATTAAACCAGAGTGCTTGGCCTGAGACCTGCGTTGAGATGCATTGTTGTCACTACTGTTGTCAATATCCCTGCTTCTGGGTACCTTTCTCCAACATGCTCTCTTTCAGATGGAAATTACTCCCAGGCCATGACCCAGTTGAAAAGTGGGAAAGTCCCTCAGTTGGCCAGCTGGCTTTTTTCATCTCATCCAAGCTACGGAAAGCCGAAAGCCATCGATGTGATTTATTTCCCTTAGGGGATGGAATTCATCAGTAGCTTTTGCCCTTGGAAAGTCTCCTGGGCTGGGTTGGAACGAAATGTGGGAAGCTCAGATGGTCTGGATTGCCTTGTCAAGGTCTTCAGAGACCGGTGAGAGCTTCCTTGCTTCACTGGCCAAATAAAAGCGTGAAAATTAAAGTAAAGATGTGCTTGTGGGAAGGTGGCTAGAAAAAGTCTGGCTTCTCCCAAAGGTTTAGCCCTTCCTGAAAGAGCCTCTTCTTTGGGGGCAAATCTCTCCACAAGTCCATTCTCAGAGTTTCTTGAGCCAAGAGAGCAGTAATATCATTCTCAGACCTGGTAGCTAGGGCCCCTGCCCTGGGGTGAGGACTGCAGACCGAGGATGTGCCTGTTTGGTGCCTGTGGTCCCACCTTCTGCAATTTCCTTGTCCTAATGGCCCTGGGTCATTTCCAGGGCCCATGCAGATTGCTTGCCCAGGTTTAGCCCCTTGAGTGAAGGTGAGGGGTGCCCCATGCTGGGTAGAGTGGGAAGGCATGAATGGAACTCAGTAGCTCAAGGGGTAGGCTGTGTTAGGCACCATTGACGTGTCTCCCCAGATTCTTGGGGCCCTGCCTATGTCCTGGCCCCTCAGCAGTTGACTGCATCGTGGCCAGGTCTCAGGTGAGCCAGGTGTGGTTTCTATCCCTGGTTTGCTCCCAGTCTACCATTCACTCATTCATCTACCTAATTATGTCTCCTTATATCACATCTGGAAGATTTGCAGTCTCTGATGGTCACCTTTCTGCCACTTGGAATGCACCTGACTTTGTTGTACTTACCACCGGGCAGGATGCATCAGTTGAAGTCCATCCTAAAAGTCAGGACAAAGGCAAAATAAGAATGATTTTTGGATTAAATGTGTGATTTTTTTTTTTTTTTTAATTTGAGAGAAAGAGAGAGGGGGTGGGGAGAGAGAGTGCTAACGGGGGAGAGGGGCAGAGGGAAAGTAAGAATCTCAAGCAGGATCCATGCTCAGTGTGGAGCCCAACCCGGGCCTTGATCCTATGACCCTGGGATCATGACATGAACTGAAATCAAGAGTCGGACGCTCAACCAAATGAGCCACCCAGGCACCCCTGATTTCTGTTAATATAGCTGAGACATAGTATAGGGGCCGAGGGCAGACCACCCCAAAATGTGCCACTTTGGCATATTGATAATTTAATTTATTTTAATTTTTGTTTTTAGTTTTCAAAAATTAAAAAAAAAATGTTTATTTTTGAGAGAGATTGAGAGAGCGAGCAGGGGGAGGGGCAGAGAGAGAGGAGAGAGAGAATCCCAAGCAGGCTTTGGGCTGTCAGTGTGCAGCCTGACTTGGGGCTCAATCTCATGAACCGTGAGATCACAACCTGAGCCAACATCAAGAGTTGGACACCCAATGGACTGAGCCACCCAGGCGCCCCTAGTGTTTTTAAGTTTTAATTTTTATAGATTTTATTTTAAGTAATCTCTACACCCAGTGTGGGGCTTGAACCCATGACCCGGAGATCAAGAGTCCCATGCTCCACCGACTGAGCCAGCCAGGCTCCCTGGCATATTGGTTATTTTAAATAAAAGTTACCTGTGCATGAAGGACAGTCGGACCCTCCTAGTTCCCCCACCCCCCTCAAAGCAGGAGATAAATCTCCCATGTGAAAGGTACCCTCAATGTCCTAGGAGGTAAAGAGACATCCTTACCACCAGAGGTGGGAAATTTAGAGCCCAGAGGGCTATATTAACAAACATTGTTACTTTTTACCCATTTACTACCATGGCCCAAATTCAGTTTAGAATTCTTTACTCGTGGAAGCTCCCAAACTTAAGTTGTTTTTTTTTTCTGCCAATTTCTCAGGTTTTTTGTCTTTTTGTCTAAAAAGTGTAAGAATTGCTTGCCCCTAGTCATTTCCTTAGGTCTCAATTTCATTACTGGGCTCCCATGACTACATAATAAAACCCTGTTTTTTTCCTCCTATTAACCTGTCTCATGTAAATTTAATTCTTAGTCCAGCTGGAAGACTGCGAAAAGGGTAGAGGAAGAATGCTCCCTTCCCAATGAGAGCAAAAACTGAGACATTGTTGTTTCATCCCTGCCAGGCTGCGTGAACTACCCGGAACTACCATCCAGGGGCCGGGCTGCCAGACGGGTCCAAGTGGACATTCCTGTCAAGCTTTCTAGCATCAGAAGCGGCAGAAACAACAGACTTTGGATCAAGACAGTGGTGGGTGAGAGTTCTCACTGTCCCTCACACACAGCTCTTGCACCAGTGTGTGTGTGTGTGTGTGTGTGTGTGTGTGTGTGTGTGCGTGTGTGTGTGTGCATGCACGATAGGGTAAATTTCCAGAAGCGGGGTTGCTGAGTCAAAGGGATAGAAGCACTTATAGTGGACCAGTTGCCGGTCAACTCTAGTTGATCAGTTACACCACAGTTACGCCTGTTACACCACAGTCCTCCCCACCCCACCCCCCTGTCCCAGCACAATGTTATTGTTGGCTTGTACAAGACACCAGTTTTATGTTATTAATTTCATCCTCTTGCTCCCTGCTGATTTATTCTTCATATGTTCCTTTAGATATATGGTTCCTTGAAAAATATTAATCTCTGTGTGTGCTTTAAAATCATACACAAGGTATTAGGATATATATTTCCCTTTTTCTTCTGCCAAGATGGCAAATGGGCATGGGGGCTGGCTCCCTTAGCCAAAACCAGTCTGGCAAAGCCACAGATCTGAGAGAGAAGCTTGGATCTGAAGCACAAACAAAAGAACCTCTGTAGGGTCCTGCAGGGAAACAGGGAGCTGATCTCCACTGGACTGGCGCGGGGGGTGGTGGTCAAAGACAGGGAGAAGGGGCTGGCCCCTTTTGGCAATGACTGGATAGGTTGGCAGGAAGCTTCTTGAACTCTCTTCTTCCTCTCCCTTTGCTTCCTCCCTGAAAGCCAGAGCTGAGGGGCTTAAGTTCTGGTGGTAAATATTAGGACTGTCCAAAGGCCTGCTGGGGTGAGGAATTGTTGGAAACAATGCAGAATGCTCAGCTACCCTCAGGCCTTCATTCTTTCCTCTCCTTTTCCACCCAACCGGCAATCCCAGAGGTGGTCAATTTTAATCTCGGGATGTGCCTGCCAGCGCTGCTCCTCCCAGATGTTTAATGAGGAGATCCTGATCAGAATATCCTTTCAGGGGCGCCTGGGTGGCTCAGGTGGTTAAGCGTCCGTCCGACTTGGGCTCAGGTCATGATCTCGCAGTTCGTGGGTTCGGGCCCCGCGTCAGGTTCTATAATGACAGCACAGAGCCTGGAGCCTGCTTCAGATTCTGTGTCTCCCTTGCTCTCTGCCCCTCTCGCATTCTGTGTCTCTCTCTCTCTCAGAAATAAATAAATATTAAAAACAAAGAACAAGAATATATCCTTTCAAATTGTTATTCAGTGTGAGGTTGTAAAAGCAACCTTCTCAGGAATGGAAGGCCTCCTAAAGTTTGCACACAAAGACTTACACTGAACATACTCTTGGAATACTCGGTTAAGGAATGCCAGGTCTTTCCTGGAGGGAGAGGTCTAACAGAGCAAGTAGGTCCCTCCCTTCCTTTCCTCTAGAGGAAGGCACTGAGGAGAGAAAAGCCCTGGGAGAGCATTTAATTGTGGCTTTTTCCAAAGGGCAACTTTGGAGCTTCTCTTGAAACCGAAAAGCAATTATGGAGGAACGATGTGGTCCATCCTTCCTCCGGCAGGCAAAAATTTTACCTACGCGGTAGTCAGTCTCTTACCGTAAATCAAAGGACAGAAGCAGATTGCTAATTACGAAGTTGTAAAGGGCGTCTGTCTTTCCTCAATACAGGCTCAGCTAGCGGTTCCCAAAGTGGGGTCCAGCGACTAGTGTCGTTAGGTTCCCATCTGCCGTGAGGTACCTCGTACAGAGAGTGAGAGTAAGCGTTTAGAAATTTCAAAGCAATTTGACGGGGTGGTTTTGTGTCCACTGAATCGAATAATAAAACATTTGGCTTCGTATTTCATATGTCTTTTCTTTTGCAAAAGTAGTGATCTGAGATGGATCAAAGACAAGAAGAACTGGTCCTTCACCAGGGATGGTTTGAGAAGCACACCGTTAGACCAGAAAGGAGTGAACTTTTCCTGTAAGAGGCCAGACATTCTTTGTCACACTATTCAATTCTGTTACTGGAACATCAAAGCAGTCAGACACAAAATGTAACCCAAAAGTCAGGGTAGTGTTACAATAAAACTTTATTTATTGCCACTAAAATTTAAATTTTGGAGCATTAAAAAAATTGGGGGGACCATTTAAACATTTTTTTAAACATTTCTTCATTTTTGAGAGTGAGAGAGACAGAGCACGAGCTGGGGAGGGAGAGAGAGAAAGGGAGACACAGAATCCGAAGCAGGCTTCAGGCTCTGAGGCATCAGCACAGAGCCCGATGCGGGGCTCAAACTCACAGTGAGATCATGACCTGAGCCAAAGTTGGACGCTCAACTGACTGAGCCACCCAGGCGCCCCTGGTGGGGGGCATTTTAATGTGTCACAAGATATTGTTCTTCTTCTGACTTTTTCTCCAACCATTTAAAAATGTAAAAACCATTCTTAGCTTGTGGACAGCAGATAGATTTGGCCGGCAAGCTGTGGTTTGCCAATCCTTGGATTAGACTATATCATGTCTGAGAATTAGCATCTGTTTTAGGGAGAGGAATGTTTGCATGTGTTTGATGATGCTAATTTTCTTTTAAGTAGGAAATATATTCATGGAGCTAAACACTTTTTAATTAAAAAATGAGATATTGAGAAATCTCCCTTGCACCCCATCTGTCCCCATCCGTCTCCCTGCCAGCCCGGCTCCCTATATAGGTAATCATTTAAATTAGCTTCTTGTGTGTTAAGTGTTTCTGGCAATATTAGCAAATGTGCATTCACACTTGCACCCTTGCCTACGTAAGTGTAGCACAGTGTTTACACTGCCTTCTACCTTATTCTTTTCACTTGCCACCCCATCCTGGGGGTTTTCCATACTGCAACAGAGGAAGCTTCTCTCATCGAGCAGATGTTGTCTATTGCAGGTTGAGGATGTATCATTGTTTATTTAACGAGTGCTCTCTACATGGACACGCGTGTTATTTGCAACCCAAGTCAAAACAATGTGGCAACGAAAAACTCGCTCATGAATCACCGGGCACGCGCTTGTGCATGTGTGTGCACATTCATAGGGCAAATTTCCAGAAGCGGAGTCACTGAGCCAAAGGATAAAAGCATTTATCACTCTGATAGCTATTGCCAAGTGGCCCTCTGTGGGCATTTTGCTCTCCCACCGGCCACCGATGAGGGCTGGCTTCCCCGGGGAAGCCTTGCCAATGGAACAGGTGGTCACACTTCAGGATTTTTGTCCCTTCTAATTCGTAGTTCTCTTATTATGAGCGAGAGTGAACACAAGGGTTACTGCCTGCAAACGAAGTTTTTTTGTGCAGAATTAGACAAGGTCACCCCTTCCGGGCAGATGTGTTGCAGAAAGGCACCCCCTCTAGGTGAACGCAGTGCTGGCTGAGCTGTGTGTCGGTAAGGCTTCCACGGTGCCCCCTAAGTGGGGTGCCTTTGTGTAGGGGTACACACCCAGCAGCCCTGAGGATTCAAGAAACAGGTGGCGCTGTAGCTGGTCCAGTTGGGAACAGCCCAGCAGAACCCCGAACCTTGGATGACTGGAAGGGAAGAAGCATCCAGGTGAGGGTAGGACCGGCTACCTACCTTGTGGGTCCCAGTGCAAAATAAAATGCAGGACCCCTTGTTATTAAGAATTTGGAGATGGCTGCGGCAGGGCATTAAACTAGGTGCGGTCCCCTTCCAGGCACTGGAGGTGGCGTGCCTATGGAGCTGGCCCTGGGGGAGCGAGTAGTGCCCTGAGTGTCCACTGGTGGTCAGAATTACACCGACCCTCTTCACCAGGCTGGCCACACAGGAGAGGAATGTGCTACACAGAGGATGTGGGCTACAGCTCCCTGGAGCAGGACCGGTGCCCATTTCCTCCCGGCAGGCCACCAGGAGCTGCTCGCGCCAAGGGAAGGAGAGGCATTCTGCTGGGTCACGTGGGTGGTAACAATGACACCTGCTGACAAACCAGTCCCAGCGCTTTACATCCGTTGTCCCTTTTAATGCTCCAGCAAGCCTGGGCGGTTGGTACCAACATCGTCTCCGTTCGGATGAAGAAACTAAGGCTCAGGTTGGGGTACAGGGGGCATCTGACTCAGCCAGCATGACTCCAGCCTGTGTTTCGAACCCCTTACTCTGTATCGCCTCGTACCGGTTTGTTCGCACGCTAACAGCACGCACATGCACACACACACACACACACACCCCTACACCCACACAGTTGACCCATGAATCGCTCCATTCAGACGAGGCTTCCAGGAATGGGGCTGCTACTGCTAAGCAGGAAGTTGGGCTTGGAGACGGTAGAAATTGAGAAATCTACTGCCCAAGGAAGCCGGGGGAGAGGGGCCAAGGCACACATGGCCCAGGCTGTGGACTTCTCACTCTGGACAGAAGACTTCTGTCTGAGGATAGAGGGCTCCTGGCTTGTCTCTAGAATGGAAGAAGGGTGTACCCTTCTTTGCCAGGGAGCTCAGTCAGGGTAGGGAGTGGGGCGCTAGAGAAGGAAACTCAGTATTGGGTGGTGAGGCTTCCAGGGTGAGGGGGCTCTCAGCCCCCGGGGGGCCCTCCCTGGGCACCACAGAGTGTTACCACATTGGTGCTTTTGGGGGGAGGTGTTCTGGTTTGTGGCAAAACAGTAGGCAGCTGTTTTATCACGTTGACCGCAGTTGACTCCTACAGTGGTCCTGTTAAGTTGAAAGGATAAGAAAGAAATACCAGATGGGGGTTTGTTTTAATATTCTACGATTTTGTTTTTGTAGGAACCCTGGGGGAGAAGACACAGCCTCTGTCTTCCAGAAGCTTCTAATCTGAGACAAGTGCCTATGCTCCAGATGTTTCTGACTGATGGGGAGACAGAATTCCTGCCCTTGGGAAGCTAGCTCCGGTCTGATGGGGACGCACAGCAGCCAAGCATGGGGACGCTGTGCTGAAGGCCTTCCTAACAGCCGTTGCCTCTTTCTTCTTGCTAATAGATGTGTCCAGGTGCAAAGTCCCCCCGCCCCCCACCTCCTTTTTTTAGGCCACGATGCTTGGAGCTGTAGCATGAGTCCTGGCATTGTGAGTGTAGAGATGGCCACTATGGCCAGCTCTTGGACTGCCCTCTTTCCAAATTCTTGTCATGCAAGAGTCTGACTTGCCCGTTATCCAACCCTCTTTTTGCTGGGCACTTTGTCTTGCAACCAAAAGTCTGCTAAAGATACATACGTGACTCCATGAAGAGGTCACGATAGGGAGACAAAATTTCTGCTCTTAAGTAACTCAGGCTGTTGGGCAAGAGCCACGGTCCCTCAAAATCCCCCTCATGAGTCTGCTGTCTGGGGGGCACTGAGCAAAGCTCTCCAGCTACCACCCATCTCTCTCTGCCCCTTCAGAGCCCATGTTTTCTCCAGGAAGTAGTCTATACTTACTATCTTTGCCTCGCTCCCCACGTGCTCCCCTGCCTGCCCTACTCTGACCTTGTCCTCGCCACCTCGTGGAAATAGCCCCCTCGGAGGTCTTCAGTGGTCTTCTTGCCCCAAATCCAAGGAGGCTTATCAGCTCCTATCCTGGAGGACTCCTCTCGTGACATTGGCCTCTGTGGATCATCTCCTCCTTGCCAAGGCCCTGACCTTCTCTCCGGGTTCTCCTTGTCTCTTTCTATCTCCCCCTGTGTCTTCTTTCTGGCCCCTCAAACCTTAAATGGGTGACTGCTTCCAACTCTCAGCTCCGCGATCCACTCCTGAATCCGTGCCCCCATTTGGCCTCTCCTGTGAGCCGTGAGCTCCTACATCCACATGCCTACTGCACATCTCCTTCTGTGGGTATTCTGGAAGCCTCTTCAGCTCCACGTGCCCTAAACAGAACATGTCCTCCCCTCTCCCATCAGGACCTCCTCCTGGGGTCTTTACCTCAGTGGCTCCATGTACACAGTCCTATAGCCACTCAGCTCCCTCTCCCTTTACCCCGTCCATCACCAAGCTCAAGTGCATCTGAATTTCTCCATCCTGACCACTCTTGAGGTTTGTACATTTTAATAAGTTAATTATTGATATTAAATTAGAAGTGGCATACTATATGAGTTGCATGCGTACAAGATAGTGATTGGATGTTTTTATACATTATTAAATGATCACCATGATAGGTTTAGTTATGGTCACCATACAAACTTCCTACAATATGATAGACTACAGTGTCCATGATGTACTTTTCATTCTTGTGACTCATTTCTTTTATAACTGGAAGTCTGTATGGTACCTCTTTTTTTTTTTTTTTTAAGTTTATTTTTGAGAGAGAGAGAGAAAGAGAGCATGTGAGCTAGTGGGGGTGGGCAGAGAGAGAGAGAGGGAAAGAGAGAATCCCAAGCAGGCTCCTGGCTGTCAGCGCAGAGCCCAACACGGGGCTCGAACTCACGAACGGTGAGATCATGACCTGAGCTGAAACCAAGAGTCAGACGCTTAACTGACTGAGCCCCCTAGGTGCCCCTGTAAGTTTATACCTCTTAATTCTTTCCCCTATTTCTCCCTTCCTCCCACCCCCCTCCCCTCTGGCCACCACTGGTTTGCTCTGTACCTATGAGTCTGTTTCTGTTTTGTTTTGTTTGTTTGTTTTAGATTTTTACATAAGAGTGAAATCATATGGTATTTGTCCTTCTCTGCCTGACTTATTTCGCCCAGCATAACACCCTCTTGGTCCATCCACATGGTTGCAAATGGCAGGATCTCTCTCCCCCCCCCACCTCTTTTTATCGCTTGTATATATTTATACTTCATTTTTTTCAAATCAAGAATAGATCTTCTCTTTATTCTTTCTTTATATTAAATATAATTTATTGTCCAACTGGTTTCCATACAACACCCAGTGCTCATCCCAAGAGGTGCCCTCCTCCATGCCCATCACCCACTTTCCCCTCTCCCCCACCCCCCATCCACCCTCAGTTTGTTCTCAGTATTTAAGTGTCTCTTATGGTTTGCCTCCCTCCCTCTCTGTAAATATATATTTATACTTCAAATGGGTGAGCACTTCTGGCTCCCGGCTCTGTGGCCGATTCCTGAATCCATGGGCATCTATTCCACTGTGTATATACACACCACATTTTTACCTATTCATCTACTGATGGGCCCCAAGGCGCCTTCCATATTTTGGCTATTGTAAATAATGCTGCAACAAATGTGGGGGTGCAGATACCTTTTCGAATTAGTGTTCTCCTTTTCTTCGGATAAATACCCGGAAGTGGAATTGCTGAATCCTACGGTGTTTCTATTTTTGATTTTTGAGGAACCTTCACATTGTTTTCCAATTTTGTTCCCACCAACAGTGCACAAGGGCTCCCTTTTCCTCACATCTTTGCCAACACTTATTGCTTTTTGTCTTTTTTTTTTTAAGTTTATTTATTTATTTTGAGAGAGAGCACGAACAGGAAAGGGCAGAAAGAGAACAAGAGAGAGAATCCCAAGCAGATTCTGTGCTGTAGGCTCACAGCCCAGTGCTGGGCTCAATCTCACGAACGGTGAGCTGAAATCAAGGGTCAGATGCTTAACTGACTGAGCCACCCAGGCACCAGCCATGCCAACGGGAGTGAGGTGGGCCTGACCACGACCTTTGCATGTCAAGCTCTTACTTTCTCTTGTCCTGCTCTGGCAGTGGCCTTCTCACTGGTTGCCCTCTACCTCTCCATCCACCCAGTAGCCAGAGTGAGTCCTCTGAAATACAAATTTGATGGGGTCACTCCTTTGCTTAAGGGACAAAGTCTAACTACACTATGGCCTTGAAGGCTGGGCTTGGTCAGCAGCTTCCTGTCTCCCCAGAATCCGCCTCTCCACCCACTCCTCCTCTGCACACACCCCCAGTGGCACACCAAGTCCCTCTGGTCCCTTTGACCCTGCTGTGGCCTCTTGTTGGAATGCCCCAACCTTCCTCTCCTCTGACTCCTTAAGACTCACCTTGAGCTTCACCACTCTGGAACCTTCCCTGAACCTCAGGCTGTGTTCAGGGCCCCACCCTTTTCTTACTTCCTACTGGACTCTACCATGCCGTGTTTCATTGTCTTTACTTCCCACTCAACTCTGGGTTCCTAGCAGCAGGCACACTGTCCTTTTGTATCTCTCTCTGGTGCCCAGCACTGTTTCAGGCACAGCAGACATGCAGAAAAGGAAACAAAGGAGAGTAGGTAGGACTCTTTATACCACACAGGATTTGTCTCCTGTCGTAAGCAAACTTGGAGCTCAGAAACTGGGTGCCACAGTCACGTTTCTGCAGGTAGCAGGAGCAGTTGCTGACCCTGACCCTGACCCTGACCTGTGACAAGAACACCCTATGGGGACTGCCTCCCAACTACTCCAGGGAGGCTGGTTCCCTGTGGTCTTATGATATGGAAAAGATAGGATTAAATAGGCAGAGAGGGAAAGATTAGGACCTGAGGTCCCTGGGTGGGGAAAAATGCATGCTCGGGAACAGTGACTGACCAGAGCAAAGCCCCTCAGGCGTAAGGTTCCTCCTATGTTTATTTTCGTGTATGGTGTAAGAAAGTGGTCTAGTTTCATTCTTCTGCATGTTGCTGTCCACTCCTCCCAGCAACAGTTTCTTGTTAAAGAGACTGTCTTTTTTCCGCTGGATACTCTTTCCTGCTTTGTCAAAGATCAGTTGGCCATACATCCGTGGGTCCAACTCTGGGTGGATCTTGAGAAACTTAACAGAAGACCATGGGGGAGGGGAAGGGGGAGGAGAAAAAAGTTACAGAGAGGGAGGGAGGCAAACCATAAGAGACTCTTGGATACTGAGAACAAACTGAGGGGTGATGGGGGGGGTGGGGGAGAGGGGAAAGTGGGGGATGGGCATGGAGGAGGGCACCTGTTGGGATGAGCGCTGGTGTTGTATGGAAACCAATTGGACAATAAATTATATTAAGAAAGAAAGAAAGAAAGAAAGAAAGAAAGAAAGACCACCCACTGCCCCTCACGTTCCTTCCCCTCAGGAATTGACAAAAAACCCAACTAAAAATAAGTAGCAGACCACAAAACCATAAAATGTATGACCCACGAGAAGTAGTGTGGCCATAGACCACCCCTCGCACAATGGAAACGAGTCAATCAGGAATGGACAACAAGCACCTAGAGTCATCCAGCCAATAGGGTAGGACCTGAGAAGGAACAGGGGGAAGGGAAGGCGAGAGGCGACCAGAACCTTATAAAACAAGGACACTTGCCTATAGCTGCGGGCATCCACTTTCGAAAGCCCGCTCTCTGTAAAGAGAGCTTTCCTGCTATTATTGTTCCTTTCTGATCTGCTCTAATAAACTTTGGCCTGCTGCTCGTTCTGTGTCCACCTCTTAATTCTTTGAAGCGGTGAGACAACGAATCCCTGGTATTGAGGTAAAAAAATCTCACAACAGCCTCACCCCCTTGGCCTTGGATGGAGACCCAGTGGCTTTGGAATAGTCTAGAGCAGAGTTTCCAACATGCTGGCTGCTTTTCCAGCCAGCAGCTCCTGGGGTTCTGTGCTGATGGGGCACCCGCGTTACCCTTGCTGCTCCTCGCCCTGCTGGGGCCACAGGAAGGCAGAGGGAAGGGAGGGCTGGGCGGGTTCACCCTTTATCCGCACCCCTGGGGGATCCTTCACTGGGGGTAGCAACCATAGAAGGCATAGCTGAGCACGGCTTCCTTTCTGTTGCCAATCCGATCGTTTCCCAGTCAGCCTGGAAGGAAATGGACTGGTGATGGGGCCAGGCGCCCCGTGTCCCCCCTCTCTGCCTCTCTCTGCTACTCCCCTTCTCTCGCCTCTCTTTCTCCTGCAGAGAGAGGGCCTGCTGCCCTGGGACAGGAAACTGGGGGGTGAGGGCGCATCCCTCCCTGGGCCAGAGCTCGTGTCAACTCTCACCAAAGGCCGTGATCTCTGCCAACTGCAGGAGGGCTTTCGTGTTGGGAGTTCTGTGTGGGAGAAATGCAGATGCACAGGCCTAGACTCCTCTCCCAGGTGATGCACCTTCTGCCCCGGCACCTGCTCTCCCGCTCGCCCTCAGCAAGCCTGGAGAAGGGCGTCTTCAAGGGAGCACGCGGACAGGTTCCCCAGTCCCAGGTGGGGTCCAGGGTGACCACCCTCGTTTCACACAGAGCACACGAGGAGCACGCACACGCCTGACCTCCGAGCCCTTCCCAGCTCTGTGGACCACCTCACACACGTGCAGGCCTCAGACCCATCGAGACACCCCCATCCCTCAACCCCATGATGCACCAGTGAGACCTCCGTGCTCTTCATCTGACTGAAGTCTCCAGAAGTTTCCGACCAGGTCATCCCAACAGACAGGGGTTCCCTGAGGTCTTTGGTGACGTGTCCCCCACTAGACATATCGTACTTGTCCCCACGCTGGATTCCCTCCGCGGAGCTGGATCCCGGGTGTCTTTCTTCACAACTAAAGCAGCCCCCTTCCTGTGCAAGGCTCTCCGACCCCTCACACGTGTACCCACGCAGAGACACGCACACGCACACACCCACATACGTACGCATGCATACACAGGCTCTGGAGCTCACCCACTAGTGCAGACATGCTTTCCTACAACATGCCCACGTGCGCACATGACACACGTGTGCACACACGGCCTCTGGCACACACCAAGTCGTGTGCACGCCTGCTCACGCTCACGTGTGCCCGCATACGCCCGTGCACACCCATGCACAACATGGCCCCTCTCAAAGGCAGCCAGTGAACAGGGACTCATACTCCTGGCAGAGCACTAATTTCTGGGCACTGACCCTCGGAGGATGCCAGAGTTGGTATCCCCGAGCGACTGTCTCGTTTATTCTGGACTGTCTCCCCTTAAATAGCTGCTTGGAGCTTGGGGGTTGGGGGAGGGGTAGAAGAATGGGGCCGGGGTGTGGCCAGTGGCTGCATGCCCTATATAGTCCCCTTTTATTTATTTATCTTTTATTATTTTTTTATAAATTCTTTTTTTTTTAACGTTTATTTTTGAGACAGAGAGACACAGAGCATGAACGGGGGAGGGTCAGAGAGAGAGGGAGACACAGAATCGGAAACAGGCTCCAGGCTCTGAGCGGTCAGCACGGAGCCCGACGCGGGGCTCGAACTCACGGACCGCGAGATCGTGACCCGAGCCGAAGTCGGACGCTCAACCGACTGAGCCACCCGGGCGCCCCTCTAATCCCCTTTTATAATGCCCTAGACAGCTCCCACGTAATCCCCTTTCCTTCCCCCCATCAGCCGGCCGGGCAAAGATAAGACTGGAAGAATTTTGCGTTCCCTTCACTGACACCAACACTGTAGATGATTTTAGAACAGTTCTATGGCCCTCACGCCCGACTGAGTGAATTCCCATGAGCGGCTTGGGGTGCGACTGACCGGCATCTCCCTGCCAGCCCTGCCGGGAGAGCACAGGGGCCGGCTGCCTTTACGGGGCCACCAGGGCCATCGACTGAGGGAGGATCACTCTTTTCTTCTGCCGAATGTGGCGCTTGGCAACGGGAAACAGGGCATTTAGCGCTCTTCATTCCATCGAGCGTTCACTCACGGGAAGTACAGACTAAGCCTCTACAAAGCTCCTGTAGGCAGGCACCCGTGTGCAGACGAAGCGGATGCTCTCCGGATGGTTTGCTCTCCCGCTCTCGTTTTTCAAGCAAGTATCTTTTCCCCCACCCTGCAATGCTTGCTAAGAACTCAGTTTCCACGCCTTGAACAAACACCCCCTGATACCAGTCCCAAAACAGTCAGTGTGGCGGAAGCTATGGAGTTCACAGACACTCCGTCCGCTCCCCGCGTTCTCCAGGCCGCCCCGCCACAGGCCCAGAGACGGGTTCTGGCTGTCAGAGCCTGAGCCTCGGTGCTGACGGCCCCATCCAGGCTGAAACGTTGTAAAAACCGCGTGCAAGCAACGTCTCAGCCTTCTTCCGCCCCCGTGACAGAAGCAGAAGAAGAAAGCAGCTTGGATCCCTGAGTCGCGGCCCGGAGGCACCTGTCCTGGAGAGTCCCCCAGACCCTCAGTGGTCTTGGTGTGAGCGACATGGAGACCTTTGCTATCACTGAGGCTGGTAGTGGGTGCAGGTAGGTACCTGCTGTGTGCCCATCTCAGCCTCTGAATAAAAAATGTGGGCTGGACCAGCCCTTGTGGTTCTTATTGTGATTGCAGGATGTCCTTTAGCAGGGCGGGGCGCCTGGGTGGCTCAGTCGGCTGAGCGTCCGCCTCTGGATTTCGGCTCAGGTCGCGATCTCACGGTTCGTGAGTTCGAGTCCCGCGTCGGGCTCCGTGCTGGCAGTGAAGATCCTCTTTGGGGTTCTCTCCTTCTTCCTCTCTCTGCCCCTCCCCAGCTTGCTCTCTCTCTCTGTCTCAAAGTAAATAGATAAACCAAACAAAAGAGATGCCCTTCAGCAATAGCCATCAGGGAACTTTTTAAAAATAAAGGTTTATTACTTATAGGACCTGGGACTTACATAGCACACCTGGGGCCACACAGAGAGTGTGTATCAGCCTGGGGTTCTGCTTTTCTTGGAGTGGGAGCCTAGGGTTTTGCGGACTCACTCTTTATTGGTGAGCTTAAACCGTAAGAGGGGAAATTTAAAGAGCAGGAAGAGATCTGGGATCGTCACTCAAAAAGCCGTTTATTTTAGGCCCAAGTCAAGGTGCAAAGGTGATGGGCTGGCACTGGGCCTTCTGTTACGCATCTCAGCCTTTGGGACACCCTTGGTTGTACAGTTGGCCAAGTGTCTCCTCCCGGGGTATCCTGGTGGCCTCTGCCATCGCGTCCAGGCCCCGATACTCAAGGACTCTGGATACATCACATGTTGCCTCTCCCTTTCCTTTCTTTTTAGGGTTTTTCCTAAGAATTCAGCGTCTGTGATTTGTCCTTCTGCCCTTCATCCAAGGACTACTTTAAGCATTTGGAGTACATCAGGGAACAAAACAAACATCACTACCCACGTGGGGGTTCCACTGGAGGGGAGAGACAGACAATAAACACAAGATACCCTAAGTCGGTTATATAGCACGTTGGGTCGTGATAATGCAGTGTGGCAAGAAGCCATAGGGATGGTCAAGGGGTAGCAGGAACGCAAGGTGAAGGGTAGGTGGCAATTTTATGTAGGACGGATGTGCTCCAAGGGGACGCGCTTTGAGCACGGTCAGCACTCAGGAAAGTCTTCGTAAATTATTAAGAATTAAAAGAGTCAGCTTACTTGGACGTGGTTGTTTTCAGTATCAGCCTTATGGTTGAAATTTTTCTACTAACCTTTGCTGTTTCCTGATGTTTCCTTTATGAGGAAAGATTACTCATCGTTCTTTCTCGGTGGTAAGAAAGGCTTTGATTTTGAAATACATTCGCACTTCCAGAAAAGTTACAGAAGCACAGGTCCCGTATACCCCTCCCCCAGCTCCCCTGAACGTGAACCTCCTACGTGGAGCCGTGGTACAATAGGGAACCCAGGAAATGAACATTATTCATTAATCTATAGACCATTTTCGAATGCCACCCATTTTCCTGTTAATGTCTTGTTCGGGGTCCAAGGTCCAGTCTGGGTTCCATGCATGTGGTTTTCACGTTTACTTAGCATTCTCAAATCTGTGATAGCTGCATTTTTCTTCGCTTTTCTTGACCTTGAGATTTTGAAGAATACCGCTCAGGTTTTGGTAGAATGTCCCTCAGTTTGGGTTTGGTCTAATGCTTTCTCACGACCACATTGAGATGATGCATTTTTGGCCTGAATATCACAGAAGGGGTATTGTGCCTTTCTCGGGGAATGTTATCAATGGCACATGACATTCGTCACCTCAATCACCTGGTTAAGGTGGTGTCTACCAGGTTTCTCCACTGGAAAGTGACGATTTTTCTCTTAGTAACTAGCGGGTATCTTGTGGGGAGATACCTTGAGACTATGCAAATATCCTTTTCCTCATTATACTTCCATTCACTAATGTTAGCATGAATCCATGGCTCTCGCCGGCAACAATTAATGCTGGTGTTTTTTACTCCTCTCATTCCTTCTACATTAGGAATTCAAATTCTGCTAGAGGCAAAGGGTTTTCCTTGTATTTCTGTATTTAATTATTTATACTATACGCACTCGTTATTTTCATCTCTGGGTTATAGTTTAATGCCGTCATTATTTATTCTTGGCCATGGAGAGCACATTCAAGTCGACACCTATGTCTTTTTGACGTGCCTTCATTATTTTTTTTCTTAGCACCTCCCTGGTTTCTCACACCACGAGGTATCCTAAGCTTGTCCTGTATTGTAGTATTGTATCTTTCCAAGCTCCGGAATCAGCCATTTCTTCTAAGAGTCCTGGTTCTTTTCCTCTCTCTGTCTCTGGGAATAGTATTTAAAAACGGACATTTGGGGAGCGCCTGGGTGGCTCAGTCGGTTGAGCATCCAACTTCGGTTCAGGTCATAATCTCGCGGTTTGTGAGTTCGAGCCCCGCGTCGGGCTCTGTGCTGACGGCTCAGGGCCTGGAGCCTGCTTTGGATTCTGTGTCTCCCTCTCTCTCTGCCCCTCCCTTGTTCATGCTCTGTCTCTCTCTCTTTCTCAAAATAATAAATATATTTTTAAAAAATTTTTTAAAAAAGAAAAAGAGTTTGGTTTCCTCACAACAAGTAGGTGCTCTGGTCCGTGTTGGCTGCCTAATCATTGTCTTAGTTGGCTTTCGGAATCTGTTCAGTTTCTGCAGCAAAATCTTCTTTGGCTCCAGGACAGAGCTGGGAGCTTCTCCAGCCAGATGTCCCCAAGGCCATCTGTGGTCAGGGGAGCCTGTAGCCAGAGTCAGGGGAAAAAGGTGTCCTACCTGTGCCCAGTGTCCTGGGGTTTCCAGCCTGCCCAGGAGAGGCTGCCGTCCCGGGGAACAGGATTCTCCCTGAGCTTTGAGATGTGAAGTCAGGCAGCCAGATGGCTCTAGCCTCGTGTGACTGCTGCTCAATGGACCAAAGGAGAGATGGGCATGGGGGTGGGAGGGATACAGCCAGAAATTTGAAACCCTTGCTCTGGAAAAAGAAGAGGCAAAGCCCTGGTTTGGAATGAACACGCTCAGAATAAATGTAAAGAACGCAGGGCTGGAAGAGCTCTTAGTGAGGATGGGGCTCCATCATCTTTTGCAGATGGGGCTCAGTCCCCTCCTGGTTGTCACGTTGTGCCACGCCTCTCTGGGAACACGGACTTTGCACAGTACAACCACCTGCCTCTCACAGGGTTTACCACCTGACTCAAGAGGCTCCTTCCAGTAAGTAGGTGTGCTTACTAACCTCAAAGTAGCCATTGTCTGGGCAGCCTCAGTAGTGACGGTCAAAGCCTCTAGAATGCTATACGCACTTCCCTTGCACACACACACATATCTGGTGGCCCTATGGGCTGCCATTAGAGTGTTATTGACCTTTTGTTGAGTTTCACTGAGACATATGAACTTCTGATCTCAGCTGGCTCATTTAGTCGAAACAAAAAGTTCCAATGCCTTTGGAAACAGAAAATAGATGTGATTCAGAAAGAAAAGGGCAAGGAAAATGGCCTTTTAAAGATGGCTTTAGGGGCACCTGGGTGGTTCAGGTGGTTGAGCATCTGCCTCTTGATTTGGGCTCAGGTCATGATCCCAGGGATGTGGATCGAGCCCCAAGTCAGTCTCTGTGCTGCTTTGCTCCGTGGAGCAAAGTGGATTCTCTCTCTCTCTCTCTCTCTCTCTCTCTCTCTCCCTCTCCCTCTCCCTCTCCTTCTCTGCCCCTCTACTCCACTTGTGCACTCTCTCTCTCTCAAATTAAAAAAAAAGATAGATTTAGAAGTTATCTTGGTAAACACTGATTAGCATTTCCATGAAATTAGATTTTTCTTCCCCCTCATTTAGAAAACAGAATATGGAGGGTGGAGACTGGGTTTTCTGGTCCTGTTAGGTTGTCTGTTTACATGTCCTACTACTCTTTTTTTTTTTTTAATTTTTCGAATGTTGATTTATTTTTGAGACAGAGAGAGACAAAGCATGAGTGGGGGAGGGGCAGAGAGAGAGAGAGAGAGAGGGAGACACAGAATCTGAAGCAGGCTTCAGGCCCTGAGCTGTCAGCACAGAGCCCGACGCAGGACTCGAATTCACAAACTGTGAGATCATAACCTGAGCCGAAGTCGGACGCTTAACTGATGGAGCCACCCAGGTGTCCCCAGAAAACTGTATTTGTTTTCTTTTTAATGTTTATTTATTTTTGAGAGAGAGAGGGAGCACACACGTGCATGTGAGTGCATGAGCGGGGAGGGGCAGGGAGCGAGAGAGAGAGAGAGAGGGAGACACAGAATCGGAAGCAGGTTCCAGCCGTGTCCTGCTACTCTTGACCACATACCAGCAGCATCGGGCTCTCCCGGGAGCTTGTTAGAAATGTAAAATCTCAGGGCTCACCCCAGACCTGTGGATCAAAGTCTGTATCTTTAACAAGGTCCCCGGGTCATTTGTACGCACGGAAAGATTTGAAAAGCACTGCCTTAGAGCACGAAAGCCGGTGAAACACAAAACAGGCTCTGAACGAAGAAAGAAAATAAAATCTTTACCATGCACGTGTTGTCATCAGGAATATACGTCATCATGTAAACGCACTTACTGCAACAATGGTTCTTTCAAAGAACCAGTTTTGGATTTGGACAGAAGTTCCATATGCCTCCTCCCAAGGCGGGCGCGCACAGAGCTTTGCCTGTTATTAACATCTCTTATCAGTGTTGTATGCTTGTTACAGTCAATGAATCAATACTGATACATTATTATCAGAGCCCATAGTTTATGTTAGGAGCGACTCCTTGTGTTGTATATTCTATGGGTTTTGACAAATGCATTATGTCCTGTCTCTACCATCACCATGTCTTACAAAATAGTCTCATGGCCCTAAAACCACCCCGCACCCCATGTTTCACCATCCGTTCTCCCCATCGCCATCTCCTGGCAACCGCTGATCTTTTTACTGTGCCCATTGTTTTCGCTTGTTCCAGAACGTCAGATCGTTGATATCATATGGCATGGCGACTTTTCAGACTGGTTTCTTTCATTTAGTAATCTGCCTTCAAGATTCTGCCATATGTCTTTTCGTGGTTTGACGATTCATGTCTTTTGTCGCTGAGTAATATCCCACTGTATGGATGTACCACAGTCTGTTTACCCAATTACTACAGAAGGACATCTTGGTGGCTTCCAGTTGTTAGCAATTACGAATCAAGCTGCTGTCAACATTTATGTGCAGGTTTTTATGTGGGCGTAAGTTTTCAACTCAATTGAGTAAATATTGGGTGCCATTGTCGGATCATATAGTAAGACGATATTTAGCTTCGTAAGGAATTTTGGAAGCCAAACTACCTCCCAAAGTGGTTTTACCGTTTTGCATTTCCACCATCCTCACCAGCATTTGGTGCTGTCAGTGTTTTGGATTTTAGCCATTTTAAAAGTGCGTCGCATTGTTGTTGTTTTACTCTGTGTTTCCCTGGTGACACACGGTGTGGGGCATCTTTTCACCTGCTTATTGGCCATCTGTATATCTTCTCTGGTGAGCTGTCTGCTCAGATCTTTTGCCCATTTTGTAACCGAGCTGTTTGTTTCCTTACCGTTGAGTTTCAGGGGTTCTTTGTATATTTTGGATACAAGCCCTTTACCAGATACATGTCTTCTAAGTATTGTCTTCCGGGCTGTGGCTTGCGTCTTTCACAGAGCAGAAGTTTTCCATTTTAATAAAGTCCAGCTTAACAACTCCTTCCCATTTCCACATCCGGTGCTGTCATGTCGGTAGCTTGAAATCAGTTGTAGTGGGAACGCTTACACTTGGAAACTGGCAAACCCTACAAAGGAAGTTTTGCTTTGCTTTTTCCCTGCACACAAGAGTTGGTTGTAGAACGTTTGCCGACAGACCACAGCCTCCTGCCGTCTACCAGATCGTCCCAGCTGCTGTTACTTTCCTAATGATTTGTTTATATGTACAAGTGTTTTTATTTTGTGTACATAGGTAAAATATTGGTATTTTCTCTTTCTTTTTTTTTCTTTTTGTTTAATTGCTCTTAATTCTCATATGTTCCCCACTAACACAGGAGCAATGGTTATAGTCATTTCTTACCTGGGGATATTTTCATGCTAAATAATACAAATTGATTTTTAGCCTCAATTTTTACTGTGCTATTTATTTATAGATGATTTTGATACATATATTTTTTATTTTAGAGTGAGAGAGAGAGCGAGTGGGGGAGAGGGACAGAGGGAGGGAGGGAGGGAGAGAGAGGTAGAGAGAGAGGGTGGGGGAGAATCTTAAGCAGGATCCACACTCAGCGCAGAGCCTGCTGTGGGACTCAATCCCATGACCCTGGGATCATCACCTGAGTCGAAATCAAGAGTCGGATGCTTAACTGACTAGGCCCCCCAGGTACCCCATAAATGACTCTGATATAATCATTAGACCAAGTTCTGACTGCTGATGCAGTGTCATCACAAATAATTCTTTGAGAAACAAGTTTGGATCTGAAATGAATAATCCCAAATAATTTAGTGAAACTGATTCAATAAAGGAGATGAGGAGCTTTTATAACTTCAGATAACTGATTTTTTGAACATATCTAAAGTCATTCAAAGTGTAAGTAACGATCATACTTGCGAACTTTTCAGGATTTACAGAACTAAGAGCAGTTTGACATGACAAACCTATGTTGCTTTGCTGCAAGCTGGGCGAAGTGCCTGTCTCATAGTAGGCGTTCAACAGATATATGTGAAAATAACAATGAAAGTCAGGAGTAAGACACAGACACTCGCTCTCACACCTGGAATTCATTATTTTACTAGACGTCTTAGTCAATGGAATAAGACAGTAAAAATAAATAGGTATAAAATTTAGGGAAAGAAGACAAAATTATCACTTGCGGACACTTCAGATTTTCTTTGCAGAAAATCCAGGAGACAATTAGCATTATAAACCAAGAAAATTTGACAAAGTTACTAAATATAAGCACAACATACAAAAAAAAAAACCACAAAACAAAGTCATACTCACACACCACCAAAAATCAGTTAGAAATTGTAAGGAAAAAATTCCATTCACAGTAAGAACAAAATATATAGGATTTGTAGGAAAAAAATTAAATATACGCAAAAGCCTTTTTGAAGGAAAAGAATAAAACTTTATTGAAGGACATTTAAGAAGACCTAAATAGTAAGACCATGTCACGTTCAGAGTTGGCAAGAGTAAATATTGAACTATCTACAAAATTCAACGTAATTCCAATAAAACCCCAATGGAAGTTGCCATGGAGCTTGAAAAAACTGCTCCTAAAATTCATGTGGAGGAGTAAGGGTTCAACCAAACCCTTTGGGAATAACCAAAACCTTTCTTCTTCTTTTTTTAATTAAGTAGGCTTCATACCCAACGTGGGGCTCGAACCCATGACCCTGAGATCAAGAGTCACATGCTCCACGGACTGAGCCAGCCAAGTGCCCTGAAAACATTTCTGAAGAAGAAGGAAGAGGAGAGATTTTCTTTAGGATGTGTGAAGACGTAAATGGTCCTACTCATCAGGCAGAGTGATACTAGGGCATGTGTGCACAGGTAGATGAACATCTAGACCAAAGCCTAGGTGGAAGCTTATGTCCTAGAGGAAATATTAAAATCGGGGAGCAACTGGGTGGCTCAGTTGGTTAAGCCTCTGACTTCGGCTCGGGTCATGATCTCGCATCTGTGGGTTCAAGCCCCACGTTGGGCTCTCTGCTGACAGCTCAGAGCCTGAAACCTGCTTTGGATTCTGTGTCTCCCTCTCTGTCTGCTCCTCCCCCACTCATGCTCTGTCTGTCTGTCTCTCTCAAAAATGAATAAACATTAAAAAAAATCAGAGGGGAAAGGTTGGATCATTCAACCAAAGGTGTTGAAATAATTGACCTTTATGGAGATACGAAATTAAATTCCCGCCTCATGTCATACTCACAAGCAAACCCCCGACAGAAGAAAATGCAGAGAACGATTCTTTTGGCCTCAGAGTCATGAAGAACTTTGTGAATGAGATACCAAAGCAGACCAATAACTTATTCCATGAGAGTCAAACGTTTTTCTACTACACAAGATGCCGTAAATAAAGTTGAAAGACAGTTGGCACGCTGAGAGCATGTATTTGCAACATACGTCGCAAAAGATTGATGGCTTGCCAGTCTTCTGCTTCCTGGAGGCAGCTGATACGTACCCCTCCCACCGCCCCACTGCCCCCAAATAAAGCTGAGCAGAGGAAGGACAGGGGTGGAGCTGGGGGCAGATGGGGTCAGAAGTGACACAGATACAGGCAGACCATTCATGAAAGAGGAAGTCCAAATGGCCGCCAAGGAGATGGAAACTGCTCTAACGGCTGGGGAGTCAAAACATGTTACAAGGACAATGATGTACCATTTCATATTCATCAGATGGGGAAAATTTGACAAAGGTGACATTATCAAGCGTTGGCCATGGCGCTGCTCTGGCTTGTAAACTGGTACAACCATTAAGGACAGTGTTTTGGGATAACTAGGAAAGTTGAAAATGCCCTCCGTCATCACTAAACATGTTTAACCTGATAACCATGAGGAAACAACCAGACCAATCAAACCAAAATCAAGTTTTGCTTTCAAATGGCCTAGATTAAAAAAGATCAATCATTAAAAGACTAAAAAAAAAATGATTGAGTATACAATGGAATCCTACTTGGCAATGAGAAAGAATGAAATCCTGCCATTTGCAGCAATGTGGCTGGAACTGGAGGGTATTATGCTAAGTGAAATAAGCCAGTCAGAGAAAGACAGATACCGTATGTTTTCACTCATATGTGGAACTTGAGGAACTTAACAGAAGACCATGGGGGAGGGGAAGGGGAAAAATAGTTTCAAACAAAAAGGGAGGCAAACCGTAAGAGATTCTTAAATACAGAGAACAAACTGAGGGTTGATGGAGGGGTGGGGGAGAGGGGAAAATGGGTGATGGGCATTGAGGAGGGCTTGTTGGGATGAGCACTGGGCGTTGTATGGAAGCGATGAATCACGGGAATCTACCCCCAAAACCAAGAGCACACTGTCTACACTGTATTTTAGCCAACTTGACAATAAATCATGTTAAAAAAACAGATTGAGGAACTTGGGAGATTATTAAAAGAGATTTAAAAAAACACAGCAGATGACAACTAAATGCAATGCTTGATTCTTGTTTGGATTCTGGATGGAAAAAAGCAAAAAAAAAAAAAAAAAAGGATATAAAGGACGTTATTTTGGCAATAGGGGAAAATGTAACATTCGACATTTATAATGTCCACTAGATAAAGTATTATTGTATCAATGCTGAATTTCTTGAGTGCCATAATTGTATTGGGTTATGTAAGAGAATGCCTTGTCCTTAGATGGTAGATGCTGAATGCTTCAGGGTAAAGTATCTGTAACTTATCCTCAAATGCCTTCGTGTAACAGTTGGCGAACCAAGGGGTTTACGGGGTGTTTACTGGACAGGTTTTTCAACTATCCTGTGGATTTCAAATTTTTCAAAGTAGAACTTGAGGAAAAAAGGTGAATACTCTATGACCCAACATTGCCATTTCAGTACATACCTAAAGAAAAACATCAGTTCTGGAAGGACCAATATGGATCCAGGGATCAAGCAAATTGTGGAATGTGAAGTATCATTCCATTGGTGGAGGGAAAGAAAGAAAGAAAGAAAGAAAGAAAGAAAGAAAGAAAGAAAGAAAGAAAAAAAGAAAGAAATTAAGAAAGAAAGAAAGAAAGAAGCAAAAGAAAGGAAGGAGGGAAGGAAGAAAAGAAAGAAAGAAAAAGAAAGAAAAAAAGAAATAAAGAAAGGGAAAGGAAGAAAAGGAAAGGAGGGAGGGAAGGAAGGAAAGGAAGAAAGAAAGAAAGAAAAACACATTGTTTTGGATACATGTACGCAGCAGGAGCATAAACTCTGGACTGGATACACATCAATTTCAGAATCTGGTTACCTGTCGGCAGAGAAGGAGGAGGGGAGGAAGGATGGAGACAGGACCAGAGAAGGGGCAATGAGGAATTTCCACTTAATCCATAAGGCTTTAATTCTTAAACAAACAAACAAATAACTAAACAAACTAAAAACAAACAAACAACAAAGACCTGAAACCACCAGAAAAGCCAATGTAGACAAAAACAAACAGAAAGAAAAAGAAACATTATTCTTACTAGTGATTAGCTTGGGTGAATATGGGGAAGTTTCACTTTTGACTTTATGTGTTTCTAGATTGTTTTTCTAATGATTTTTTCCCTCCTCTCTGAACGTGAGGGAACAAAGATTTAATGTCTGCGTTGTGTCAGGGACTAGAGCAGTCAAGCTGGGAGTTGCCAGTCTGAACGAACAGAGACCTAGGCTCGCGGGAGCCTCTGGTTGGTTAGCTGTGACCTTGGCCACCTTCCTGGACCCCCTGTCTGAGTAGCACTTTTCCCCATGGAGTTGATGTCTGTATAAATGGGGGAAATCACGGGCTGCGCTCAGCACAGTGCCTGGCACACAGTAAGCACCCCGTAAGCGTTAACACCACCGCTGTGACTGCAGTGGCTGCTTTTACTGTCATTCCCCGGCCCCCACTGGCCAGGGCAGGGTGTCCCTGTCCACACCGCTGCTCTGGGCTTGTCCATCCCTGCACTCCCGCCCTGCTTTTGGTGGCCTGCTCGTTCCTGCGCTGTCTCCAGCATTAAACTCCGAGCAAGGAGTCCCCTGCCCACGTTCGTCTCTGAACCTGGCGGCCGGCACAGAGTAGGAACTCGGGAGATTATTTTGAAGTGCCAACACCACCGCATTTCTGGCCACCGGTCCCCTCTCTGAGAGCTCACTTCCAGTACGTTTGCTTTCCCGGTGGCTCTAGCACCTTCCACTCTACCCTGCTCCCCCCACCCCCATCTGTGTTCCTGGGCATCCCATCCCCCGGCTCTGTGTTCGTGCCCCTGTCTCAGCCAAGACCGAGGACCCCCGATGATCCGATAGCCACGTTAGTTAGCAGACTGTCAGATCCCTAAGAGAGTTCTGAGCTCAGGGCCGAGGTGGAGGCAATTCCTCCAGGCTGGGGGTGGGGTGTGTGTGTGGGATTAGCAAAGGCCCTGTCAAGCCGGATAAGGCTGTGACCTGGATCATTCCGGACTCTAAGCCACCCCCGCTGGAATTCTCTGGGTGACCGCCCAGACCCCTCTGGTAGGACCGCCAGCCTCAGGCTCTGGGTTTTTGCTGGACTTCCTGCATCTGTGGAGGCAGTTGGGGGTGAGCAGGGGAATGTCCCGCTGGGTGCAGGTGTGAGTTTCTCTCAACACCCCCAGGCCTGTCTTCATTTGCTCCCACTCATGCCTTCAAGATTCTGGAGAGGAAGAGTCCAAGAGAAGAGTTGAAGAGTCAGCCTGTGGGCCTCAATGTTGTGGCTGGGGGCAGGGAGCCAGCAGAGCCGGGAGCCCGATGAGAGCAGGCCCGGCCGCAGGAGCAGGAGCGGAGGCCGGGCCGGGAAGGTCAGTGACAGGCGTGAGGCTGCCTATCCTGGGAGGGGCAGGCCAGGTAGTGGGAGAGATGGGAGAAGGTGGGGTCTGGAGAGCCCTGGGCGGGGTGGCGGGGGAGGGGGGTCTCTGGGGAGTATGGGCCAGGCACAGGCCCTGCTGGAGGAGTCTCCCTGGGGCTCTGGAGTCCCTTTCCCTTAAGGTGGCAAACCTGGTGAGCCGTGCGGTTCTTAAGGAGGCAAGGCCGCACCTGCAGGTGTTTCAGGAGGGGGTGGGGAGAGGCTGGCTCTTGTCTCACGGGGTCCAAGAGTGAATCTCGCAGACAACAGAGAATAAGCAAAGTGATAGAGTTTATTGAGACAAAGTATAAATCTCTCAAGAGGGAGAGGGGTCCTGACGGGGTAGCCGCCAAGGACTTTTGTCCCTGACTTTTTATTGGGATCTTATCAGAAAGTTTGTGAGACTCCCTTCATGGCACCTAGCCCAGGCAGGTCTGGAACATGTTTATCTTTTCCCCACCCCCCCCAAACCCCTCCACTTCTTCAGCCTCCCCCTCACAGCTGTGTCCTGACTCCCCGAGGGTCCCTTATCTCTCCCTGCTTAATGTTAACCCTTTCCCCAATCAAAGGGGGCCGAAGGTGACCCTGAAAGTGGTCCCTGAAAATGGAGGCAAAGCCAGGCACGGGTATGAAGAGGACTCTGTGTTTATGTCCGTCTGAGGCTTTGCCTGAATTTCTTTTTTAACTTAGACCACAAGAAAATGTTCCTCTTTGGGAAAAAGAATCATCAACGGTTCCTTAACCTTTTCTGAGCATCCACCGTATGTGGACACTTTGGTCCCCACGGGAGGAAAAACAGAGCTGGGAAGGTGCCGTCCAGGCCCTTACAGGGAGACCTCTCTGGCCTCTTCCTCGGTCCCTCCGTAGCCCTCCTTGTCGTCCCTGCCCCCCCCCCCCCCCCGCGCCCGGCCCCCTCTCTCTGGAAGGCAGCTGACCTGTGGGCTGGATTTCTGTAGCCTTGGGAGGTCAGACCTGTCAGGTTCAACTCAGGGCTTTCCTGCCTAGCAGCTGTGTGATTTTTCTTTCCCTTCGGGCCTCAGTGTCCTAATCCACAAGTGGCCTATGATGGCAGTGCCCACCTCGTAGGATCGCTTTAAGGGTGAAATAGGATAAGCCGCATGAAGAGCTTAGCGGGTAACTGCACTTGGTAAGCCTTGGCCATTTGTATCAGTCATTCCGCAAACTTCCTTTTCGCAGACCCAGCCTGTGCCAGTGTGCTATACGTGCTGCAAGTGTAGATGTGAATAATGCATCCTCACGGATTCCTGGTCTACTTTGTTCATTCATCCAAGGGTTCACTTGAGTCAATAGATGTGTATTAAACCCTATGCTGGGCACCGGGCATGGCAAAATAAAAGACACAGTCCCTGTCCCCAAGCTGCTCGCAGTCTTGAGGGGGAGACACTGAGATAGAATCTGATTGTCCAGTGATGAGTGAGCATACAGGGGTTCTGGGGACAGAGGGGGGAACCTATCGGTCCGAGTGGGGTGGTGGGTTCACAAGAAGGCTTTTTGGCAAAGGAAGACTTAATTTCCTTATTGTTTCTCCAACTCACAGCCATGCTTCTACCCCAGGACCTTTGTATATGTTCTCCTCTCTGTCTGAGATGCTCCTCTCTAGGATGTCCCCGTGGCCTACTCCCTCACCTCCTCCATCGCTTTGCTCCAATGTCACCTCTGCAGTGGGGGGCCTTTCCTGGCCATGCTGTTTGTTTGTTTTATTATTATAATTTTTAATGTTTATTTATTTTTGAGACAGAGAAATAGAGCATGACCGGGGGAGGGGCAGAGAGACAGAGAGAGAGAGAGAGGAAGAGAGAGGGAGGGAGACACAGAATCGGAAGCAGGCTCCAGGCTCCGAGCTGTCAGCACAGAGCCTGACATGGGACTCGAACTCGCGGACTGTGAGATCATGACCTGAGTGGAAGTTGGGCGCTTAACCGACTGAGCCACTCAGGCGCCCCCCTGGCCACCCTCACCATCAAGCTCCCTCTCCCATACACACACACAGCACTCCCAGCCCCCTTCCCCGCTTTATTGTCCTCTGGAGTGTTTATCACCACCTGCCAAACTGTATATTCTGTGCGGTATATTTGGCGAACAAAAAGCGTTCTTTCCAGGAATGCACTGGGGAGCAGGGGGCATAGATAAGGCAAGGCTGGAAAGGGTGGTGGTGGGGCCAGATCATGAAGGGCCACAGGCCTGTGGGGGGAGACAGGCACCTGTGACTCTGGCAGCAGGTGATACGTGCTGACCTAGAGGTTAAGCAGATTGAACCAGGAGCAGAGGAGGAAGCCAGCAAGTCTGGCTGTGCAAGGAGGGCACGCTTCCTCTTAGGCCCGGGGAAGGAGTTCAAATGTTACCCGAGGGTTATGGGCATTCCAAAGGCCTGTTCTCATCTTCCCCCATCCTAACAGACAGGCGCTGGATTCTCACCTCTGGGGTGCAGAGGACGATGGGCTAAGCCTTGCACTTGTTTTCTGTAGTCCCAGCCGGAGCTCTGCCCACAGGAATTTCTCCAGCAATAGCTGCTGGGTTGGACTGGGATTGGTGAGAAGTAGAAGCGCCTGGAATCGTGAGTGTCGGGACCATGAGCCTAGAGCCTTGGGCGCCATGTTGGATCTTCCCAATCAGAGCCTGCTCTAGGGTTTCTCCAAAAAAAAAAAAAAAAAAAAAAAAAAAAAAAAAGAAGTGACCTTACACCGTGGAAAAACAAGCAGGTTTTCGCAATGCAAAAAAACAAAAAAGACAGTGAGAAACAGAGACAGAAGGGAAGGCTAGCTCAAAGAATGTTTCTTGAGAATGAACAGTTTGATTGGTTTTTCAAAGATAAAACAAAGCAGGCATTCGCTCCCAGGTGAGTGTTTGAATCTGCATTTCCAGCAAAGGTTTTTGGTGGAAGACAGATGAGTCTTACTGAAGAGTAGCTGTTACACATGCAGGAACAGACTGAGCCCACGATAAGACGACCTGTGTGTCCCTTCATTTCATTTATTTTTATTTTTTTCAATTTTATGACTTTTTAAAAGTTATTTTTAAACATTTATTTGTTTAAATTCAAGTTAGTTAACATACCTTCATTTTAGTTTTACTTAAGTAATCTCACCATCCAACGTGGGGCTTGAACTCACGAGATCAAGAGTCGCATGCTCTTGGGACTGAGCCAGCCGGGCACCCCCGTGTATATCAGTAGAGCAGGCTGCTGACTTCTAGAATAGCTGAGATCTGATGAGGCTGGCTACTCCCTTAAGTCCTGGCTCATTCACATCCTCCCCACCCCCAATTATTCTTTATTCCACAGATAAATATCAAACACCAAATATGTATTAGGCTATGTGTTAGCTGCTGAAAATATGGGGAACAAGACTGATGAGTTTCCCGGCCTGTAGTGGAAGGGGCAGGAGACAGAAGTCCTAAACAAGTCAAGAAATACATGAAAGAGAGTCCAAAATGATGGTGTCACCGAGGGGAAAAGCAATGATAGGAGCTTAAGTGGAGGAGGAGGAACTACCCTAGGGAGGTGGTCAGGGAAGGCTTCCCGGAAGAGGTGGCATTTGTGCTGAGACCTGGAGCTAATGCTAATGTGAAGTATTAGTATTCTAGGCCAGGGAAGCAGCAAGTCCCAAAGCCCTAGGTAGCAAAGCTTGGCGTGCTTTTAATGTGAATGTGACAGCACGCACTGTCGCAGAATATCAGAGCGGCGGGTACCCTGGAGCCCATCCAGTCAACACCCCACTCAACTGATGTTGCTTTTTGCCACAGCCCTGAACACAACAGTGGAGTGAGTCAAGGTTGGGGGTGGGGAGACCCACGAGGCAGAGGGCATGGAATATTTGACAGCTCTCCCCATGTCGTAGAATGCTGAAGGGCTCCTGGCTTTTCTCTGCGTGGTTTTTGTTTTTGTTTTTGTTTTTGTTTTTGCAATTTTGCCAAATTGTCATTTTTTTTTTTTACCCTTTTACAGGCTAGAACTTCCACTCCAAAATTGACTTAAGCTCACTTCATGTGCTGTTGACAGGTCCCTCGTGTTCCTTTTCCAGAGAGGTTGAGGGGGGAGCGGGGCATGCCCTACCTCTTCAGTCACCACCTTCTGCACTATATTTGTTCCTAAAATGCAGTAAATAAAAAGTGCGTCCGGGGACAGGAAGCTCGCCTCCCTCAAGACTGCTCATTCTATTCCTGGGACACTTGGGCTGCTAGAAAAGACATCCTGGGCTTGAACCCAAATCTGCCTCCGTGGGGCATCCTCGTCTGGTCCTGCCTCCACAATCGGGAGCCACACGGGACAAGTAGGGTGTTTTTCACCCTCGGCAGCCCTTCAGAAATTTGGAGACAGAGACTGGGTGCCCCCAGCCCCCTTCCAAACACCAGTCAGCCCCTGATCCCTCCATCAGACAGGCATTCTGTGACCCAGACACCCCCTAGTCTTCCAGAAAGGCTCTCAGAATGGGGGTCAGGACCAGACAGACCCCTCCCGATGAGTCTGGCCAGGAGCCCTTCTCGTGGGCATCACGCTCCTGCCATCACCGCCAAGACGGCCGCTGCCTCTGTGATCTGAGTGATAGCGGGCTTGGGGTCACAGGTCCTTGCGGGTTTCTGTTCGGGGGGATGTCGGGGTAGGACTTCTTCATGTCTTATTGGTGACCTACTCCGCTGTGTCTCTTCATCCAGCCCCTCCACCATTCCTCCGTGCCTGCTAAACACGTAGAGAAAGTTCCTTTTCTGAGAAATGACGCGGGAGGCCCGCCCCACTCTCCTGGGAAAAATCGCAAACATTTGCTGAGCCCCTACCATGTGGCAACTCAATTCCGAACGTCTGCCACAGATCAGCTTAGAACAGAGAGATGAGGCAGGTAACATGGTTGTCCCCATTACTGAGGTCGGTAAACCGAGGCACAGAGCAGCTGAGAAACTCACCCAAGGTCACACGGCTAACAAGCGGTGGGGCCAGAATGTGGGCACGTGCCGCAGTCAGTGACATGCTTTTTTCTGCACAGCAACTGGCAGATGTTAAAAATTGGGGCTTTTCTCCCCGCCCTCCCTCCCCCCCCCGGAGAGCCGGTGATTACATATTTACTCGAATCCCGCTGCCTAATGCCCTCAGACACCTCATCTCTTTGTAGTTCCCCGAACGAGCCATCGTGACACATGCCTGTGAGCCCTACATAGGCTGTTCCTTCCCCTCGGGATGCCCTTCCTCGCATCCTAGCCTGGTGAACTCTGATCCACTCCCCTGTTTCTTCCCCGATTTTTTTATTGTGGTAAAATACACACAACCTAAAATTTACCACCTTAACCGCATTAAATGTACAGTTCATCGGTGTGAAACACATTTATAATGTTGTGGAACCACCACTATCATCCGTCTCCAGAACTCTTCTCATCTTGTAAAACTGAGAGTCTGTTCCCACTAAACGCTAACTCCCTATCCTCCCTCCTCTCCCCTGGCAACTCCCAATCCGACTGGCTGTTTCTATGACGATGACTACTCTTACGTGTGTCCTACAAGTGGGATTGCACATATTTGTGCTCTTGTGACTGGCTTATGTCACTTTGCGTAACGTCCTCAAGGTTCAACCCTGTTGTAGCGTTTTGCAGAATTTCTTTCCTTTTTAAGGCCGAATAGTATTCCACTGTATGTATAGCCTGCGTTTGCTTTATCCGTTCGCCTATTGGTAGATCCTTGAGTTGCTCCCATGTTCAGGCTATTGTGAATAATGCTGTTATCAACATGGGTGTGCAGGGACCTCTTTGGGGCCCTGTTTCAATTCTTTTGGGCACATACCCAAAGGTGGGATTGCTGGGTCATATGGTAATTCTACATTGAATTTTTTTAAAGTTTATGTATTTATTTTGAGAGAGAGAGAGAGAGAGAGAGAGAGAGAGAGAGAGAGGAGAGCAAGTGAGCGAGTATGGGAGGGGCAGAGAGAGAGAGGGAGAGAGAGAGTATGTGCACAGGAGGGGCAGAGAGAGGGAGAGAGAGAATCCCATTGTCAGAGCACGGAGCCTGATGCAGGGCTTGAATTCATGAACCATGACCTCATGATCTGAGCCGAAATCAAGAGTCGGTCGCTTAAGCGACTGAGCCACCCAGGCACCCCCACGACTTGGAATGTTTTAAGGAACTGCCATAGTGTCTTCCACAGCAACTGTACCATTTTATGTTCCCACTGACAGTGCACGAGGGTTCCGATTTCTCCAACCTACTTTAAAAGATTCAGTACAGGTGACTTTTCTTCTAGGAAGCCCTCAGTGATCTCCATGTCCTGGGATCGGTGCCCCCAGTACTGAGCAACAGCCAGGTGCTTTGCTCTGAGCTCAGCACTCAAAACACAAGTTTATACTAGAGATGATCTCTGCTCTTAAGGCTGTCACTGTCCCATTACTGAGGGGCGGGCTGAGAGGGTAGGTCTCAAGCCCAGTTCTATCACAGGCCACTAGAGAGCCCTCCAGGCAGGGAGTAGCAGTGTGACAGGTGGGGATGGGACAGTAAGGAATGACGGAGACCAGGGCAAAGCTAAACACGTGTCCAGTTGATGGGGTCTGGCCATTGTGGATGTGTGGGGATCCAGAGCCAAGATTGCCAGGACTTTTTTTTTTTAATTTTTTTTTAACATTTATTTTTGAGAGACAGAGTGAGACAAAGTGAGAGTGGGGGAGAGGCAGAGAGAGAGGGAGACACAGCATCAGAAGCAGGCTCCAGGCTCTGAGCTGTCAGCACCGAGCCTGATGTGGGGCTTGAACCCACAGACCGTGAGATCATGACCTGAGTCGAAGTCGGACGCTTAACTGACTGAGCCACCCAGGCGCCCCAAGATTGCCAGGACTTTTAAAGAGAAGCTGGAAATCTGGATTTCTGTCCGAGATCTCTTAACACTTACAAATTAGCAACTAATTCTAATGTTTTGAAAGGCCATGTAGCACTTCCTAGCACTGCCTGTAGCCCTGGGCTGGAAGTTTATAACCACAGACTGGGTTCCTGCCATCAAGCAATTATCAGGAATTATGAGCTCTATTACTCAAGCTTTTACTTCTCCACCTTGTTTATAAGGAAATCACGTGACACCGGTCAGATGTCCTGTGAAAATCATGACCATTAAGTCTTTATTGGGGGGTCTACCCCTTTGTGTAGTGGCAAGCACGTGGACTGGGAGGATAGGCCAGGCTTTAGATTTTTGGGTCAGGCTTTTGTAAGCGACCTAACATCTGCCCCCCAGTTTCCTTCCTTACAGAATGGGGTCCTAATGCCCCATGAGATATTGTGGGGATTCAAGATCCCGAATGCTGAACCTGTCTTCTGCTCGTGGCACGGTGGATGTCCGCTGAGGATTGAGTTCCTCTCTCATTCTTTCCTTTCCTTTCATTTCCTTTTATTTTATTTTATCCTCCTCTCTTCTATTTAGAGAGAGAGGGCACAAGTGAGCAAAGGGCAGAGAGAGAGAGAGAGTGGGGCTTGTGCTCACCAATGCAGGGCTCAAACTCATGAACCGTGAGATCATAAGCTGAGCCAAGGTGAGATGCTTCATGACCAAGCCACCCAGGCACCCCCTCCTCCCTTGCTGAGTGATCAGCCTCGAAACCCCCTCCTTCCGATTGGAAGTGCCGAAGTAGGCAACGTGTGTGATGAGTTCTGCAACACTCCAGAGACAGGCAGCCCTCCTACGGAAGGAGCAATCAGGTATAACTCCCTGGAGGAGGAGGAGGACTCAGTGTGGACCGTCTGCCAGTGAGCTCTGGGCCATCCTGCTCTATATGCCAGCCTCCTGGGAGGCAGCAAGCCCTCTGATGAGGCCGAGGGCATCTCGGCAGCTCTGGTCTCAGGATGAGACCGTGTCCAAGTGTCTCTGGCTGCCCTCAGTGTGGCTTCAGCCCTGGGACCAGTCCGCACAAGATCGACAGAGCAGGTGCCAGAGAACAGGCATGTTTATGAGATGTTTAATTTATCCCACAGGTATTTATTTTCTTTTTTCTTTTCTTTTTTTTTTACTGTAATTTATTGTCAAGTTAGCTAACATACAGTGCATGCAGTGTGCTCTTGGTTTCGGAAGTAGATTCCCGCGATTCATCCCTTACACACAACACCCAGTGCTCATCCCAGCAGGTGCCCTCCTCAATGTCCACCACCCATTTCCCCCTCCCCCTAGACCCCCATCTACCCTCAGTTTGTTCTCTGTATTTAACCGTCTCTTATGGTTTGCCTCCCTCCCTCTCTGTTTGTAACTATTTTTTCCCTTTCCCCTCCCCCATGGTCTTCCGTTAAGTTTCTCAAGTTCCAGTCTCCGACTGACTTATTTTACTCAGCATAATACCCTCCAGTTGCATCCACGTTGCTGCAAATGGAAAGATTCCAGTCTTTTTCATTGCTGAGCAGTATTCCATTGTGTATATAAACCACATCTTCTTTATCCATTTATCAGTTGATGGACATTCGGGCCTCTTGCATACTTTGGCCATTGTTGATGGCACCGCTATAAACATCGGGGTGCATGTGCCCGTATCCCACAGATAATTCTTGAGGACCTACCAGGCGTCAGATGTTGCTCGAGGTGCTGGGGTCAGAAATGAATCAGAGAAGGATCCTGCCCTCAAGAGTCTTCCACTCGACAGGGAGTGGAAATGGTTGGGACGGAGACATCCAGATTTGAATCCAGTTCTGTCTGACTTGAAGCTCAGATCCTTCCAGCTGACGTTGTTCTTTCTCCTCATCCCCATACTTAATCGTTTGTTCAGGGAGTGTCATTGGGTCACAGCTAGATCCAGACACAGCTCGGCTGGGCTAGCTCCTGGACATCTGCGGAGAAATAAGACCTAAATCCCTGAACATGGATAAGCTCACCCCAGGAGAGGTGCAGACAGAGCACCTGCATTTGGGGGGCTGAGCAGCTGAGGGCAGATGGCTGAGAGTGGCCCTCTTAAGGCCAGAGAGAGAGGGAGGGCTGGGGGGTGAAGCCCAAGCTTGGGCAACACCAGGCTTTGGGGGGATCCCTGGGAGCCGGCTCAGGGACACAGCAGAGGGTTCAGGCAGCAAAGCGTTCAGACGGAAGTGGGTGTTGAACCAGTGGAGGCTTCTCAGTCCAGAAATTTGGCTTTTAAAAAAAAATATTGATTTTTGAGACAGAGAGAGAGAAAGACAGAGCACGAGCAGGGGTGGGGCAGAGAGAGAGGGAGACACAGAATCCGAAGCAGGCTCCAGGCCCCGAGCTGTCAGCACAGAGCCCGACACGGGGCTCAAACCCGCGAACCAGAGATCATGACCTGAGCCGAAGTCGGAGGCTCAACCTACTGAGCCACCAGGCGCCCCTGGACGTCTGGCTTTTAGAATGGAAAACAAAACTGGAGAGACAGGTCTGCAGAGGCAAAGGATGTTTTCCTCTTTCTTGCTTCATTGTGTTTGGTTTGGGACGGTGAGGCCCGGAGCGTCAGTAGGAGGAGGAGGGAACAGGGGAGCTGTCACCCCCTGACATACTGGCCCGTATTTATTTGATGCCTTTGCTATCTGTTCCCTCAAGCCGAAGGGAAGCTTGTGGGGGCTGGGCCTCCGTCTTGTTCACCGTGACCCCCCCACCCCCCCGCCCAGGGCCTTGCACGTGGCAGATGGTCAGTAAGCACTTTCTTGCATTGAACTGGATTCATAGGGTTCTGCGGGGTGCCCAGCGGTTAGGTCTCGGGAAGACAAGGGCCCTGAGGCCTGGAAGGAGGGGCTTCTCTCTGACGCAGCCGTGAGCGGAGGAAGGAGAGCAAAGAAGGCAAGAGCGACGAGACAAAGGAACTCACACTCACGTCTTCTCAGAAAAGTGTGCGCACATGGGTCAGGGACCGGGCGGGGGCACGGATTAACAGAAGTGAACAGAGCATAGTAACAGCTACCCATGTTCGTCCAGAACACTCTAGAAGGCTACTCATCATTTGCTTACCAGCATTATTTGGCCACTGCTCTGTTATAAATGCATCCATTCACTTTGTCATCCTAACAAGGACACTGAGGCAGGCCAATTACAGTCGGCCCGAAGCAGGTGTGGCTCGTAGTGGGGAAGCCAGGATTTGAACCCAGGACTCGAAGTTGCTCTAGAGTCTGTGATGCCAACTGTGAGCCGCACACCTCCTTACCCGGCCTTGTTTTATGTAGCTGGTTCGCCACGAGCCTCTGGGGCGGCAGGGCGGCATTATTCTCATAGTTCACAGCAACAAACAGAGAGGTGTGGTGACCTGGCTGGAGCCACACAGCTACTGAGCGGCCGAGCGGGGACGCCAGCTTGCCCGTCTCTAACTGCAAGCCTGGAGGGTTCTCCTTCCCAGGGAGAAGGAATGCGGGAATCCCGTGCCAGTCGGAGTCAGGTGCCAACAGGGAGGTGCCAGCATCTCCAGAGTGTGGCTTTCACAGGCTCCTGGGTGTCCTCGGCTCAGGAACAGGGGGAGGGTTGGCACGGCCGTCCCTGAGTTGAGGCCCAGCGAGACGGGATGAAATGTGAACAGGGGCCGTGGGCTGGAGGACTCCATAGAGACGCAGCGTGGAGGGCGGAGGGGAGGCTGCCCCGGGAGGGGGATTCCAGCCTCCCTGCCCCCGTGGAGAAGCCTGGACCGTGGGCGGCCTAAGCCAGACCCTCTCTAGCGTCTCTCCGGAAAGCCACCGAGGCACTGTGAACCCTTCAGGAAATAGCTGCTTCTGAACAGAGACGGGCCAAGCCCCCGGGGGTCATGAGGGGAGAGGCAGGCCCTTCGAGGTGAGCGGTCAGGTCCCGGAGCCGCCCGGTCAGGAGCGTGGGAGGCTGGCAGAGAGGCCTTTAAAACCTGCAGGCCCAGCCCCTGCCCCTGCTGCAGGCCTGACACAGAGAGAAGGTCTCCCTGGTGAGGAATCTCATTCTGAGGGCTGCCCCGCTTGGGGTGGGGTGGGCAGGGCGTAAGGAGGGAGAGGGGCTGCGAGAGGAGGCCCCTGATCCCCCGGTGCCTCCCCCACAGACCCGGGGGAGGTCTCTCACGTGCCTGCTGTGCCATGGGGCTTGGTGCTGTCTGTCCTTTCTAGTTTGAGACCCGACTGGGGGGTCCGGGAGAATGGTGGCGGTGGGGGGGGGGGCTGCTGCGTGTGGACTTGAGGGTCCGTCCCTCCGGTGACCCGGCCACTCCTCGGCCCCCACGTTTTCGTGCCGCCGTTAGGCTGTCTGTTTCCACTTCCTCCACTTCTCATGACCTCAGCTACCACTTTCCTCCTAAATTATCTTGTGGCTGTGCTCATTTTCCTCTGTGGTCGCTGGATGGAAATAGCCGAGCCCACATCCTTCTCCTGGGGGGCGGCTCTGGGCTCCACCGATGGGCCACTTTCCCGGCCCCTGGGGCAGCTATTTCGAAGCTTCTGCCGCCTCTTTGTTGTATTCTTTCAGGCCCCTTTCCATGGAGTCTCGTGCTGTTCCGTGGCACCAACAGCCCTGGGCCCAGCTGCTCTAAAATGTGCCTGGGATTTTGATCTGATTCAGCTATATTGTGAGGCCGACAGATCAAGAGCTGGTTGCCATTTAAAAGCTAGTCTGGGGGCACCTGGGTGGCTCAGTCTGTTGAGTGACTTTGATTTTGGCGCAGGTCATGATCCCAGGGGTGTGGGATCGAGCCTCACGTAGGGCTCTGAGCTGAGCGTGGAGTCTGCTTAAGATTCTCTCTCTCCCCCTTCTGTCCCTCTCCCTTACTTGTGCTCTTTCTCCCTCTCTCTCTCTCAAAAAAAAAAAAAAAAAAAAGTTCTGTTATTTACAGTTTCTGAGAGCAGGAGACATACCACACCATGCGGGGCCACATGGGGAAGCATCAGGGTTGATCAGGAGGCAGAAGAAATGAGAGAAAGCTCAGCCCAGAGCCTTTCTTGTATTTTCCATGGGAAAGGCAAAGGAGGGCAGGGTAAACGCTGTGAGATTGGCCAGCCCGAATGGTTTCAGCAGACTCTGGGCTGCAGGGGTGCAGGGTTGGTCCCTAGCTATCTGCTTCTGGCCCTGGGGTGAAAAAGGGCAGAGGAAATGCTGGCTGGGAGCGGGAGAGTTAGACGGAGAGGTTGGGGTGTGAGTTTCAGACTGGCTGGTTTGCCTATGACAGCCATGCTCAAGAGGAGTTTTATGTTACCTCTAGGAATTAGCTAGTCCTGGGAGGGGCTGTCCGTTCCCAGCCCAGCAAGGTCCCCAGGACTTCAAAGCATCATCCAGTATGGAAAAGGAACACAGGGAAGGGTACAGAGTTGCTGCTTGGAGGCAGCGAAGCAGAGTAGATTCCTGGGCTGGAGTACTGGGCACATCCCCTTCCAGAGCCTCGGTTTCCCCACCTGTAAAACCAACAGCTGCTATCCCCTCGTCCAACAAATGACTGCTGATGGGACAGACATTGAGCCTGTAGATTTCACAATAGCCACCTGCCCGGGAGCTCACCAGGCTTTTATTTATTTATTTTTTTTAATTATTTTATTTTATTTTATTTTATTTTATTTTATTTTTTATTTTTTTAAATTTTTTTAAATTTTTTAATTTCTTTTTTATTTTTTTATTATTTTATTATTTTTTTTAATTTAAAAAAAATTTTTTTTCAACGTTTTTTATTTATTTTTGGGACAGAGAGAGACAGAGCATGAACGGGGGAGGGGCAGAGAGAGAGGGAGACACAGAATCGGAAACAGGCTCCAGGCTCCGAGCCATCAGCCCAGAGCCTGACGCGGGGCTCGAACTCACGGACCGCGAGATCGTGACCTGGCTGAAGCCGGACGCTTAACCGACTGCGCCACCCAGGCGCCCCTCACCAGGCTTTTAAAGAGCAGCGGACAGAACCTGGCACACTGTGGGTGCCTGTGCGCGGAGACTGGCACCTTTCTCCTGTTGTGGCTCTGGGAAGCAGCTGAGGAAGACCGGTGTGGAAACGTAGGGTCCAGGGCCATTTTCCTTGGCTGGTCAGAGCCCTCAGGGTGGAGGTCATGGGTGGACAGAACCCTCAGGAATGTTCTTGGAACTCAGAGGAGCTACCGGACAAAGGATAGCATGGAGAGGCCAGCCCAGTAGCCAGGAGCCCTGGAGAGCCACAGCTTGTGTGTACGGAACCAGGCCTTGACAGGTGTCAGGGGCTCGGGGCAGAGCACTGCACAAGGGACCACTGAGCTCAGGGATCAGAGGCACCGAAGGGGAAGTCCTGACGGACCACAGGCCAGCTGAACAGCTGTGGATAAACAAGGACTTTGGGATCCGGAGTAGGAAGGGAAACAGCCAGCCGCCGGTAAGGAACCTTTGAGGCCAAGTTAGAATCAGGCACTGGCCCAAGACACATGGAATTTCCTCTGCCTTCTGGGTGTGACTTTTTGGGACTCAAGGCCAGTGATTCATGTGTTTGCCGGAGACAGGCGTGGGGAGGGAAGCTGGGGCCTCCAGCTCCATGGCTCAAAGTGGAGCTTGTCCCTCTAGGAAGGGAGGCTGTGCGATGCCGTGAGAGGTGCACAGGCATGGGTTTGAACCCTTCTTCCACTTCCTACCACCTGTGTGACTTCTGGCAAGTTCCATGAGCTCCCCGAGCCTCGATTTCTCCACTGGCAAAATGGAAACAGTGATACCTACCCTTCGGAGCTCTCATGGGTACCCAGGGTCCACTTATTCTTGAGGTAGGCACAGTGCCTGAGGTCCGTGGAAAGGTCTTCAGTTTAATTCTTTTAGAATCAGGAGGAAAAGAAACACTGGATATAATAATAACGAATATACAATCACGCATCCAGCCTGGATTGTATTTGCTTCCATACCGACGTAGTTGGAAAATATAACTTAAAAGAATTTTTTTTTTTTTTTTTGGAGGAAGGGCCCCATGAAGGCGAAAGTGCGGGGGACTCACAAAGCCATCACGAGGCCCTGAAAGCTGGTCACACGGGACCAGCCCATGCTTCCTCCCTGAGCACTCACTCGGGGCCACACATTATTCTCAGTGTCGGGAAAGAGGGCAAAGCCACCCCGCTTCTGCCCTCAGACACCAGCAGGGAAGACATCCTTGAACACCGGCAACCAAGCACCATGAGGGGAGTTAACACCATCCGCTCCCCTCCGTCTCCCACCCCTGCATCATCACCGCCCTTGTCCCTGCCCGGTTTTCTCCCTGCCCGGTCCTTGTGTCCTTCACCAAGAACACAAGGTTTTTTTTTTTCTCCCTGCCCGGTCCTTGTGTCCTTCACCAAGGACACAAGGTTTTTTTTTTTTCTCCCTGCCCGGTCCTTGTGTCCTTCACCAAGGGCCATGTCCAGCCTGTGTCAATTCCTGCTCCTTCCTCGTGCCACCAAATCTCCATTTAAGAAATCTGTCGCCTATTTCTTCTGTTGCTTTTAGCCATTTTCTGCAGAGGAGGCAATTGCATTGGGGCATTTGTGGTGGGAAAGCCCTCTCCTGCCTCCTTTGGGGCCACACCCCACAAATGCTCTTCTGCCCCCAGGAGCCTCTGGGATCAACTCCTTGAGGTCTTTGTCTCTTTTCCGGCTGAGGCGGCCCCGTGTGCTGCCCAACAGGAGAGGTGGGGCCTGGCGGGGACCGAGGGGGGAGGTCTGAATGCATCGTGGGGGCATCTCCTGAGACGTGTGCCATGGCATGTGTTTTCTTTTCCAGAACCCCAGAGATGAAAGGCCTTCTCACGCTGGCTTGGTTCCTGGCTTGTAGTAAGTGCTGGCCCCATAACCTCTGAACCTGTGACCTTCCACCCTTAGGAATAATAGGGTAGTGGACAGGAGGCCAGTCTTTGAGGTCATAGAGACTCGAGTTTGAACATCAGCTCTGCACTTACTGTAGACTTGTCTGCAAGAGCCTTTTCCTCTCCAAGCCTCTGTTTCTTCCTCTGTGACATGGGATGATATTCAGCCGACTGGTGGGGGCTACCGTAGCATGATTCTAGGTGGTGATGGGTAAAGGTTGTGCTATGTGGACAATACGTGGCTTGCAAATGTGGGAGGCGTATTTTTTTTTTTTTTAACGTTGGTCCAAAACAAAAGAAAATAAAGCCCAAATGAAAACAAGACCCTTATATAACAACTCCATCCCGTGGTTCCTGGGTCATTCTCTGCTGATGCCGGCCTGGGTTTTATGCACGCCCCACCTGCTGTCCCCTCCCAGCTGGAGGTGACCGCACAGCACAGGGGAGTCCCATAACCATGTCCACAGCCCCTGCCAGGCTGTCCTAATCTTTGACATCTTGCCAGATCCCTGGAGACCGAGGGAGGGCGGGAGGCCTAGAGCAGAGAGGGGAGGCCTCTGGTTCACTGTGAAACCCGAACCTTTCCCTCCAAACTACTGTTTCCCAATCCGTAAGGCGAGGGAGCTGGCTTCAATGATCTTGGAGGATCCCACCCTGCTCTAAGGTTCTGTGCCTTACGTTCCAAATGGTGTTCTTTGCGGGGAGGGAGGTGTGCATCGGCAGGAGACACGGGAAGCACCTGTCTTCCCGCTTCGTACAGCTACCATATTAATTACACCGGATATCTCTTAGTCACTCACTGTGTGTCTGCCACTGTGCTCATAACTTACATCCTTTCTCTCATTTGAATCCTCAGGATGACTCCAAAAGGTAGGCGTTTGCTTTAGTGTCCCCCCTCCCCCCCCGGGCAAATTTGCACACGTGGAAGCTGAAGCTCGGAGAGATTAAGTGACACACTCAACATCACGCTGCGAGCGGCAGAGGCAGGATTGGAACTCACGTTTCCCATTCTCCAAGTCCAGACTTTTAGCTCTAGTACTTGACCTCCCCTTTCCTATTCCTGTCTCACTAACAGGGAGAAGGAGAAGGAGATGCCTGGGTCCCCCCCAGTCCTAGGGCAGGACAAGGGGCGGGAGCCTGCAGGGCGAGCGGGCCTGGGGCAAGCGTGATGTGTTCACCTGAGGCTGGGGGCTGCCTTCCAGGTGTGCCTGCTGTGCCAGGGGGCTTGCTGGACCTCAAGTCCATGATTGAGAAGGTGACCGGAAAGAACGCCCTCACGAACTACGGCTTCTACGGCTGTTACTGTGGTTGGGGCGGTCGGGGGACCCCCAAGGACGGCACCGATTGGTGAGCTGGTTCTCATAATTCTCCTCTACACTTAAGCTCTACACCCCAAGTATCTCACTTAATTCCACGTCAGTTCTGGAAGATGAGTATTGAAGCACCATTTTGTTTTTCTTTTTTAACTTTAATGATTACATTTTTTAACTGATCTATTTATTTTTTAATTTACATCCAGGTTAGTTAGCATACAGTGCAATGATGATTTCAGGAGTAGATTCCTAATGTCTCTTACCCACTTAGCCCATCCCCCCTCCCTCAACCCCTCCAGTAACCCTCTGTTTGTTCTATTTAAGAGTCTCTTATGTTTTGTCCCCTCCCTGTTTTTTTATTTTTTATTTTTTTATTTTTGGGACAGAGAGAGACAGAGCATGAACGGGGGAGGGGCAGAGAGAGAGGGAGACACAGAATCGGAAGCAGGCTCCAGGCTCCGAGCCATCAGCCCAGAGCCTGATGCGGGGCTCGAACTCACGGACCGCGAGATCGTGACCTGGCTGAAGTCGGACGCTTAACCGACTGCGCCACCCAGGCGCCCCGTCCCCTCCCTGTTTTTATATTGTTTTTGTTTCCCTTCCCTTATGTTCATCCGTTTTGTCTCTTAAAGTCCTCATATGAGTGAAGTCATATGACTTTTGTTTCTCTGACTAATTTCGCTTAGCATAATACCCTCCATTTTCATCCACGTAGTTGCAAATGGCAAGATTTCATTCTTTTTGACTGACGAGTAATACTCCATTGTATATATATCCCACATCTTCTTTATCCATTCATCCATCGATGGACGTTTGGGCTCCTTCCATACTTTGGCTATTGTTGATAGTGCTGCTATAAACGTGGGGGTGCATGTGTCCCTTCGAAACAGCACACCTGCATCCTGTGGATAAATGCCTAGTAGTGCAATTGCTGGGTCGCTAGGTAGCTCTATTTTTAATTTTTTGAGGAACCTCCATACTGTCTTCCAGAGCAGCTGCACCAGTTTGCATTCCCACCAGCAGTTGAAACACCATTTTATAGGTGAGAAAGCTCTGTCTCAGAGAGGTTAACGGACTTGCTCGAGATACATCTAGTAATGTGTCACACATCTTGGAGACCTAGTCAGTTGGTCTATTGCTACATAACGTATCACCCTAAAATGTAGTGGCTTAAAGTGACCATGACGATTTATTTTGCTAAGAATCTGCCATTTGGGCTGGGCTTGGCAGGATGGCTTGTCTCAGCTCCACCCGGCCTCAGCTTGGGCAGCTCAGATGAGGCAGGACGATCCAGTTTCTGGATGGCTCCCTCCCATGGCTGGCATGCTGTGGCTGGCTGCTGGCTGGGAGCTCAGCTGAGGCTGTGGGCCGGGGGCCTCCGCTCCTCTCACTTAGGCCTCTCCAAGGCTGTTTGGACTTCCCCACACAGCACAGTGACTGTTGGGTTCCAAGAGTGAGTGTCCCAAGACTGCAAGACAATAGGGTCTAGCCTCAGAAATTCTGTGGTATCAGTTGGTGGAGGCAATCTCAAAGACTCTCAGAGGGAGGAGAACTGGATTCCACTTCTCGATTGGGAAGTGTCAAAGTTCTAGAACTTTGAACGTGAGATAGAGAGATTGTTCTTTGGAAAATTCCAAGACACTTGGACCTGGATCATGGAAGGAGGCCATGAGGCAAATGGATGGCAGATGGTTGGAGCCGAGTTTCCCACTGCTGGAGGGGGAGTTCCCTCCCTGTGGTGACAGATTAGAGGTGGAGATGTCAGGACAAACTCCTGTTTGGCTTAATACAGATGCAGGTGGTTCCACACAGAAATATGTACTGATGTGTGTACAAACGTGGGTTAATGTAGACACGTATTTTTTGCTCTGTCAGCTGGGAGGACCCAAAAGAAACATCCCACTAGCAATAGACAACTTTTTTAAAAAGTTTATTTATTTTGAGAGAGACAAAGAGTGCAGGAAATCAGAGAGAAAGGTAAAGAATCGCAAGCAGGCTCCATGCTGTCAGCACAGAGCCCGATGTGGGGCTTGAACTCACGAACCGTGAGATCATGACCTGAGCCAAAACCAAGAGTTGGATGCTTAATTGACTGAGCCACCCAGGCGCCCCAATAAGCAAATTCCCATGACCAGACTTGGTCTCTAATACCATTCTTCAAAAAAAAAAAAAAAAAAAAGAACTGGGGAGCCTGGGTGGTTCCATCGGTTAAGCGTCCAACTTCGGCTCAGGTCATGATCTCGAAGTTCGTGAGTTTGAGCCCCATGTCGGGCTCTGTGCTGACAGCTCAGGGCCTGGAGCCTGTTTCAGATTCTGTGTCTCTCTCTCTCTCTCTGTCCCTCCCCCTCTTGTGCTCTGTCTCTCAAAAATAAATGTAAAAAAAAAATAAAAAAAACCCAACAAGACTCCTTGGAGACATGGCTGATTGTAAGACAAGGGCAGGAAATATACAGGATGAGCCTGGAGTCTCGTGTAAGGGCGAAAGTTAAGGAAGTGTTTAAAGAGAGCTACCTCCCACAATGCTAGGGATATATGTCAGGGAGCACAGGAGCTGCCTGAAAGGGCTCCCAACGGCCAAAGCTGGAATAATTAGACCATAGCCCCAGTCTTATCATAAGAACATCAGACAAATCCCATACAGGGGCATCCTACAAAACACCTGCCCAGTATGCCTCAAAACTGTCAAGGTCGCCAAAAGCAAGGGAAGTGTGAGAAGCTGTCCCAGCCAAGAGGAGCCTAAGGACACGTGACAATGAAATGTAATGTGGGCATTAGGTAAATAGGCAGGAATGGAAATAGGACGTTAGGTAAATTAGGTAAAAAGTAAGGAAATCTAAATAAACGATGGAGTTTTTACAATTAATGAATCGATAGGGATGTATTATGATTTAGCAAATTAGCCTTTGAGTCAACGACGTCCATACTGGTTTGTTAACCGTAACAAGTGTATTGTACTAATAATATAAGATGTTAATGATAGGGGACGTTGGATGTGGGGCAAAAGGGAACACGGTACGACCTTCTCTATTTTTCCATAAGTCAATTTTAAAAAACTGCAATCTGCCACACCCAACACACCGGAAGTTTATTGTTTGCTCATGTAACAGTTCCATGTGAATCACATGTTACTTCCGGGACCCCGGCTCCTTCCATCTTGTGGCTCAGCCTTCCCCTGTGGCCTCAGAGTCCTCTGCGGGGTCATCTCCATCCAGCTGAGAGATGGGAGAGAGAGAGAGAAAGAGGAGGACAGTGTGGGAGAGTTTCACGGGTAGGCCGGGAAGTGGTGTCCATGGCTTCTGCCCGCGATCCCCTGGCCGGAATCTAACTGTGTGGCCACACCTACTTGCAGGGGAGGCTGGGAGATGTAGTCTCACCGTGAGCCTTGGAGGAAACAGCGGGCCGGTGAACCGCTAGCCGGTGGCAGGCAGCCCCAGAGGAAAGAGCAGAGAAGTACTCGGCCTCATCCCTAGATTCTTTCTTTGCCAGACCACACCCACCCAGCAGTGCTGTGCTCCGTCCGCTCAGGTTCTAGGTCCCTTGCATTGACAGGTGCTGCTGGGTGCATGATCACTGCTACGGGCGGCTGGAGGAGAAAGGCTGCCACATCCGGACACAGTCATACAAATACAGATTTGCACGGGGACTGGTCACCTGCGGTAAGGCTGGGGCTTCCCCTTCAGGCCACTGACAGAGCCTGGGTCTTTTCTGGCTCTGCGTTCAGCTGCCCCTAGAGGCCAGCCAGCCTGTAGCTTGGAGGGCGGAGCTGGGGACAAGAAGGGTAGGATTGCTGCAGTGAGGATCTCTGGGTAAGGGCTAAAACATCGCAGACTGAGCATTCACTAGGTGCCGAATGCTTTGCATGCTTCCTTTTTCTTGCACCCCCAAATGCCTTTCGGAGTGCGTTCAGTCTTCAGTCCCATTTTACACGTGAGGAAACTGAAACTCAAAAGGCTTGCCAGGGCACGCAGCCGGAGTTGGGATTCAAGCTCAGGTCCATCTGAGTTCAAAGCTAAGTCTGAGTGTGGTGTCTCCTCCAGAGCAGGGGCTGCCTCCACCGTCAGAATGGGAACTCTTAAGGGGAGAGACCGTGTCTCTACCGTCAGACCGGGAGCTCCCAGAGGGCAGGGGCTGTGTCTCCCTGGGCTGAAACCTCACCCTAGGCATCAGCTATGCCTCTTCCATCAGATCACACGTTCCCCAGTGTAGACGCTGTGCCTCCCTCATCAGACTGAGAGCTTGCTGGGGCAGGAAGCAGACTGGGGGGGGGCAGCTCAGGCTGGAAGCAAGCCCAGGAGGCAGCGTAGGTAGGGCCCACATCTTCCCTTCCTCATTCTGCGTTTGGCGTCCCGTTTGCAGAGCTCGGGCCCCTCTGCCAAGTGCAACTCTGTGCCTGTGACCGGAAGCTCGTCTACTGCCTGAAGAGGAATCTGAGGAGCTATAATCCTCGTTACCGATACTTTCCCAACATCCTCTGCTTCTAGTGGCCCTCGGTGAGCTCCTTGCTCCCTTCTCCTCCCACACGGAGCTCACCGACTCCCCTGGGTTCCCGAGAGAGGCTCGCAGTCCCGGACCTCCTTCTCTCTCCATGGTCCACGGGGCTTGGCGGAGCCCCACGGCCACACTCCACGCTCCAGAGAGTCCCAGGAGAATGACTCTGGTCCCAGGAGCCCGCAAGGTCCACTTGTGAGGTGGGCTCGCCCCAAACTCCAGGCCGGCTGTCTTCCCGCTTGCCCTGAAGACAGCGCCCCTTCTCCAGGAAGATACATTTACTTTGCAGTTTCTGTAGTCGGACTATCACTACCACCCTCTAGAGAATTTTTACTCAAGGTAGAAGCAAAATTGACCCCCTAATTCTGCCATAGAGATGTTTGAAAACAGTATTCTTTACAAAGATTTTTTAATGTTTGTTTATTTGGGGGGGTCGGGAGAGAGAGAGAGAGAATGAGCGGGAGAGGGGGAGAGAGAGAAAAAGAGGGAGACACAGAATCCAAAGCAGGCTCCAGGCTCCGAGCTCTCAGCACAAAGCCCAACGCGGGGCTCGAACTCACAAACCACGAGATCATGACCTAAGCCAAAGTCGGATGCTTAACCAACTGAGCCACGCAGGCACCCCTAAATAAAATTTATTCTTAAGACAAATTAAACCACATGGGCATTTTCCTCTGCCCTGGAAACTCTCTGCCGCTGGGACACTCAACTCAAAGTTCACCACAGACTCTCAGGAACAGAAGGTTTTCTGGGATAAGATCCAAGCCTTTTTTGGGGTTCATCTCGTTAAACCTTGGGGTTCCTCCCTGGCCAAGCACTGGGTGTCTGTTTTCCTTGAGGAGGTGGGGAAAAGATAACTGGCGATCATGCCAGGCCAGAGAGGGCCACGTGCAAATCGCAGCATTGGCTTCTCCAGCTGTGTGGTCTCAGGCTTGTTACCGAACCTCTCTGATTTCTAGCTTCTCTTAAAAAAACAAAACAACAACAACAACAACAACAAACACAACTATCACATTTCTTGCGACGTAAAGTGGGAATCCCAAGGCCACTTTGAGCCTCAGCGGGAATGCTGAGGTTCTGGGATTTCACAGAGCAGGGCATTTAAAAAAATAGAGTTCAGCAGAAGGGCTTATTTTTACCAAGTGAGGATTCTAAAAAACCCACCTCATCTATCAGTTCATAAAAGAAAGGGCATCTGATACTGAGACTGCGGGAAGACAGGACACATTCCAAAGCAAAGGACAGTCCTTTCCAAGAAAGGACTTTTGGCTTCCTTATGCGGACAAACCCCAAAATAACCGCATGATATAATGGGATCTGTATTTTAAAAGCTCCAGTGCTGAACATTTTCAAGACAAAATTTAATTTTATGAGATGACTCTGAATGTCCCAGTGTCTTAGAGACATTTGACACGGACCCGGGTCTGTAGTTGACAGCGTTATACAGAATGGGGCTCAAATGACCAATTTGCTCATCAGACTTTTTTGATCGAAACCGTTTCCCAAATCCAATTTTAAATGGGTGTGTAGGATATTTGGAACTTCGCTTTAATGCCATTTCTCTCCAACTGCGGTATCCTGGATGACGGAGAAGGGACCCCAGTCCCGGCTTCTCCCGTCTCCCATCAGGGTTAGGTGACGGGAAGGACTTGTCTTGCCACTAAGTTCTGCAAGATGGGCTGTGCACAGGCTGTTATCACTGGGCATCCTTGCTCAGAGTACCGGCTTCAGACAGGCGAGGCAGGCATTTGTGGACAAGGACTGCTGTGAGGTTACGAAAGCAGCACCACGGGCTGAGATGGGCTTGAGCTGGAAGGGCCTCTCGGGGGGAGGGGGGGACTTTTATTTATCTACCAGGAAATGGAGGTCCAGAGAGGTTAGGAGACTTTCCCAAAGTCACACAGCACATCAACAGCAGAACTTAGAGTTAGACCTCAGATCCTGGTTCTAAACCCTGGGTTCTGATCACTATCCTGCCGTCTTCAGCTCCAGCCCAGAGAGAGAGAAAACGGAATCTGGGGCAATTCAAGGACTTATCCACATTGGGGGTTCTTGGGAGGATCTTCTGGATTCCACGTTCTTTTTTTGTTTGTTTGTTTGTTTTTAAGTTTTTTTTTTTAATGTTTGCTTATTTTTGAGAGAGAGAGAGATCGAGTAAGGGAGGGGCAGAGAGGGAGACACAGAATCCGAAGCAGGCTCCAGGCTCTGAGCTGTCGGCACAGAGCCCCATGCGGGGCTCAAACCCATGAGCTGTGAGATCATGACCTGAGCCGAAGTCGGACGCTCAACCGATGGAACGACCCAGGCGCCCCACGAGGGCCTTGAATAACAGAGGCCATCCCTGACTTGTTAGTCTGGTTGGGGCTCTGGCTTCGTCCTCTGTAGAGGGGGACCCCATGAGGTCCTCCATCGTGGTGGCCCTGGACCCACTCTCACTACGTGGGCAGCTCTGGGGAAAAGATGAAATCCAGGGGTCGCTGAAACCTAGGAGGAGGCTTTGACTCTTATTTGACTATCTCTTGCATGACAAGCAAACCTTCAAGGAGGTCATCTCTCAAAGTTGCCATGGTCCCCTGAGGGGTGGACCATCCTAGAACTGTACCGTGTCCCTTAGCTTTGCTGAACCTACGTTGCCCAGAAACGCTATCCTCACAGAATTCCGGGTTCGTGCGGGTCCCTGGGGACATTCTGCGTGAGATGTGGAGGCAGCCGTGGCACAGAGGTGGTAGGGTTTTTATGAGCGGAGTCGGAATCGGAGCGTGAGACGCTGTCACGGCTGACACGTGTTGTCCCCTATCTGTTGGCTCACCGCGTCGGGGTCGGGAGACTCTGGGGTGGCAGCAACTCCCGGCCCTGCCGGGTCACCAGCTTCAGCTTCTGTCCTTGGAGGTGGCGAGATGGCGAAGGGTGTTCTGGGCTGTCCTCATGGGTTCATCCTTGCTGGTCCAGTTTGCCCTGTCACCTGGGCCACAGAACTTCAGGCGGCGGCAGCAGCAGAAAAAGAAACCGCCTTTTACAGACTGTTTTACTGGCTCTCACGATCATGGGAGTCAACCCCCTGTGAAAAGTCCTTTATTTTATCTGTTGGTGCCTCCTGGCAGTTCTGAGGCTCCGATGAAGCCCTGGTGGATACAGTAGGCTTCTTGGTGCCTAACAACATGCTTGGCATGTAGCAGGTGCTTCGCAAGTGTCTGTTGAATGAATGAACCACTGGACGAACAGGGGAATGAATGAGACGCGGTCCCTGCCCTTAAGGTGTTCACGGACCAGGGTGGAGACAGAGAGAACTGAGGACCTGGGCAGGCGGTACAGTGGTGGGAGCATTTTGACCTCTCTGGTGGCACAGCCTGGACAGGTGTGGCTCACCTCCTGGTCACTCAGTCCCTGATGCCTCCCCGGTCGGGGCTTGTGCTGAGCGAGGGGACAGGCCGTTCCTCCACGCTGGGGCGGTGTCCTCAGGGGGCCATTGGAGAGAACTCAGTGCCCTAGCAGTGGGTGTGGACTTCCTGCAGCTGCTCCTGAAATGAGGTCCCAGCCTGTCCTGTGTGTCAAGAGCCTGCTCAGATGCAGGTCAACTCCTGACCCCACTTGCACACCTGCTTCTGGACTTGCTCCCGGGACCCGTGCCAGCTGGGGAAGGTAACTGGAGTGCTCGCCTCCGGTGCGTCCCACTCAGGTGGCAAAAGCCTTCCTTGGGAGCCTCAGAAATCCTGCCACCTCTTGGAGGTCTCTCAGGATGGTGACAGAATCCCCTTTCCCGCTGAATTCGGAAAGCCCACAACTATGGCATAAGTAAAGCCCCCGCGGAGGTTTGCTGCTATCAGTCAGGGCTCCCCAATCATCTTTTCTTGCACCACTCCTTTCCTCTAAGGCCTTCAGTGGCTCCCCATTGCCTCTTCAGCCTGACGTTTAAGGTCTTTCCACTGCTGGCTGCACGGCCCTTCCATTTTGATCTCCCAATCATTCTCTTCTTCCCCAACGCTCCACTCCTCCCATTTCACCCTGCGTGTTCCACGCTGCCTCCGTTCTCTCTGTTTCTTCCCTTCTGGGCTGTGGCCCCCTCTCCTTACCTGTGAGTTGCTTTTTTTCTCTTATTGGTAATAATAATCGTAAAGCTACCCCTTGCTGATTGCCTGCCACGTGCCGGGGACTTTCATACGGGTTATGTCACTTCATCCTCCCAACAACCTGATGGGCAGATGTAATTATCCCGCTCAACAGGTGAGTAACCTGAGGCTGAGTGTATAACCTGGGCCACACAACCAGAGAGAGGCAGAGTGGGGATTGGAGCCTGGGACGTGCAGATCCGGGGCCTGACCTCACCGGGGGCAGGTCTGTGCCTCACTGCGGCCAGCACCCCATACCTTGCTTGGCACATGGGGTCTGGCACAGAGGGGGTGCTCAGTAGACGTCCACCGACCGGGTCAGACCCCCTGCACCCAGAGACACCCAGAAGGCAGGGCTCACATCTGCATCTCAGGAACCCCACCGAGAAGTTGGAGTTAGGAACGCAATACAGAAACCTGGTTTTGGGGGAGGCTGGCCACGGAGATTCCCACGGGCTCAGTGAGAGCCAACAGCCACAGCCGTGACCTAGAGGCACTTTGTGCTTTGCATGTGTCCCGAACGCTCTGAGAAGCACAGGATTAGACCCTGTCTAGCTGTTGGGATTTTGAACCTCAAACCGTCCAAATACCTCCTCCACACTCAGTGGGGTTAACGTTCTACTAATCTGAATTAATTTGGGGTAACGAGAAGAAGCGGGAACCAGACACTGGGTTCTAGTTCTGACTTCGGATGAGTCTTGGGTGGTCTCGGGCAGACCCCTTCCCCTTCTTGACCTCAGCTTTCCCATTTTATAAGAGCAGGTGGGTTTTTTTGTTTGTTTGTTTATGTTTATGTTTGAGAGCGAGAGAGAGAGCAAGTGAGCAGGGGAGGGGCAGATACAGAGGGAGACAGAGGATCTGAAGCAGGCTCTGTGCTGATAGCCGGCAGACTGATGTGGGGCTCGAACTCACGATGGTGAGATCACCACCTAAGCCAAAGTCAGCTGCCCAACCGACTGAGCCACCCAGGCGCCCCTATAAGAGCAGGCCTGACAGATAATTTAAACTGTAGCCCTGGTCCACTAGTGGATGATGAAATCAGTCCGGAGGGTTGCATCTGGTGCGTGTGTGCGTGTGTGCTTGTGCGTGTGTGTGTGCGTGTGTATGTGTGCGTGTGTGTGCTTCTTGATGCATGTGTGACTATATCACAAGTGGTAAAGTGCTGCTTCAGCCAATTGTCCTCTGTTGTGGTGTGTGTGTGTGTGTGGGGGGGGGGGTGTTGACTGGGTACAGGTGTAAATGTTATTACATTCTATGAGTTGCCATCAAAAGGATTCGAGAAACCCTTGTGCACATGACCTCTCAGGGCCTGTCTGGGACTGAAGTTGCCGGCATCTGTCTTGGCCTTAATTGCACAAACCCCTAAAGGCGCCCCTGGGGCCCGGTGCCCTGGACCCCCTCATCCTTCTCCTCAGGCATTAGATCAGAACTGGGCTTCTTCTGGTCATGGACGTCCAAGCCTGTGATGGCATCAGTCCCTGAACATTCTGGAACCACCCAGCGGAGGAACTGGACATAAACACAGGTGTTTGGCTCCTCACTGGGAAACAGAGAGCCAAGCCATGAGTTTAAATAAATCTTGGGGAGCCAGTGTTTAAGGGCTTTGGCCCAGACGGTGGCTCAGGAGGTATCTCTGTGTATTTCCTCGCCATGTGACCTCAGGCCTGTGACTCCAATTCTCTAAGCCTCAGTTTCCTCAGCTGCCAAACAGGCTAATAACACCTTCCTGCATAGGCTGTTGGGAATATTTGATGACATGATGCACATAAATTAGCCGGTGTGGTGCCTGACAAACAGTAGGCACTCAATAATGGCACCTATTATGGGAGAGGACCCCCAAACCCAAACCCAAGAGTTTGACTCCAACCGGTTGGCTCTAAGCACAAACCCTATGGGTCAAGGTTGGCGACCAGGGCAGAAGGTGGCCCCAGGCTGCCCCTTACCACATTGGACGTGGCTGTCGGTGACTCTGTGGTTGTAGTGACCCCGTGGGGAGCACCGCCAGTCGAGCTCTCAGGCGGGAGTAGCTGCGGTTGTAGGTGAGGCAGTGCCTGTAGGGAGCCCCACGCTGGGCCTGGAGCAAGCAGGACCTGCAACCAGTCAGAGATCTCGAGTTTCTGCACTTCCAGCCTTTGCTGGATCATAACTTCCGGTCCGGGGACCAGAAAGCTGTATTTGCTTTATTTATTTATTTATGTATTTATTTAAATGTTTTATTTATTTTTGAGAGAGAGAGAGAGAGAGAAAGACCGCGTGGGCGCGCGTGGGCACACGCGCACACACACACACCCACATACACACACGAGTAGGGGAGGGGCAGAGAAAGAGGGAGACACAGAATCTCAAGCAGGTTCCAGGCTCTGAGCTGTCAGCACAGAGCCCGACACAAGGCTTGAACTCATGAACCATAAGATCATGACCTGAGCCAAAGTCAGGCGCTTAACCGACCGAGCCATCCAGGCGCCCCCAGAAAACTAGATTTGTAAACAAGCTCTCGGGGTGAGGCAGAAAGCAGTAAGGTGTGGGGACACCAGGAGGCTGCATTGGTCACAAAAGATGAGCTTACTTGATATACTCACATATACCCGTGGGTATAGCTTGTCAACATCCACAGACTCAGATGACCTGTGTTCTTGGCCCTAATTTTATACATCTCTAAATTTGGGACGGTGCCTCCGCGGTAAAGGTGTAGGGGGTATGCCCTCCTAATAAACACGGATTTATATATTACCATCTTCTTCACAAAACCCATGTACATTTTATAACTTTCCCTTTTAATGAAAACATTTGTTTGAAACAGTTGTCATTTTTTACGATAGAACATTTTCTTACAATGTGTTACCTCTCCACCATTTAAACCCAGTACAACCCCTGTAACTTTGTTACCAATATAGGCTCTCCTTAACCAAACTTTACCCAGGCTCCTCTAAGCCTCGGTTTGACTGGGCCCTGTCCCTGACTCTTGTCCCCAAGAGCAAGAATCAGTTTAGGGAGGATCATTAGAACATGGCTAGGTCTTTAGTGTTCTACTTTCCAGATATCACAAGCTGCTTTTTCTTGTCTTGAAAGTTGTCTGTGCTCATGACAATTTGGTAGACTATACTTCTGTAAACAGAAATGACATAGTTATGTTTTCTCCTTACCTGCTCCCTTCAACATTCAGAAACTCTTCTTGAGTATTCTTATTTCCATGGCGATATAATGATTTGCCTGAGTTTCATAAGCATCAGTCCTTGTAACAGATCATCGGTGGAAATGTTGGCTATATAACCAGGACTCTGATGGGCATGTCATATTTGAGAATGATGTGCATAGAATCAGATATGACAAGACAGTTTTAAGAACCTAAGGTTGAATTTATGGAGCCAATGCTCATAAAGCTGTCTTGAAAAAAACTGGTTTGGTACCTGGATTTACTGGGCTCCTAGCCTTACAGGTAAGGAAGATCACTTCCTGTCAGCCCCAGGGATCTTAGGGTATCTTGGGGACCTTGAGAAGAGAGGGATTCGCCCAAAACTATGGATACCGAAGGCAAAGTCTGGTGGTGAGCTCCTGGCTTGGCTTCCTAGCTTCCAGAGGCTTCTATGTGTCTAAACTGATATTCCTCATGAAAGGTTCCAGGACAGCAAATTCAGAAAGGCCCATGTGGTCAATCACCATTTTTTGCTGCTCTTATGTAAATAATCATGCCAAATCTAATGAGGCCAGAATAATTTTGTAAACAAGAACAATCATGCTTTGATTATCTTTGGTCAAAATGGGGTGTAACCGTAGAAAGAAATTTCGTATTTTAATGGAAAACTACAGCCCACCCTTGGGGGTTCTCCACTATCTGACTCTAATTCCCCAGATTCAAGTTTCCCGTTGTTCTCCCACCTTCCTGCCCCGGCATCACGGAGAACTCAAACTGCCATTTTTCCCAATGTCCCGTCAACAGAAGCTGGGTGAATTGATATAAACTTCAGAGAAGTCACAATAGATGGTGTCTGGGCAACCTTCACACCTGCTGTTGTGCCAGCTGCTCTGAGAGTTTACTGGAGCCCCCGAGGCCATCACCAACGACACTGGAAGTGAGAGCCGGGAAGTTTGTTGGGTTGACGTTGCTGTCCTCACTCCATCATGAACACACTTGCAGCCCAACATCTAGAAATCTTCTAGCTGGCTGCCTTCTGATCTCAGAAACTGGGTTCTCAATTACTAAGCTTTCTCTTCTTATAATTTTCATAGAAATTGCTCCCATTTAATACCAGACTGCTCACACCATCCAGCAAATAGCCTCTATGACCAAGTTCTAGCCGATGGGTTCACCGATCCTTCACGAACAAAAGGAGACCAAACAACAAAGTGACTCATGCGGTTCAGAGGAAAGAATCTCTTCTTTTCTTGAACAGGAAGAGGGACCAGATAACTTCACTCCTTGACCAAATTTAGTCAGGCTCCTCTGAGACCTTTTTTTGCCTCGCTCTCATTCTCAGGAGCAAGAATCTTGTTAAGTAAGTTTAGCCAGAACCCTCACCCTCAATATCTGATCGCCTTGATATCTTATCAAATTTCTCACCCCCCCATCATCCTGCAGGTGATGTCTGATCACCCGGGCCTGCCCTCAGCAAGAATCCTACTGGGTCAGTTTAGCCAGAATCCCCCCTCGCCTCCTGATGGACCCTCTTAGCGATTCCACCCCCATGTCCGTACTGTATTCTGAACTGAGCCCAGCCCAGATCTTGTCTCCCATTGGAACCGTTCCTGGTTAGAATCTGCCTTTACCCCTCTAAACACTGCCCAGCCCTGGCTTTCCTTTGACTTTACCCTTTTCTGGAAGATTCCTGGTTATTGTGTGAATTCCTCTGCACTGACTCTCCCACTCAACTTCAGTGCCCCATCCCTTTTCCAGCAAGGAGCTGGGGAGAATGGGAGATGGATCTTCTAGAAAGAAAAGTCACATCTCAAACTCATCCATCTGTCAATACCAAAATGATAGATTCTGGGAATTGGCAAAGAACTCATTTATCAAGTCGGAGAACCCCTGAGGTAGAGAATCAGGAAATTGTTTGGTTGCCATGCCCAAAATCTCTTTGAGTCATTGATTCTAAACAGCTGATTTAATAAATCTGGAATGTTGCACAATCGGTTTCCTATAAATCAAAGTGAGCCAGGTGTCAGACGCTGAGATGTTGGTTGTAAACCTTAAACCTCTTATTATCTTCTCCAAGGATCTCTTTATCTAGAGACAGTTGTGTTATCATACTGAGCTTCCAATCAACATTCAAAGTTTTAGCTTACAGACTTCCTTTCTTGTTTTGTAGTTTTATTTATTTATTTTGAGAGAGATGGGGGAGTGTGAGCGGGGGAGGGGCAGAGAGAGAGAGGGAGAGAGAATCCCAAGCAGGCTTTGTGCTGTCAGCGCAGAGCCCAACGTGGGGCTCGAACTCGCAAGCCATGAGATCGTGACCTGAGCTGAAATTGAGATTTGGACACTCAACCGACTGAGCCACGCAGGCACCCCCAGGCTTCCTTTATATGTAGAATATTCTAGACTTTTTAATATTTTATGCTTTTCAAAGTGTTGCCAAATCCACGATCCAGAATAGGCTCAAAACATCCCATTTTACAGAGTGGGAAACAGAGACAGAGAGAAAGGTGTCCTGTTGGAGGCCCCACCCAAGTTAGTGGTGCCGCGACTTGAACCAGCTTCTCAGATCCTGAAGTTTGGGCGAGGCCCCCCCACCCCATGGCAACGGGGACCTCTTGAGGGCTGGGATTGAACTTCTTTATGAGCCCCACTGCCTCGCCTGATGCCTGATGTGATAGAGCAGATCCCAGTGTGGACGGTGTCCTAAGCGTGCTTCACCTCTTCATTCAGGTTCCACTGAATCCTCGTAAATGCACAAAGGAAGTACTATGAACACCCCATCCTGTGTGTGGAGATACTGAGGCACAAAGAGGCCAAGGAGCTTGCCCAGGAACCACAGCTGGTAAGCAGAGCACAAAGGGATGAACCCCACCCTCTTTGCCCAGGAAAAGTGTGCTGAATCAATATGGCTGGTCCCTGCTCAAGATGATGCCCAGGCAAGGTTTCAGTTCAGACCTTGGCCAGCCTGCCTGCTGTCCCAGGAGGGGAGAGTTGCCAGTCACTAGCACCCATAGGCTGCCGGGGCCCCGCAAGCCCCAACGACAGTCATTGGTGAGGTGGCTGAGGAGGGGTCGTTTCCCCACGGCCCGCTGGCTAATGCCCTATATAGAGCTCCAACCAGCAGGCCTAGCTGAGGACAAGCCCTGGGGAGAAGGAAAGAAATGTCCACAACCTACCAATGTTGCTAACATTCCTTCAACAATGAGCAGGAACAACAACTGCTATGTGTTCCATGGGCTGGTCTCTACATGCCGGACAGGGTGCAAAGTGGCTTCCGGGGGTCTGTCATTTACCCCACAACACCTCATGTGGACAGTATGATAATTCCCATTTTATAGGTAAAGAAACAGGCTCCAAGAGGTTCGGTGACTTGTGCCTAAGATCCTACATCTCGGAGTGAGAAGACCCTAGAGCTGGCAGACCTTGTGTGTGGGACCCTGAGTCCATACTCTTGACTACTTAACTATGTTAGAGCATTTCTCCTGCTACCTTTTTCCATTTAACATGAGCTTTTTCACCCTGACCACTCTGGTGTCAATGGGGACTTGCCGGCCAATGTTGGTGAAGAAAACTTTTCCCCTACCCTTTTAGGTTTCTCATGGAGGCCTGCAAATTAAACCAACAAAAGACAGGTTAACAGGAGAAAAGGTGCATGATATTTATTAATATTGACATGCATAGGAGTTCCCAGAAAAGAAAACTCAAAGAAGTTAGACTCAGAGGATTCCTTTTTAGCAAAGAAAAAAAGGTTTGGACTTCACGGGACGTAATAGTAAGTTGGGGGGAGATGACCAGATGATATATGGAGGAACTAATGGAAGAAAGGCTATTTTAGAAAAGTCTGTTTATGCAAATCAGTCTTGGTGGTGACTTCCCAGCTTTGATGATAAGAGCTGCTCTTTTCTCCAAGTAGGAGGGTTGGGGGCACCTTCCTCACAGGGAAATTTGTGTCCTGCTTTTAAGCAGATAAGGGACTGGCAGAGAACTCTTTCTGCATCTGTCAATTCTTAATTGCCTTCAGCTCAAAATAATTCTTATGCAAAGGGGCATATTCTGAACCCGTTTGAGGCCCCGGGACAAGAGAGTGATGGAAGCCGGCCTAGTGTGGGGGTCTCCCAGGCCAGTCCAGCCACACCATGACCACCTGCCCCTGGGCTCTGCCTGTGCTCCCCCAGAGCAGTCCCTGTGTTCTGCCTCCCTTGTCTCCAGGACCTTCTACAGCATCGCCCAGCTGGTGTCTCCCGCCCCACCCCCACCCACCTGGCTTGGGACTCCCCAAAGAGGACGAACTGTGCTGCTCACAGACTGCCTGACTTGTTCTCTCTCCAGTTCCTGCCAGTTCTTCAGAATGCATCAAGGCGAAAGTGGTCTCTGTGTGGAGGCTGGGCGTCCTCAGCACCTCTCCCGTGCGTGCCTAGTTCACCCAACTATTGACTGTGCACTTTTTCTCTCCAATAAGAGTTTAAAATTGTTTTTTAATTAATTTATTTATTTTGAGAGAGAGAGAGAGAGCAAGAGAGGGGCAGAGAGAGAGGGAGATACAGGATCCCAAGCAGGCTCTGTGCCCTCACGGCAGAGCCCCACGCCGGGCTCGATCTCACGACCATGAGAACATGACCTGAACCGAAATCAAGAATCGGATGCTTACCCGACTGAGCCACCCAGGCACCCTTCCAATAAGAGTTTTATTTTCATTGCGTTTATTTTTATGGTCACCGTTGATGACAAGTAATACTGGCTTTCCTTATACCAGAGTGGAATTAATTTCCTTCTCAGATAAATTTACTTAGGTTAGGAAAGGTTAAAAAGCAAAGTAAATTGAAATATTAAACCAAGTGTCTGGAAGGAGGTGTGTCAAAGGCTGGGTTTGGGAAGCATAAGCCTCGCCATTATCCTATCTGGCAGTTTGGAGTAGAGTCAGCGGAAACAACGGTGCTTGCAAGGAGTCTGATCTAGCAGGTGGGACTTCAGGGGCGCCTGGGTGGCCTAGTCGGGTGAGCGTCCCACTCTTGATCTCGTCTCAGGTCATGATCTCACGACTGGTTTGTGAGTTCGAACCCCACACCAGGCTCTGCACAGACAGCCCAAAGCCTGCTTGGGATTCTCTCTCTCTTTTCCTCTCTCTCTGCCCCACCCCTGCTCGCTCACCCTCTCTCAAAATAAATAAAAATAAAAACTTAAAAAAAAATAGAAGGTGGGTCTCCAATCTTTCAGCCCAGTGAGTTGCGCTGGCCCAGGATCGTGGTGGGCCATGGGGACAGACGGCCTGCATCCTTTTTGAAGTATGATCCTGAGCCAGAGACATCAGAATCTCCAGCAGCCCTGGTTAAAAATACAGGTTCCGTGGGGTGCCTGGGTGGCTCAGTTGGTTAAGCGTCCGACTTCGGCTCTGGTCATGATCTTACAGTCCGTGAGTTCGAGCCCCTCGTCGGGCTCTGTGCTGACAGCTCAGAGCCTGGAGCCAGTTTCAGATTCTGTGTCTCCCTCTCTCTGACCCTGCCCCGTTCATGCTCTGTCTCTCTCTGCCTCAAAAATAAATAAACGTTAAAAAAAAAATTAAAAAAAAATACAGGTTCCTGGGCCCCATCCTAGACTTGCAGAATCAGACCTTCTGGGGGTGGGGCCCAAGAACCTGCATTCTGAACAGTCTCTGCCAGGGGATTCTCGTCCTCTGTGAAGTTTCAGAACCACTGCCTTAGGGAGCACACCATCTGGGCTGGAGAGGGTGGCACCCGGCGATTCATGGGTGCCCGGCCTCTGCCGCCTCTCGCAGAGTGAGTTACTGTGGGCGAGATATTTTACTTCTCAGAGCCTGTTTTCCTCCCCTGGAAAAGAAGGCCAGAAGCCCCACCTGGCAGGGGCACCTGTAATGAGGTGTAAATGAGAGAATGTATTAGCAGGTTCTTAGGAACTCCAAGCCAACTGGGGAAGGGTCTCCGGAAGAGGCAGCCCACCTCCAGAAGGATCTTTGACCCCAGGGTCTCCTGGGAGTGGGGGAGTGTTCTTGGCAGAGGGAGGGGGACTGATTTCTGATAATTCTGAGGGAGGGGCCGGGAGGCGATAAAACTCCTGCTTTCCAATCTAAGGTCAACAAATGGCTGGATGAGTAAGTGATTAAGAAAACCAGCAGAAAAGGGGAGCAGAGAATGAAAACAAGGCAGGGAGACTATCAGGGTGGGAGGTGATTGCTTTAGGTTGGGAGGGCAGGGACCTTTCTCTGAGGGAGTGACTGCCAGCTGAGCTCTGGATGACAGAAGGAGCCAGTCTTGCCAAGAGCCGGGGAAGAAGGCAGTCCTTCCAGGAGAGACCCCCAAAGCGAATGAGGCTTGGCCAGGAACCTAAAGCAGAGACAGAGAAAGGAATCTTCCTCTGACATGCTTCGTGTTTTCACAAACTATTTTAAAATCTCTTCTCTTTTTTTTTTTTCCTCTAAGTTTATTTATTTTGAGAGAGTACAAGTGGGGGAGGGAAAGGGAGAGAGAATCCCAAGCAGGTTCTGCACTGTCAGCACAGAGCCCGACGCGGGGCTCGAACCCACAAACTGTGAGATCGTGACCTGAACCGAAGTGGGATGTTTAACTGACTGAGCCACCCAGGGACCCCTAAAATCTCTTCTTTATTTCACTTGGGAAAAAAATAGAGGAGCCCCCCGCCCCCCAAGCTCTAGAGCCAGCCAGGCCCTCACTCCCATGTGTCTGGGCTGCCTGGGTGAGGTAGGCTCTAGACCTGACTTCAGTAGTGAGCAAGGATGCTGTGCACCCCAAGCCAACAACCCCCAACCCCCCTCCAGGGGGCACTGGCACAGGAAGCAGGGTGCAGAGGGGAGACAGGAGCCCCGGCCCCACCTGCACATCCCAGAGACAGGGAGCAGCTTGGGTATTTGGATAGAGGCTCCTGCTGGAAAAACAGGCAGAGTTGTGGAGAAAACAGCTGCCCATCGTGCCCCTGGGCTGGGCCCCCACCCCCTGGAGGTGGCACCCTGGGTCTGGGTGGCCTGGGGGTCGGATCAGTGGGTGGTGGGATTAAGCACTCCCAATGGGAGGGCAGTATCTGAGTGTCACTGTTACTGTTGGTACAATTATCACTCACCAGCCCTCTCCCCAGGCTTCCTGCCTTGCCACCATCACCCTCACCTCCTCATCCCGGGGTGTGGCTCCTCCCCACCTAGGGCACCCAGGGCTGAGTCACCAAGTGTCCCAGTAAAGAGTGTGGGAGGTAGGGTGAGATGCGGCCCTGGAGCCAGAGAGGACTGGGTTCGAGTCCCGGCCCTGCCACTTATCAGCCAGTGACTCACCCTTCAGTTTCAGTTTCTGCACCTGGAAAATGCAGGTGACAATGCCCATGCCCCAGGGAGTTGAGGGAAGTGGGTGAGTGGGCACCACATGTGTTCAATGTCAGGTCTCGATGTTGGCTCCCCCTCCGCCCCCCTCCGGGTTGTCCCTCTGTGATTCTGACCCTGGAGGGAACAGGAAGCACAGTGACTGTGTCCTCCTGTCTGCCTCCTACACCCAGGGCTGCTGGACAGATGCGGGTGGAGAACAGAAGGTGCTTGTGAGTCTCTCCTTCCTTTGTGCCTCTTACCCAATTCCGGGGATTGGAAATTGGCCCAGAATGAGAACCCACAGGGTGGGGGGTGGGGAGTCTTGCCTTACGCTGGGGACTCAGTCCTGCTGCCCTGAGACCCCATCTGTCCATCCCACCTCTTGGTTCAAGGTCCCAGGTCTTTACCAACCTGGGATTCATTCATTCATTCATTCACTCATTCATTCATAACAAATGACTGTTGATCACCTGCTCTGGGACCACCAGGCCCTGTGGTAGGTGCTGAGCTCACACAGGGACAGCCCCATTCCTGACCCAGCCCTAGACTTGCCCACCCAACACTATGCTATTGACAACCCTAACAGCTCCCATTCTAGTGGCTACGTGACACTCGGGGGATGTTAACCCTGTCTCCTCTCGAGGGTACATAAATCCTGAGGCATCTAAACCGACCAGACTAATCCCATCACCTTGAGCCACTATGGCTTAGGGTGGCCAGTCCTGCTGGGAAAGTCTGCCGGGTGGTGGCGGTAAGGCTCATTGACAACAGACACAAAAGGGACAGCGTATTCTCTGCTGGATGTCCTTGTGTCCAGGCATGAGGTCTGGACCGCCGCTGCTGTTCTGAGCTACCCAGGGGGCAAAGCACAGTGAGAGTGGCCAGAGCAAGAAAGAAACCAGGTACTGAAGACATTACCAAGCCACTAAAGAGCCACCTTGCCCCTGGACTTCTTGTCATGTGAGGTCATAAATGCCCTCATTGTTGAAGTTCATCGAGGCATAGGAAGCTTCCTGACCAGTACAAATGGGATGGGGAACCAGGGAGCGGGGTGGGGGGAGTCTGGGCTGGAATCCGGCTGTGGGACCTCAGAGGTTGCTGTCTGTATTCTGAACCTCAGGTTGTAAAATGGGGATAATAATGGAAAATAACGCCCATCCTTTGCCAACACTGATGCTGTCACTATCACAGGGGCTCGGATCGACAAGGGGGGTCGCCAGCTCTTGAACAAAAGAACATTGCGAGTCAGGATCTAATGGAAAGGGCTGCACAGTCGTGTAGACGGTGGAGAGGGGAGCTGGGTGGAAAGAAGGGGGACGTCGGTTAACATTTAAAGAGGCGTTACCGTGTGCCAGGGACCGTGCTCACCATTCATATGCATTAATCTAGTTTAATATGCTGACCTCTGACCTCATCTTATTTCCTCCTTAATTTAGCTCTACTTTGCATGTGAGGAAACCGGGATTCCGGAGGCGAGTCAGTGGTTATAACTGGAATTTGAACCCAGTGCCCATGGTTCCTAATTCCTATTACCCAGCCTCACGTGAGACACTGAGCTTCATGTCGAAGGAAAAGTGATCGGTCAGCTGTTTCACTTATGTGTGTCACGGCTGGAGAATGTGGGAGGCTCCAGCCCTGTTGCTGGAGACACAGCTAATCACATACAAATGACAGATCGTGGATCCTTATATGAAGAAGGCCATCCATCCATCCATCCATCCATCCGTCTGTCCCAAGTCAGTTTCCCCAGAAAGCCGAGCCTGAGACAGGATTCTTGTGCAAGTGAGTGATTTACTGAGGGCGTGTTCTCAAGAGAAACCTGTAAGGCAACAAGGGGAACAGGCCAGGCCAGGGTACAAAGCTAAGCAAAGAGGTGTTCCAGACATCTGGCCTCAGCCAGATCCCACGAGGAGCTCTGGGGCATGCAGCGTGTCACCCAGGTGGTCCTGCACAGAGGCGGGGTTGGCATCACACTCTCTAGTCACTGGTTAGAGGTGGGAAGGGCGTGAGGGGTGGTAGCTCCCAGCAGACAGGTAGGAGAAGGAGACAGATGTGAGCACAGAGCAGCCAAACATCTGGCTTAGCTGGGGGTTGGGAGCCTGGGCCGGGAGGGCATGTGGGTGAGGCACCAATAACACCTGCCATGACCTCCATCCATCCATGATGGGCTCATTGGTCCATAAGCATTAATTGAGCACCTCTTATGTCGGGGAGCAGAGGAAACAAAGATGACAGACATAGCCTCCGTCCTCCAGGAGCTCCAGTCTGGTTGGAGGGGTTCAGAAAAACCCAGATATTATATATCACTCAAGGTAAAGCTTGGTAAATTGCAGCCCCGTAAAGTGCTATGCGGGTTTGGAGGAGGGAGCGAGCCCTTGGAGCCGGGGAGGAGTCAGCCAGGGGACACTTCCGTCCCCAGTAGCCCTTGGACCCCGAGGAGCCTAGATGGGGATCAGCCACCTGGGGACAGCAAGTGGAGCATTCCACAGAGGTCCCAGCCTGTGCAAGCACCTGGAAACAGGAAAGGACATGTGCGTGCAGACCTAGGCCTGGAACAAGAGGACCGGGTGGCTTCAGCGGGCCCTTTGCTCGAGAGGGATCCGGGGAGCCCCTTCTTGGTCCCGGGCACTGCTTTGGGCACAGGGATGCAACTGAATCCAAGATAGTCATGCGTCCTGCCCACGAGGACCTCCCAGCCTAGTTGGGGAGGGTGACGTATGCCAGAGAGCACAGGTCCCAAACTCCTCGACAGGCCCTCTCCCGGGGTGGTGGAGGGCTCTGGCGTTTTAAGACGTAGAGCCATGTGGACAGAAGGATCAACACTACCCTTTAGGCCACCCCGGCAGCAGCACAGACAGTGTGTCAGAGCGGGTAGGACTCAGACAGGAGGCCCGGTGGGTGGCAATGGCAGAGGGAACCTGCCACACCACGGTCCCCAAACCCCCACCCCTGACACCCACCGCTTCGGCCCCAACACCATCCCCCAGGCGCCTCCTGGCCGCGGCTTTTCCTCCGATCTCAATCCATCCTCGGAAGAGACAGCTGCCAACTTGGTCGGGAAGGTTTCGAAGGTCCAGGAGCAAGGTGGTGGGTGGGGCTAGGTTGAGACCCTCCCAGGCTGGTGCAGGGGGTTAGATACTGAGGGATGTCAGCAGTCCCACGGGACTTGCAGCGCTCAAGATGCTGAGGAACGGGGCAGGGGGCGAGGGACGGCCGGGCGGGCTCCTCCTAGCACGTAGGGGTCTGGCCTCTGCAGTGGGGCCGCCAGTAGTGACGCAGGTGTCTCTTGTAAGTCTCCAGGTTCCGCTTCAGGCAGAAGGCAACCTCCTTGTCGCAGGCACACAGCTGCTGCTCACACCAGCTGCCCTTGTCGGCTGTGGGGTGGAGGAGACGGGAGCTCAGTGTCCCTTCCCGAGGCAGAGGCGGGCGTGGGTCTAGGGTCCCTGCGGGGAGTTTCTGGAGGCCGCGCAGGGGTCGCTCAGCTTTAGAGTCCCATTCCCAGCCGCTTCCTAGGTGCGAGACCTTAGGCACAAACCGTGACCTCCCTGAGCTCTGTCACTCCATTAGTTATTCATTCATCCCTTTCATAAGCGATTGAGCACCCAGCCGGTGGCAGGGCCCTGGAGGGACAGGACTGACCAGAATGGACACAAGGGGTTCACACTCCTGGGGGAGGGGGCGGCAGCAGGTATTAGAGGACCACAGAAAGGAATAATACATACTGTTCCTCTCGGAAGTAAGAAATGCTGCAGGGGCTCCAAGATGGCAAAGTAGGGGGATCGGACTCAGTGTCAGGAGCCATTTGAGCTGAGATCGGAAGGGTCTGCTCCCTGTGGAAAGCCAGGGTGGAAGGTGGCGGAGAGTGGGGCGGTGGGGCGTGTCCCAGGCCGATGGAACTGTACCTGCCGAGACAGAGGCCAAAGGGACCTTGGTGCACCTGTATCATTATCTGTGCGTGGGGGTGAGGGTAGGAGCTGCCTTGGGGCTGCTGGGAGTATTAGAGAAGGCAGAGCACTCAGGACACAGTAGGTGCTCAATAAATGTTGGCTATGATTGTTGTTGTTATTATTAAGACTTTAATGAGCGGGGACTCTGGTGTGATGAGCCCACGTGATTCCCAGCTCAGAGCGGCCGCCTCCCTCCAGGCGTGGACCCAGGGGTGGGGGTGGGGGGACCTGAGGTCTAGCCCAGGCTCTGTCACCTGCAGCAGGGTGACCCTGGGCCAGCACCTCTTCGCTCTGGTCTCACTTTCCTTGTGTGTAAATGGAGATCATCAGGGTGGCGCAGCTCCTGGCCGGGTTGCTCTGTCAACTCGCGATAACAACGTCAGTTGTAACAATGACATCAGTAGTCCACGTGATTTATCGCGCACGCGCTGGGCAGCAGGCATGTGCGAGGCTCATTCTGTCTGCTCTCATTTTAGTTCTTGAGTTAAGTTTAGGGGGTAGCACACTGTTATCCGGAGTTTACAGAGGCGAATACTGACGTTCAGAGAGGTCATGCAATGTGTTCAAGGTCACACAGCTGGTTGATTGCGGCTCTGGGATCCCAGCTGAGACCTGCCAGCCTTCCAAATCCTAAAGGGGTCAAAGCCCTCATTGGACCTCTCCATACTCCCACCCCCGTTCCCCCACAGCCCAGCTACTATCACTGGACACATGAGAAAAACAGAGAGGGCGAGCAGCTTGTGCCTTGTCACACAACACACGAAGGCAGTTAAGTGCCAGAACTCCCTTCCTCAGCCTCTGACTCCAGCCCCGAGGCCCCGGGCACTCACAGCACTGGATGTCCCCCTGGGAAAAGGTGTAGTCATAGTTGTCTGTGTGGATACGGCATCGGTGCTGCCTCAGGTGAGCGTAGCAACAGTCATGGTTCTGACAGCACCTGGAGGGAGAGGACAGGGAACGGGACAGGCAGGGAACACAGCTGCCCCAAGAGTAGAAACCGAGTGCCCACCCGGGAAGAGTCAAGGCCTGCAGGGCTCCAGTCTTTATGACCACACAAGCTGACACTTAGTGGGTGCTTTCTAGGCACCAGGCATTTGTTTTATCCATGAATATTCTCTTAATCTCCGCCACCACCCTACGACAGAGGCACTGGTACAATGCCCATTTCACAGATGAGGAATCAGACTCAGGGAGGTCAAGCCACATGCCCAAGGTCACACAGCCTGTAAGTGGTGGGTCAGGGAAGTGACCCCCGGCCTGGATGGCTCTGGTCTCTCCTAGTTGATTCCTGGGGTTGTAGTGAAGCTTGAAGGAGATAATGGCAAAAAGAGGTAGGCATTAAAAAAAAAAAAAAAAAAAAAAACCAGCAGGGAGTGTGCGTGGGTGTTATCACTAGATCAGGGCTTGGAAGTGCAAGGGGGGCCTTCAGAGACTCTGCAGAACCAGCTAGACGGCAAGGTCCAGGAAGCCTGGAGCCGTACCCGGCCCCAGCAGGGCTCCCAGCACACGGCATAAAACGAAGTCACGGAATGAATGTGTGAGGGAGCAGGAAAGGGGAGAGTCCCGGGGTGGGGGCAGGACAGGATTGCCACCCGCAGTCCTGTCTGGGAAGGGATTACCAGTCCGAGGCATCTTTGGGTTGGCCTTTGCCACCAGGTCCGCAGTGGCAGCCATAGGGCCAATAGGAGAAGATGGGTGTTTTTCTGGTCACTTGTTTGATCATCTTGTTCAGGTTCAAGATCCCGCCCTGGGTTGGAATCACACCTGCCAAAGAGCCCGGTAACAAGGAGAGGATATGAACGTCAGAGGAGGCCGGTGGGACACACGCCTGGCCCTTCTGCCCTGCTGGACCGAACCAGTGACGTTGGATGAGAAAATGACAGGGGCGCCTGGGCGGCTCAGTCGGTTAAGCGGCCAACTTCAACTCAGGTCATGATCTCGCGGTCCATGAATTCGAGCCCCCCGTCGGGCTCTGTGCTGACGGCTCAGAGCCTGGAGCCTGTTTCAGATTCTGTGTCTCCCTCTCTCTGACCCTCCCCTGTTCATGCTCTGTCTCTCCCTGTCTCAAAAATAAATGAAACTTTAAAAAAAAAAGTAAAGAAAATAAGAAAAAGAAAAAAGAAAATGACAACAACCACTAGGTTTATTAAAAATATGGTGATGGTGGGGTGCCTGGGTGGCTCAGTCGGTTTAGCGTCCGAATCTCCGTTTCGGCTCAGGTCATGATCTCGCAGTTTGTGGGTTTGAGCCCCGAGTTGGGCTCTGCGCTGACAGTGCAAAGCCTGCTTGGGATTCTCTCTCCCCCTCTCTCTGCCCCTCCCCTGCTCGTGCTCTCTCTCTCTCTCAAAATAAACAAATAAACTTAAAATATATATATATATATACATATATATAAAATATAGTGATAACGAGGGCTTATTATGGGTCTTTTCATGTAGTAATTTATTGACTTTGTTCAACCCATGAGATAAATACTGGTTTTTTTCAATAAATAATTTTGGTATATTCTAGATGCACAGAAAAGTTGCAAAGAGCTACAGAGCGTTCTTACACACACCTCACCCAGCACCCGGTTTCCTCTGATGTTATTATCAGCTTATATAATAATGGTGGATTTACAGGAACTGAGAAAGTGGCGTTGGTACAATGAGAACTACCTTTAATGCCCATTTTACAGATGAGCAGATTGAGGCTTAGTACCTTGCCCAGGTCACAGTGGCCGGTACGTGGAGGAGCCAGCACTGAAACCCAGGGCAGTTTGGTTCCAGTCACTGCCTCTGCCCTGAGTTCCCCATTCTGTAACAGGAAGACACCCTCCTCTCCGCACCCGCCCCTGCCCCGCACGTCCCTTCCAGAAAGCCGCACACTAACGCCCTCTCAAGGCTCACCTGGGAAGGCAGTATGATTTAGAGATCAATGATTTTCACGGATATTTTTCATTTTAGTTCTAATTGCTGCTGGTTAGAATTGACCGCAAGGGGATTTTATTTTACTGGGGGAGACAAATGCATTATGTTGAGACAGGAGGAATAAAATACATTAAGTCGAAGGATTCAGGGGAGACCCTGGGAGGGTGGGGAACAGACGAGCTAAGGAGACTGAGGTATACATGTGTGCAACCTCGAGAGACGATTCAAGAAGACAGATGGGGCCGGGTCTCAGGGGGACCGGGCTGAAGCCAGGTGAGGACATAGAGAGGTAAGGCGACGTGGCCAAGGTCAGACTGCCAGGAGACAGTGGGCCAACAGTTGAATGCGGGTTCATCTGTACATTTTGCCTCTACAGTGCATTGTTTCTTTATGTTGGAGAGATGAGTTTCTGTAGCTTGATTGCAATTTTCCTAACGGTTTTCGCTGTAACCCTGGAGATGTGTTCCTCTAAAAACTTTGGGAGTCCCAGGATAACAGAAATCCACATTTTAAAGCACAAATCCTCTCCAACGCTACATACGTTGAGATGGTTCGAGAAACAAATACACCCAATTTGCTGGCAGCCACATTTTTACATTTGCTCTGCTGAAGATTGAAGGGAAACCTCCCCCCATCTGCCACCACAGTCAACAGAGCCCTCTTCCCAGGTTCAAGGGAGACGATGAACTTGAAAGACAGGCACAGAATGCTGTGCGTAGCGAAACATTGCTATTATCTGGTCAAAGGGACAGAGGGGAGCAGGGTGGTCTGGGGAGATCCCTTTCTGTAATTTGTGTCCAAAGGGCCCCAGGGGTCCGCTCACCTGGCCCCAGTGTCTGAGTCCCCAGCTGCTTGTCCTCACAGCAGACCAGAGTCACGCTGCACAGCGTGATAGCCCAGAGCTCCCTGGCCGAAGCCAGCATTCTAGGGGACCAGCCGCTGCTGCTGGCTCCTGGCAGGGATGGAAAGGTTGGGGACTGTGGGGGGGGACCAGGGCAGTGGGGATCAGAGCAGAGGACCAGTCTAGGAAAGAGATATCACCTAGTCATACCCCACCTTCCCTTCCCAGCTGTGGGTCCTGCCCTACTCACCAGCAAACACCAGCAGCGTGCACAGCAGGGCAAGTTTCATGGTCCCCGCACAGAGCAGCTACTGGAAGTCCCCTTCCACGCAGGCAGCCTCTTAAATCAGGGTACCTTCCCCCCAAGCTGAGCCCACCCCCGGCCCTCCCAGCTCTGGCTCTGGTGTATGCTCTTTCTGTTTCCTCTTTCTGGCCATGGGGAATATTATTTTTATTTTTAAGATCTGGTTTTTTTTTTTTTTAAAAAAACATTTGGATTGCAAAAGGAACACATTCAGTGTAGGAGGTTTGAAAATCAAAGACAATAAAAAATGTTTAAATCATTTATGAATCCATTAAGCACCATTCACTTTTTTTGATTGAAATACATTTGACGTAAATCATCGTGTAAATTGAAGGTGTGCAACATGTTGAGTTGATACACTTATATATTATACTATGACTGCCAGTGTGGCCATAATTAGTACCTCTATCGAGCACATCACACAATTGTGATTTCTTTTTAGTGGCTGGAATGAAGGTCTAATGTCTTAGCAAGTTTGATACTTACAATGCAATATTGTTGTCTGTATTCGCTAGGCTGTGCATTAAATCCCCAGGACCTGTAAACAATATCTGTCCTATTTCCACTCTTCTCTGTCCCCTGGTGACCACCATTTTACTGTTTTTACGAGTTTGGCTTTTTTAAACTCCCCATATAAGTGAGATTATACAGTATTTGTCTTTGACTTCTCTCACTTAGCATAATGTCCATCTGTGTTGTCACAAATGGAGGCATGTCCTGTTCATGGCTAAATAATATTCCATTTTAACATATACGCCACATCTTCCTTATCTGTTCATCCACAGAGAGGGACTTGGGTTGTTTCCACCCTTAACATTCTGGCGTATCCTCTTCTGGTTCTATTGCTGCATGCACTTTTCCACACTTTTCACTGACCAAATTAGAAAAATGTTACAAGTAATGCTTTGTAGTCTGTCTTTTCACTTACCCCTATAACTTGAACATATTTCTATGTCATTAAGTATTTTTCTGCAGTAACAGTTTGCAAGGCGGCTTCGCATTCTTTTATACATCTATGCTGCTTGCTTAACGAATCCCCTTTTGATGGGCATATAGGTTGCTTCCAATCAACTTTTTATTATTCTAGTCCATACAGTAGTGGTACAGTGAAGGAAATCCTTGAGGCTAAATCTCAGTTTGTGTTCAGAATTCTTTCTGTACGATCTATTCCTTAAGTGAACTCTAGAGCCAAAGCACACGCACGATTTGAAGGCAACTGATGTGTGTTGACAACTCACTGTGCACGTCTGCCCCAGTTGGTGTATGAGTATCCTACTGAGGCAGATGGTGTGGACCCAGCCTAAGTAGGGTGGAGGTTTTGGTGACAGGACACACAGGCATTATAGAGACGATCTCCCACAAACGCTCCACTGGTAACCTTTCAAGATTTAAGGGAGGGTCCAATGGTGGCAAAAATTGGTCTTTTCCCATGCCCGTTGGGTGGCTGTCCGAGGACACAGAGCACAGATGGACTTCTTTGCTACCAGTTCACCCAAAAAAGTGTGCCAGCAAGAGTCACTGCTGAGAGTTCTTTCTCTCAACTCTACTTTTTCCTTTGTTCCTTGACTCAGTCACCAACTGACCACCTCGTCTGGGAGAAAACAATCTGTACGCAAAATAATTAGCCAGCAAGCAAGCTATGTACGTCTCTGGCATATTCGTTGACATGCCTCCCTCGTGCATGTTGCAATGGTTGTTCCCTTACGCTCTTCCCAATGTGGGATCTCACTGTACAGGCTTCCAGATCTGGGCTCCTGATGGGGCATGTGGGTACCTTCCTGAGCCCCAGCTTCCCCTGATCTGGTTATCATTTGGGCAGGAGCAAAAGTAGCTAGGACCACAGGCCCTTTGTTGATTCCAGAAGGTTTTTTCCCTAACAGGAGAGAAGAGACACTATTGATGCCATGAAAAGGCCTCAGAACCGGCTGTCCCAGACGCCTCCTGAGGCCCCAGGGCACACCTGAAAGGCTACGCGTGGGGCCAGAGGACCTGCTTCAAACTCTGGCCCCTTCTCTTACTAGCTGTGGGACCCTGGGCCAATCACTCCCCCTCCATGGGCCTTGCTTTCCTCATTTGCAGATAAGGACAATATGGGGATGAGAGTCCCTCTCCCCTCTGACTGTTGTGGGGTTTAGAGGCCGCATGCATTCAGCACACTGTACCAAGTCCCACCCACGGAAAGAAAGCCACCACAGCGACCCCAGTGAGGGCCGTGTTGCATTCCGTGGAGGAGGAGAGGGTGGGAGGTGGTGTCCATACCCAGACCTCCCGGGCTAAGGCTGGCCTCCCTGGTGTTCCCGCTGCTTCTTCACTTAGAGCAAGTTG